>NC_142501.1:194376287-194976287 GCF_057876585.1 Rhinolophus sinicus
TGATTATACTGAGCTGAAAAGATATTTCCTATCATTGCGTAAGTATCACACTCTTATATATTGTATTAATTGGCTAAAATTTGAAGTGATTTCCCCAAAAAAGCTAGAAGCAATTCCTTTACATTCCCATGGTATAACTACAGAAAAGTAAATACAACTCATTTTATTTGTGCATAATATTGACATACATGATTTATTTCAGAGGATAAACGGCTATGTGTTTTCATTAGGTGAGCTTGCCTGGTTACATATTCTCTCCATCATCAAGAACAAAATGATTAACTTACATTCCTTCTGTTAAGGAATTTAGGAATTATAGAAGTCTATCTCTCCTTTAAAAGTCTGTAATCAACAGAAATATATCCAACTAATATCCAAATCAAATACCTTTGTATGCTCTTATTAAAATGTTTATATGAATCGGTTATGTTGTATTAGTAATTAAAAGGGATCATTATGTAACTTAAGAAATACTTTATACTTGGAATTCCTTTCAAATAATCTTAAAAATTGCATAACACTTTGGCATGGATATGGAAAATATTTGAAGTTATTGAACCACTTGTTATGATTTAGTAGACTGTAGCACATACACAATATTGTTGAATGAATGAAGTAACAAGTGAGAGAATGATTTTTAAATCTCTTATCTTGAAGCCCTTTAAATATTTGCATTATCTCTTAAAAATAAGTTTGTGAGGCAATGTAGTGGTGAAAATAGAAGGACTGACAGTGGGGAGGAGAGGTGGGAAATGTTTGGCTCACCATTCAAGGCATGCTGGTATACAAGTGTTGTAAAGATCAATGTAAATTGCAAATGATTTACTTCTTTGCTATAAAAATACTATCTAAAGTCAGTATAATGACAAGTATATATTAGTATAAGTTATTTATACTAAGTTATTCATTTTGAATAAAACTTTATTTAAAACTTCTTTATCAAATTGTTCACTTTTTTGGTAAAATTGTCTACAAAATTAGTCTAGAATTCATTGTTTTACTGTATCTAATTCATGATATTACTGTCTGAATCACTCGTCATCTTTAAGACTAGAAAGATCTTAAAAAGGGTGCTAAAAAATTTTATACACATTTTAAGAAAGGAAAAAAAACTGTATTAAAACTATAATACTCAATATATACCAATAACAAAAGATGAATACAAGTCACGTTTGACTTCCGCAATTGCTCAAAGTGGTTACCATCAGCGTAATTGTAATACAGTTTGTTTGTTTTTTCCATTCTTAAATGTGTATACATTTTTGGCACCCTCTGATTATATATCATTCCTTGCTTCAATGATGAGTTTTGTACTATATGTTCAAAGTACAATATAGTTGAGAACATTTATAAAAATTGAGATTTGTTATTTTTATCATCATGGCACGTTAGAACCCAAGGTCAGGATCGCATTTGGAAAAACAAAGCATTGAGAGTCAGTTCAGCATTGGACTGGCAATCCACATCAACAAAAGCAATTAAGCTGCACTGGAAAAAAAAAAAATCAACAAATAATATTTTATATTTTGTCTAGTTTCCAATTTCACAGCTAAAATTTAGTGTCTGTTGGAATCCATATAACTAAATTGTAAATTAAATGATCTCCCGACATACCAAATTTATAGTCCAAAATGCAAACATAACTGAATTTAGCCAGAAGTCATTTATGATGTAGTGAAGTGGGGGGATGTCTTTAGAATATTTATAGTTGTATCATGGAGTTCAGAAGGAAACAACCCTTGCAACACATTATCGCTTATGTATTGAAAACCACTCTTGCTTATAAGATTGGATGAAACCTTTTGAATACCCTTGACATTGAACCATAGTTCTAGTAGGGTGCATTAGATGAAACGGAAAAAATAAAGCACTGATGGAGTTTTGAATTATTGATATGTTCTCTGCACAAATAAATCTTTATTGTCCACATCCTCCATGTGCTCAGCTTTGCTTTGAATGGGTTTGTTGGCATTTAGATTTGATTGTCATATAAATTCCGTCTAAATGAGGTGACATCTAATGATGAGTCTGTCACAGGCACCAGGCCAGGACAAAGGCAATCCTTGGGGCAATGGGCATCAGTGTTCTCACATCTTTTTGGAGGGTGGGGCGAGTGGGGAGTTTTTTTCCACACCTGGATGGTCTGCAAGGCAGCAGAATAAGAAATGACTTCCTCAAACTTTTACCACTGGTTATCTGAAGAAAGAAGGGTTGCTCTGTATCTCTGTATGAACAAAATAAATAAGAAAAAAATAGCATTCGTGATGGGAGAACAGGTGGAAGAACGGTGAGACAGATTGTATTGTAAAATCCAGCTACACTCTACCCTGCGTTAGAAGTACATCACATATTCCTGTAGCCAAACTGTTTAGAAGCTCTCTACTGAGCTTATTTTTAAAATATCACTTGCGTTTTCTGATTGTTTTATGTAAGACACATAAGATTTTCTATTTCTCTACATAACTGAGATCATATGTCATGAATATTATAGATCTAAGCACAGGAAGGTTAGTGAAGCACTTAAACATAAACCTGATTATAACACTGCACGTTTTCCTGAATAGACTGGAAGATTCTCCAGAGCACTGGATTGTGTCTGCCTTTGCATCCTCCACCACTGTTGGCACAAAGTTGGTACTCATCATTTTTGTTGAAATTGTCATGTTCATATTGAAAATGTAAATATTTCAAGTTAAAAAAAGATATTTATCTGAAATTCTATAAAGAAAGAGAACATATATCACCCTTAGTAGTATGAGAAGATGAAACTGATGAATGATGTAGTACTATAATAAAAATAACAGTAAAATGAAAATAACTATAATTTACTTAGCACCTATCAATTTGCTAAGTACAACTACTCCAAATTTTACGTATATTGCTTTATTTATTAAAAGGACCGCATGGCATATGAATGAATAATTGCCTCCATTTTATAGAGAATGAACTTTAAATTCAGAGAGGTTGAATAACCTTCCAACAATCAAACAGAAGGGAGCAGAACCAAAATGTAAAGCCAGGATCTGGGTCATTCCACTCTTGGGAGTTATTTTTTCATGTAGTAGTAGTCATGTGGAACTTATTAAAACATCTGAATTTTTGCAACAAATGTTGCTTGTGATCAATGCTTACATTACCAAGATCATGTACCTGGATTAAACAAGAGTTTAAGACTTCAAAACACAAATTCTTCTATTCCCACAGGTAACTGGGCTCTACCTCATGACCTTGGCCTCATCAACAACACACTCTAATCAACTGGGCTTCTCTAGAAAGCAACCACTCCAGGGAGACTGATAAACATCATTCACTAGTGCAGACTTTGGCACAGACATTGAAAAGTATTTTCTCCTAACAACTCCTCACTTGCTAGGACTTTAATCTAGCAGAGGTGCCTTTTAGGAGACATGCACACTCTAGGGTGTTGGTGTCTGGTTTGATGGCAATCCAAAGCCAGCCCAAACTGGTAGCAAAGCAAACCTCAAAGCATCCACGTTCCTGCACTTTGACTGGAGATGATTCTTTAGAATGTGAGGCTCACAGTCCTACAGGAATAATTTCTTAAGAGCAAAATAAAATTATGCAGGCAATTAATAATTCATTATCAATATTAAGAGATTCTATCTCCAGTTCTGTTAGGGGGCATATAAGCTATCTGCCTGATACTTGGAACTGCCACCGAGAGGAGTATAACTGGGTTTAGCCATCAGTGATTTCCCTCAACCATATTTATTAATAAATCCTTAGTGACAATGACCTAAAAGTTACCACTCCCTCCCTGGACACAATCTAGCATATTCAGCTATGATGGTATGTGCAGGAATAAGTAAGCAGTCAAGCCCATTTTTCATATGAAGGCATTTAGTCCTCCAGTGAGAAATAATATATTAAGGAACAATTGGTGGAACAAATAGTACATTTTTATGCAAATGAAATTAACTTCTAGTTTAATCTGCAAATGGTATTATAGTTTCTGGAAATATGATAACAGGTTTTTTTGCCAACTACTCGGATTCAACTAAATGAACTTTATCAACAAGAAATGAACCTTCCAGATCACACATATAGCAAGTCACATTTCTGTAGTAAAATTAGTTCACATATCTCCAAACCTGAATATAGGCTAAATTGCTGACTTTAAATCCAAAAGTGGAAATAACCATAAGACAAGAAATAAGAAGACAGACATTGCTACCTCCATTGCAGTCTATGGAATCTATGGAATACTGATATTTGGTGACACTTCAAAATTTAATAGAAATATAGGAGGAATCTCAGATAATATAGACATAGATATATAAATATATAGATATAGATATCTATCTTTTCCTCATGAGAGAGGAGTGCCAATTCATACGTTTCATTTAGGTTGGAACTTTGTTGGAAAATAAAAAATCCTACTTATTAATTTACCACAGACTGAAAAAACACTGACAATAATAGCTTTGAAATTTTTAAATTACTGAAAATAGTATATTATTTTAATGTTTAACCAAAAGTATCGTCTGCTTCTTTTGCCATGGAAAATTATCTGGTTGAAACTTTCAATTTTAAGATTATATAGTATGTGACGCAGAACATGTAGTGTGTAGCAGAGAGCAATTACTTATGAAGAACCTATAGAATTTACTCAGAAAAATGACTCCACAATACTCATATAACATATTAAGCAATGGTAATAACACTTTAATATGCTAGTCAGTCTCGATGAGGAGAAAGTGATTAGTGGCTCAGAGTGATTAGTTGTGGAAAGAAATGTGGCCTTTTAAACTGTGGCAAGAGAAAGTGACTAAGGTAAGCAAAGTGATAGATCTGTGGGAGAGGTCGGTACATACTATTTAATTGTCAAATTTTCAGTGTCCTAATCCATGAAAAGGCTCATCAGACATATTTCCTCCATTTTTGGAAATATAAGACTACTACATATATATAATACATTTCTATAATACACATGTTCCTTCTTTGTTATTTCATTTCATACATGCATTATATTCAATGTAAAAACAGAAAAAAAAATATTTATAACATATTAGAATGTGATTATTCATCTCACAAAAGAGTCTTCATTTACCAATGAATGATTCACTACTTACTTAAATCCATCCAAAAAAGGCACCGGGTAGACTTAACATACATAATTTTTCACAAGCCTAGTCAGTATAGTTCATTGTATAAAAAAGGCTCCACTGTAGAATTTTTTTAGAGTGACTATTTTTCTCTGGTAGCGTATTTTGATTTGGTTTCTATAACTTTGAAGTATTCCAATAAGTTTTAATACTTTCTCAATTAATTTGGAAATAACTGAATATGCAGTTGAGGGAGTCCGTCTTTTCACATAGTGTATCTTACAAGCAATAGATAATAATTTCTATCGGTTTTCTTCCATATCTAATAAGATGTTTAGGGTGATAACATATAAAGGTCATTACGTTATTTAACATTTGCACTTTATTGACAGAATATCCCTCTTTTTCCTATTCTACGTGAAATGCATGTCAATTCATGTAAATTCTGGGGAACACTTTCCCCTGACCAAATCAGTTGAAAGTCCGACAGGTCACATAAGTGAAAAAGGGCAACATCACCCCAGGATTTTCTGAAGTAATTTATACACTGAAAACTCTGGAAAGTACAGTTTAACTCTTAATCGAAGAAAATAGACAACTGAAAACTAGGGGGGGGAACACACACAACTACTTGGTTGCAACATGTAATTAATGAAGAGTTTTACAGGGGCGGCTGGATGGCTCAGTTGGTTAGAGCGCGAGCTCTGAACAACAGGGTTGCCGGTTCAATTCCCACATGGGCCAGTGAGGTGCACCCTCCACAACTAGATTTCAGGACAACGACTTGGCACTGATGGGCCCTGGAGAAACACACTGTATATATATATTGGGGAATATTACCCAATTTTAATTAATTAATTAATCAATTAATTAAAGTTTTATATTTATATCAACAGGAGATGACCTTGGGTCATCTTTCCTCCTTCCCTTAATGGGGCTTGTTGCTGCTGCTATTGTTTCATTTACTTCAAGTTAAAAAAACAATGGCTTTGGATCAGACACAATAGTAAGTTCACTCACAGTGAGTAGCCATTTCCTAATTAAGGGGAAAAGGAATTCTTTACAGTTACCAAGATTTTAACCAATCATTCCTCTAACCCACATCTAAATTGATGTTCTAATTATATAAATTATTCCACATATTTATATGTGTAAATGGTTGTCTGGGTTAGGTAAAATCAGGCATACTATTTCTATACCACAATGCCTGTTAAAAAATGAAAGCCTGAAATTACAGCAACAATCTATTTCAATATAAAAGCAAGACTTTCAGTCCATTTGGTAATGAGCCTGCTACCATTGCCTGAGTGGCTCAAAATGGTTAATGTACTTCCAAAATGTAATCAATGTATTATACTCTCCCTGGTAAGAAAGATACGATTGTTTACTATATCATGAGATTAAACTGACTTAAAAACTCAATGAACTATTTTAATGACTGGAGAGAGGTTAATAGATGATTCAACGTGTGGGTGATTAGTTGGTGACAATAGACCTCTCCCTCGTTTAAAAAGAGCTGAAGAAGGTGATTTTAAAAAATGCAAACAGAGGTTGTACAAAATATAATCTCGTATGACCACACTGAGAGCTTTCATTTTCCATCAAGCATGTATGTATTACCTTCTGTGAGCCTATGCCTAACCTTGGGGAACATTCTGTGCATGTTGCTTCAGTATGACAAATAACAAAGAGGCCCCCCACTTAAATGGATTGCTGCAATAACAGTAAAACAAAACAAAATAAAACGAAATGAAAAAATCTTTGTCTATTTTAATATTAGTTACTACACTTGGAAATTATTAAAACATTACTAATATTTATTACATTAGGAAAATATATTGTTTTTAAATATAGCACAATTTCTTTTCAAAAGCGTGTTGGTACAATGCACTTCCATATAAATATCTCATGCATGTCATTTTTACCAAGGAATCTATCAGGTTATTGATTCTTTTTTCCCTCTGACCTTGAAAACTATTAAGATAAACTGGTGACTTGAACTCCATTTATGTGCATCAACATAGATTAACTCTTTTAAAAGATTCTCAAATCTGCACAGAAACAAAGTTGATCATATATTTAGGTTTAAGTATTCAAAACATTTGATTTTCAGCAGTTGATATTGACTGCACAATGATCAAGAAAAATAACAAATGATGAAATCTAATGCAATTCCATCTTCTAGCAGACACATGAAACAAAGTGCACTATAAATCATCTACTCGTCTAAGGTATTTATGTTAAGCATGCAATTAAAATGAAAGTATATTAAGTGTGTAGGACATTTTTTCTATCACCTCAGCTTCAGAATCCTTCAAATTAAATGAGTATGAATTGCAGTAAATGAAAATCAGACATGCTTGGCACACAAATTATAACTCTCTTTGGCAGTGATTTTCATTTTCTGTATTTTAAAAGAGATCCTTACAAATACTGGTCAATGACAAACTTTACCCTAAAGTTTTTTTATTTCTGAAAATTTGCTGACAATGTCTTCTCAGTTTATGATTTAAAACACCACAAGCAAATTTTACACATATAGCGTGATAAAAACATGTAACTTTTTCTTTGATGTCTATAATGACGCCCAAGCTGAACTGAGCATGATCCTTCTGTGTTCAACACACAGCTCTATTGCCTTGCAATTACTTATTTATCTGCCGTCTAAGACTTTTTATTTAGTAAAGTTAAGCTAATTTTTGTCTCTGTTTCTGAGCACAAAGCAGATTTTCCACATTTTTTTGTATTATAACATTATGAAATGTGTTATAATATTATCCTCAAGTCTCATGCTATTGAACATCATTATGAACGTTCTCTTCATATTTTAGATTCTAAAAATTTTGCAATGTGGTCTGAGATTAATTTGCCATAGCTTGTAATTATTATTTATCCTTTGTAAAGAAACCAGTAGTGAAATATACTGCTTTTATATACTACAAACCATATTTAACTAATTTTAACAAACACTCAATTACTTTTAAACTACCCCATATATGTTTGATCAAAGTGACTCCACTTTTTCCAGGTATCAGAAAATAAGTCATTGGGATTTAATGTATAGCATAGGGAATATAGTCAATAACACTATAATAGTATGGTATGGTGTCAAATGGTTGCTAAACTTATCATGGTGATCACTTCTTTAGGTATATAAATGTTCAATGACTACACCTGAAACTGATGTTGTATGTTAAATGTTGTGTGTTAGCTATATTTTTATAAAAATCTTAAAAAATTAAAAAAGTGACTCCACTTTTGAATTTACTAATTAAAGCCAATTTAATGGCTAGAACTAAAGTAAATCTATACGATTGTCATCACAAGAGCAAACTGCCTTAACGTCTTCAGACCACTTCTCTCCTTCCCAAACACTAGGAAGCCAATCACAGATACAATTTCATTTTCTGCATATGTTACTACTTACATCTATAAAATATGAACTATCTTAACCAAACCACAATACCATTATCACTTTTAAATAATTAATACTAATTTCTTAATACCATCAAATATCCAGTGGTCACATATCCAGTCATTGCATAAATGTAATGATTTGCTCTGTGTTTTTAAATTAGAATCTAAATAAATTCCAAGTATGATAACACGATAATTGAATGCTATTTACCTTTTAATCTATAGGCATTCTATCTCACTGTTTTTGTCTTGCTACTTATTTTTTGAAGAGGAACAGAGATGTTGGTTGATTGTTTGGTTCATTGACCACTGTGTTTTCTCAGTCTGTATTTTGCTGATTACATTCTTGTCACATTCAACATGTCCCCCTATCCTATGGACATACAGGTTTATCAGATCCTGTATGTGCTTTATAAGGCTACTTCAGAGAAAGTACCTATAGTGTTTTCAATGTTTGGATTTTAAAATTATGGTGAATCCATTATATTAATCCACTTAGAAAAGACAAGCTCACTGTTGCTTTCATTATGAAAATCAGATAAATGCAAACTTAAAAATTTCTTTGAATGCAAGTTAATTTGTCTACACATTTTGGCATACAATCCTTCACATGTAAGACTGAATTGGCATGCCTTTGTAGTTTGTACCACACTTAAACTATTGAAAATAAAATTAACAAAATTATCTTAGAGAAAACTGTAGTAACATTTGCTTAATGTTTTATAGAGAAAAAAAGTTCTGGAAAATAGAGTGAATGCCTTTTCTTATATATCTCATGGAGTTCTTTGGCAAAACATTGTATACTTTGAATGGTAAATGTTTGTCTACCTACTGCTGTAACCTTAAATTGCATGTGGCACTTGACAATGTGGTTCATTATATTAGAGATAGCACAACACATTTATTGAGTGCTTACTATATTCTAGTGTTCTGAACTCCTAGGATATAAAGATACTTGAGAAGTTTTCAGTATAATATGGAAGAGAGCTAATATACATACAGATGATTTGTGCTGTAATCTTATTATGGTGTAAGTATGCTTATGACGACCTCAGCTTTAAGAATTCAAGTTGAAAAGAAACAATGGCTATTTCAAGAAATCTGATATCCTTATTATCAACAGGGGATTACCGTTCAGTCAGAACTACCACTGCATTATTTTCCCAGAATAAGATTTTGATCTTATTCACAGCTCTTAAATCACACACATACCACACATACACACACACACACACACACACACACACACACACACACACACCTCTCAAAAGATGATAAAAATACTCTTGAAAAAAACTGAGGAAATAATAACACTACCATATTGCTTATTACGTGCCATATGCTGTTTCGCACCTATTAACTCATTTAATTTATTCAACAATTAATATATCATAATACTCTAATAATTATGTACAGTGTCAGATGGGTAATAGACTTACTGGGGTTATCACTTTGTGAGTTATATAAAGGTCTAATCACTAGGTTGTTTTATACACCTGAAACTAATAAAAAATACATGTGATGATACACATTACTATATTTGAGAAAGCTCGGTTTCAGCAATCTGCCTGATATCTCACACCAGTAAGTGACAGAACCAGGAGTCAACACTCAGGCCCTGTGACTACAGAGTCTGTGTTTTAATCACTATGGTAAACTGCCCAATGATCAAAACACATAGGTGAGAAACAAAGAGAAAGCAGCTAATTGCGTTATCTGGACTGAAGGCAGATTGCCCGGGCCTGGATTCTGGCTCCATGACCTTGTGTAATGTATGTCATGCCTCCTTCTATCTGTAAAATGTAAATGTTGATAGCACCTACCTCACATGAACTCTGTAAGGGTTCATGAAAATGGTGTGTATAGTTTTGGCAACCAGTAAGGTGCTCAAAATTGGTAGCTATACATTTTATCGTTATGTGCCTAAAACGTAGATTGTATTTAGCTTTTAAGGAAATGGTGCCACCATATGTAATGTATATTATTAAAACAAATAGAAAATGAGGTAGTCAGAGAAATGTTTCTTTTCCTGCCTCCCACAGAAAGAAAATGTTATAAAGGGAGAGAGAAAACGGTAAAAGAAACCAATCTGTTAAGCAAGATTCAAGAATACAGTTACCGAACTTGATATTCACTTCAACCCCACAAGAAAAGTATTCTTATTCCCATATCACAGACAGGAAAACTGAGGCTTGTTAATTATTCAATATCACACAGCCAGCAAATAGCAAAACTAGGAGGATTTTAAACCATGTCTCTCTGGCATCATAGCTATTGTTTTTATACTACATCAGTGTTTTTCATACTATAGGTCACAACAAAGGAAACAGTCATGCAATCATTTCAGTAGACTGTGACCAGGATTTTAAAGAATAGAAAAGAAGAGAAGGAAAAATCAGAAAGTAGAAAATATTAGTGTCCATCACATGAAATGAAAGAAAATCCTATTTGTGAAAGTGTTGCAGTTACCTGTGCATATATGTATACATGGGTCTACTGAGTTGCCATGGAAATTGTATTCCTTAATGTCTGGAGCAATCAAAAAAGATTAGGAACACACAGTACCATGTCACATTCCTCATGTTGGTGTAACAGTCAAACAAACATTTACTGATACCCTAACTACTGAAGTCATGATCCAATAACTGCTTGGACCTACACATATTCTGAAACTACCTCAACGAAAAGAGAAAAAAATCATGGTATGTACAGACACACACACACCTACTCATGGACACTCACAGATACGCATATAACTAGAGTAGTGAAAGCTTTCTGCTCTGTCTCACATTCCTACGTAGTTCTAGGAAAATTTGGCTTGATGGTTTTTATACCATCACTAACAAGTTGAGTGGGTTGTTTTATCAATTAAATTTTATGTTCCTTGGGTTTTCCTCTATAAAAGAGAAGATAACAATTCCTTCTTTCTAATTACCTCTGTGGGACTCTGAGCTATTTAGGCAAAAGTCAGTGCAGTGATTTAGAGAAATAGTCAAGAGAAAGATGTGAGTGTACGTGCGTGTGCACGTGCTTGCTTAATAGGAAGAAGCTAATGAGGACTAAAATAATGGCAACATGTGACATAACAAGGCCAAGTATGTGTCACGTTGAAAGAGAAATCATAGCATCTTGAGATCATAGGATACCCCTATCACCTGGCTGGGTTTGCGGACAATGAGAATCACAGGCAATAAGTGAAAAATATGAAGTGCTTGAGAAATGGGGTAGAGTCCACAGACATAAAAATATATCTAGTGTGCCAGCTAAGAAGCATTGGCGGCTAACCTCTGGCATGAGTTCAATCCCCAGTAATTGCAGCTATTGCTAAGGCAGTGACTTCCATAAGCAAAAGTTCTACTTTGTTTTTATCTTCTTTCAGCTCTTCAAACAGGAAGGCATGCAATGAAAGATTTATTTCCCCACACAACTAAAGCTCAGAGATGGTAGATTCACCAGGTGCATATTTTATTTATTTTACCAACTGGTACAAAGAAAAAAAGGTTTGTAGCTAATATCCACTGAAGCAACAGAGAACAAGTATCTCAGCATAGCTGCCCTCAAATTGTGATGTCCAGAATAAGACTTATACCCCAATATGGTGGCCTGTAAAGCTACCCCCCTTGCTTTTTGGCCAGTTATATTACTAGTGTTTTAAAAAAGTTTTGTTATCAGTTTCTTTATATATGACCCACATTTGTATCGCAGCCTTATTAAAATAAAAATAAGTAAATAAATGGGGAGCAAAACACAGCTTTGGTTTCAAGAAAATGCATGTGTGCGCACGCACACACACGCACATGAAAATACCATCAATTTAATTAAAGACTATTTCTGTTGAATTACTTTCAAACAACACTGCTAAAAAAATGTGAAGGTGAAACCTGCAAGTCACATAAATGAAGATTCAATTTTGGCCAGTTTTAACTTAATATGAGAGGAGCAGATGGTGTGACTTATTGAAATCACTTTTCAATTTTCTGGGTAAAGTAATTTCTTAAATGAAAAGCCTCCTTGAGGTACGCAAAATCCTCCTTCCAAAGCTGTTAAGAGACCTAACTGCAGTCACAAAGCTACAAATGGTTGTAGAAGACAACTACAATTCAGCAAAATTGCCTCCAAATTTGGCCAAGAGCGAACACAAATTCTTCCTTGATTTCTGGTTGTTGTAAATGTGTATGTCTGTTTCAAAGCATGTGCGGATTTTGATTGCCTAGCATCCATCCTTCGGGTACAAGAACTAGAGTTTCCAAGTGAAATCTCCGCTCTCCCACTCTCTGGACCTGTGATGATGTTGTGCTGATCCCACCAACAGCTCCAGAATGGGTAACGGGACCTATGCCTGTTCAATCTTTTTTTCCCATCCACCTTGTCACAGTGATTGGTCCAGTGGTGAAAATGTCCTATTAATCCAGACGGACCAGGCTTAAAGAAATTGATCCAGAAAAGGTGTGTGATCCGAGTTGGTTCACTGAGAGCTAATCCGATGGTCTTGGGAGTTGAGAAGGTGTAAATCTGAGTTTATGGAAACCATGATGGAAGAGGGACAGCGTGGCTGACACATGGGAGAGTAAGGAAAACAAAGAAGCAATCAAATTTTGATTCACTGTTTGAATCCCTAGATCCAGCCACACATATGTCGAGATTCTGCTTCTGAATTTTCAGTTAAGTGTGCCAACCCATACAGTTTTGTACCCTCCATGTTTGTTTTACACTAATTCACTTCTCTCTGTTCTAATAACTGTTACTCTATACTACTTTTTTTCACTTGAAAGAGATGATCTGCTTATGTCTTTGCTAAAAAGGAGTGGTTGGCCTTTGTGCCTTCAGGTAACTTAGGTAACTAGAACAGTAAGGAAAAAAACAAAAGTAGTAATAAACTTCTCAGGAGATAGAAGAACTCTTGTTCCTGTGTTTTGTTTTGTTTGCTTCAAGTTGTTTGACACAGGCAGATGATACCTCAGTGGCTAAAGAATTTTATTAGAAATTCAACAGGTATTTATACTGAGTTGTTTGTACTGAACTACGCTAATACTGATTTCACTGTTTCTCAGTGAATCACAACTATGGCACATTTGTGGCCTGTAAAAGTTACACATAGTCTACAATGTGCTTTGAAACTGCACATGAATATTTGGTTATTTACATTATTTTAATTAAGCTGCTTAACGTTTGCAATACAAACTTTCTATAGAAAACTTAAAGTTGATTTTTTTTTTCTTGTGTAGTTGTGTTTTCTGTACTATTGGATGATGATGACTTACACCTTTAGAGACCCTCACAGGGAACAATACATACCATCCTTTTTCACTGAATATTTTACCACAGTTAGTTAACGTTCTTGGCTTTCTTTTTTTTGTTTATTTTCAGTGTGTTTTTCCAGGACCCATCGGCTCCAAGTCAACTGGTTGTTTCAATCTAGTTGTGGAGGGCGCAGCTCACAGTAGCCCATGCGGGGATCGAACCAGCAACCTTGTTAAGAGCACTGCGCTCTAACCAAGTGAGCTAACCAGCCACCCCCACTCTTGGCTTTCTTAAACTATTTCTGGGTATTATATTTTGCCAAGAAGTTAAAATTCATCCTAAGCTGTGAAATAACTAAAGGGCATTCCATTAAATATTCCATGAGTCAATCTAATATATTGATCAAGAGTGGGGAATTCCAAACATTACATTCTAAAATGGAAACTATAAATGAGGTTTAGGAAATCTGTTAACCACTGAAGTTATATGCAAAATATTTCAGAAACACATGTCTGGGTATCTTGTTTCCCCTAGGAAAAGGATCCCAGCTTTCCTCAAGTGTTTAAAGAGGTCTATCATCTAAAAAATGTTATTATACAGAAGTAAGCAGATGAATTTCGGTCATTAAAGAACAAATCAAGGGAAAAGGGATATTACTGTGTTTTTAGAATTTCCATTTTCTATTTATCTTGCTGAAAACCAGCTTGAGTGCAATGTCAGCATCTGCAGGTGGCAGGGTTATGAATATGTAAAATTAACCATGACATAATCTGCTGAATATTGCATATCATCATAGCAATAATTGCTTTATTGTTCAGTGGTCAGTGTTCCTGCCAGGAAGCATAACCCAGATGAGAATTAAATGCAAGAAGCATATCTCTGTGATATCACAATTCAGCAAGTACAGATAGCCTGAACCTTAAAGGTCAATTTATCAATTTTCAAGGACATTGTCACATAAATGGTAAATATGCAGTGCTCAAGGAGAAAATTTTACAAAAACACACTAATACATGTGATCACAATTCTAAAATTTAAAATTATCTCATGTAAAGGTTTTCCTCTTAATGAACATTCCATTATGTCAATCCTAGAAAATAACCATTCTTGGTGTTTTTATATGTAGAAATTGGAGTCAATCATGGTTTCAAGACATTGAAGAAAAAAAGGAAAGAACCAACAAAAGAGGGAAGGAAGGAGAGAAGAAGAGAGGAAAAAGAGATTCCCATCTTCCTCTTAGTTCAGCTGTTTTAATATTGTTTCATTTCCTAATTTTATTATAACACAATATATTTTATTGAATACTGTAAAAGAATATATTTTTGATATATTTTTCCTCCATCTAACTGTATTAAGAGACTGGTGGCTATGCTATTGAAATGAAAAGACCAAAAAAACAAAACAAGAAACCAAAACAAACTAATAAACAAAAAAACAACAGTAGCTTATAGTAATATCAGAAATCTATTTATTTTATATCAAGGTCTGGAGGTGAGTGATCCAAGCTGGCAGCATAACTTTGCTTCAGGTGGTCTTTTGGATGCCCAGACTCCTTCCATCTTGTTCTAACACACTATCTAAAAGCTTAGTTTAGCCCAGGGCCACTGGCTGTCCATCAATATCTGTTCTATCCTTTTTTCCCATCACACCAACCCATGGAAGGTCAGAAGACCACATTTCCCAACCTTCCTTGCAGGTAAGATCATTTGATTAATTTATGGGCAACAGCACCTGGGCAGAAATGATATACAAAAATTGGATCATGCTTCTAAAGGACCAGAGGTGACCTCCTTTGCCCTTTATTCTCTTACCACTGGCTGAAATGCAAACATCAGAGAGATTCATGAGAACCACAGCAACCCAGTAAGTGTGGTGAAGCATTACAACAGAGGAGCCTACGCTTCACATCATAGTACTGAGCCATCGTACCAGCAGGATGAGTGTTTATGTGAAAGAAAAATGACATTCTACTTTTGTTTAAGCTGATATCATCAATGGCTTGTTTTGACAAATGAACATATATCCAAATATTGCATCAGCATAATATTTGCTGCTCTTTCTCACACTCTTTATTCTTATACAAGCATACTTATAAGCGCCCCCCTTCAGAGGTTGTTCTTTTTTCCCCATATTGGGTTATTTTTTTGCTATAAGCAAAATAAGTAAGGCACCATAAAAATCTAGAGTTTCCATTAAGAAATAATAATAGTCTCCAAAACTTTTACTCGTCTAATCAACTGAATTTCCGTATCTAGACAAAAATCATCCATGACGCCTTTCCATCTCCATTTATTGATTCCAATGTAAATTGTCCAAGAAAGGAAACATTTGCCTAAAGCTGTATGTACCAAATTTTCCAGAGTACCATATACCGAAAATAAGACCTAGCCGGACAATCAGCTCTAATGGGTCTTTTGGAGTAAAACTTAATATAAGACCATGTTTCATTTTACTATAAGACCAGGTATTATATGATTATTATATTATATTATATTATATTATATTATATTATATTATATTATATTATATTATATTATATTAATTATATTATATTATATTATATTATATTATATTATATCATATCATATCATATTATATTATACCAGTTCTTATATTAATTTTTGTTCCAAAAGATGCATTAGGATGAGTGTCTGGCTAGGTCTGGTTTTTGGGAAAACAGGGTAGCAACCAGCATAAAAATAAAAGGAATAAAACCTTAGGGAAAACATGATTATGAAGAAGATGGTAAGATAGAGTTTAAAGCAATATTCTTTAACATGAATGTCAGAGTTGTAAATTACACGTGGATGCTAGAATTGTGGAGACAGAGAAGGCAGAGGGATCACTGACCTGTCTTTGTCGCTGGCTTGCTGTCTAGTTTCTTTCAGGTCAAGCATTTTATTTTATTTTATTTTTATTATTTTTATTAAGCACCAGCATCATTGCCTTAGGCATGTCTTTATTTGATAACTATACCTTCCTCTTCTTATTGCTCATCTCTCACTAATCAATACACAATGAGGTGCCAGAGTGATTTCCTTTTTATGAGACTTACTATTCCTGACATTTTTCACGTTTCTTCCCTAATTATCTTCTGAGTTTGACACCAGGTAAAGAGTTGTTGTCCTGCTAACAGACACTAACTTTCCGCACAACGGTCCAACTTCTGCTCAGCCCTGGCCAGTCAAGCTTTTATTATTTTTATTTTATTTTTATTTTTTTGCTTTTATTCCTATTACCCTTTCAAAACTTCATGCTCTAGTCTAACTTTGTCCTTGCATCCTAAGTAGTCTTTTCTTTTTCCCATCTAATATTCAGTACAATTCACCAGGAACATTTCTTAACACTTTCATAAGGCCCTCAATCACTACTTGAAGACCTTTCATGAAGAAAAATAAGAAAACCTTAACATCTATCAGGTATAGCGCAGAATAAACTACAAAATATAGGTCATAGTTAAATGACTTACAATTCCACCTTATGTTTCTCAAGTAAACACCTGTTCTCTGGGGTCTAAAGTATTTTTAAATTAAAGCTCTTAACAAACGTACCTCAAAATTTGCATGCAATATTGTAACACAAAATGTACAGTATTGTAACAAAGTATCCTTCTGAATATGCTAAGCATAATGGGTGAATCTACACTATTATCATCTATACCATCTTTACTTAACACATTTTTTGGATCTTACATATAAAAAGGTAATAATAAGAAAAGTTGTTTTAACTTCTCCCACCATATGTATGTGAAGCCCAAAACAAGTATACATTTAATACATTCCATACTTGGCCTACGTTTACTGCAACTTTGCCTATAAATAATTTCCATTCTGACGTGCTTTCCTACCCCTTAGATTATAAAACATAAGAATGTTAACACTATAAGTCGCTCTTAATGCATACTGTAATCTGTTGTCTTCGCTGGCTGATAAAGGTGTGCACAGCAAGGATAAAGTGGAGGGAAGGTAATTTAAATTCCATGTGACTGACATTCTTCACAGACATCATGGGAGCACCATCAGTATTTAAGAATGTTACAGACATACTCACTTGGAAGTCACAACTACTCTTTGGAGAACATTACAGCTTCAGAAACTACACATATAACTGTTAAACAGCACACTACTGAAAACCAGTGAAATTAATTTTCACCCTCCCTCCCATGACAGAAGAGCACATTCACAGACCCAGTTGAAATTAACATCTTGATGGCAACCCAGCGCCAGGACTACACGGCTTCTTAATACATCTTTGCTGAAGGAAAAAATGGTAACTATGTGTAGAGGATACATAGAAAATCAGATTGATTAATTCTTCTTTATCTATAAGTCTTAAGCTAAGAACAAGCATAGCAGGTATAGATTCAGATGAACCTCAGTCACTTCCACATAAACTCAAAGAGAGTCTGAGTGCTGAGGAGCTTTCAGTCTATTTGTATAGAATGGACTGATGCATTCATCTAGAGAGCAGGGTAAGAGAATACTCTGCAAAGTATAAAAAAAAAAAAAAAGATGATTATTCTGATTCTTCCAAAAACAGAATGCATAATCTTAGATTTGTCACTTAGGCTCTTTAGTCTTTCATCTCTAACATTAAAAAAGGTGGATTTCTAAAGAGTCTGTGTTACAGATTGAATTGTGTCTCTCCAGAATCAGTATGTTTAAGTCCTAACCTCAGAGTCTCAGATGGTAACTATATTTGGATACAGGGTCTTTCCGAGGGTAACCAAGTTAGAGTGAGCTCATGAGGGTGGACTCTGATTCAATATGATTCATATCCTTATAAAAAAGGGGGAATTTGGACACAGAGAAATGCATGTGGGAGAAGACCGTGTGAACAGGAAAACGGTCATACAAGCCAAGGAGAGAGGCCTGGAATTGTGTCTTCAAGCGCAGCCCTCAGAAGGAACTAATCCTTGAATTTGGACTTCTTGTCTCCAGAAGTGTGACAGAATAAAATCCTGTTGTTTAGGACATCCAGTATAGGGTTTTGTTATAGCTGCCCTCGCAAACTAATACAGTCTCAGATTCTAAAATACTATAATCTGGAGGGAGAGGAGACTTCAATAATCTTTGAAAAAAACTTACTGGATAGGGATTGAAAAAAATGGGGGGGGCGTGAGGGTATCTGTATGATATACTAAGTCTGAGAGTTAGCAGAAGCAATAGTATATATTCAAGAACCACAGCTAAATAAATAAATAAATAAATAAATAAATAAGTGGAATGAATAAACAATTAAATAAATAATTAAATAAATAGCTTCAGTGACTCTAGCTGAAGAGCCAATGCTAAATTCTTTAATGAGGCTAAGGTAGCGAAGTAATTGGGACTCTCCTATGGTAGAAAAGGGAGAGTCACCTAGGTAATTAAAATGAGAAGATAATTAAAGATTCACAACGTCTCTCTATGAAATAAACAATAATGATATACTTAGCCACTTAAAATTAAACATAGTCCAACTCAAATATATAGGAACTTTCTAAGCCATTAAATTGTAGACAGCTTTCAGAAAGTATGGGATTCATATCAAGGTGATTTTATTCTATAAAATTAGAAAAAAACACCTCCAAATATAAATAACAAAAACACAAAACTATATTTCTATGATTTGAATTTATCTAAACCAGTGTCAGACGGCATTTATATTATGAACATGGGGGTATATCACATTCCATATTCGACATATAGAAATGAAAATATTCCATATTAAACTGAACCCCTATGACTCTACGAATACACTGCAAAACCACCAACTGAACAATAGGGAATATGACCAACATTTCCTTTTACTTTGAGGAAAGTGAGAAACTAGCTAGATGATCATCATAATTACTGCTCTGCAAGCAAGTTAATCCTCATTATTTAGAAATATTTATTTCTAAATTAAATTTACATTCTTAAGTTACCAACAAGTTAATCAGTAATTTTCTGTTTTATTACTCTAATTCTAACTTTAGATTGCTACTCTAATTCTTTTGATAAATCTTCATCCTTATTTGTTTCCAATAGAACAAGGCAAGTTTCTGAAAATCATTAAGTTAATGTAACCGAGGAAAATTAGTACCCTACAGGTTTTTCTCTGCCACATATCCATGAAAACTCCTCAAGTATATACTAGCAACTTTTTATCCAATTTTATATATTTGTTTTAATTGAAAGCGTTTTCAAATGGCATCTGAATTCTTAGATAAAATAGATAAATATTTTATACCCAAGTTGGTTTTACAGCAAAATTCTACTTACTGAATTCCATTTTCCTTTAAAGGCTTATTGCAACATGTTTGGAAAACTTCAGTTGTATGGCTGGAGGACAGCGTGGTTGTCATAATAGTCTGATGTCTTTGTCCTCCCTCATCGAGCAGACAGAGTACAGCGAATAAAAGAGTAACTATTCTTTCACCCTAATATCACTGATAAATCAGAAAAATAACGTGCTTAGGCCTGAATAAACACCCTGCATTCATTTAGTTCACTCCTTGACATAAATTCATCAAAAATAAAATTCAGTCAATACATTCTATTGCTGAGTAACAGGAGAAGCCAATTATAACAAAGATGGCTGGTATGAGCAGGCAACATTTACTGAGTACTCACTAAGTGCCACGCACGGGTCTAACTGCTTTACATGTACGTATTAACTCTCTGAATCCTCGTAAGCAAGCTAGAAAGTAAACACTTTCATTATCTCTGTTTTAAGGATGAGAATAATGAGGCACAGTGATATTAAAGAAGTTGCCCAAGATCAAACACCAAGAAGGAGTAATCTGGCTGCATAGCTCTTGCTTGCGTCCATTTTGTTGTACTGCCTCTGTAATGGAAGACCTATATAGACAGCTACATTTGAATGCCTCTAAAGAGGTAGGCACTGTGTGGGTAATTTATGTGAATTGTCCTCATTCTATTGATGAGGGATGGGCTCTTACTGAGGTTAAGCCGTTAAGGTCACAGCTACTCAGCAATGGCCGGAATTTCAATTTATGTGTGTCTGAATTCAAAGCTGGATTCATTCCACAATGTTCACATCCAGGTTATAATGGATCATAGTCGAGCACAGTGGTCTGAAAACTACTGCCCATAGGCAAAACCCTGCCTGCTACCAGTTTTTGCAAATAAAGTTTTATTGGAGCTTATATGACCCATGCTCATTCATTTACTATTGACTGGCTGCTTTCATGCTTTATAATTGCAGAGTTGAGTAATTGTAACGGAGACTATATACCCAATGAGCCAAAATGATTTGCTGTCTGGACCTTTACAACAAAACTTTGGTCACTCATGGTCTGGGATGTTCCTAGATGAGATCCTGGCAGAAATGCCAGGAGTCTCATTATGATTATAGTTTTTATCTTTTGCATTTAGCAAAAAATTTCTAAATAAATAAAAAAGGAAACAAAAGAGCCTGACATTGCTGTTATGGGTTGACTTGTCCCTGCCCCCACCCGCACCCCCCAAAAAATATGTTGAAGTCCTAATACCTGGTACCAATAAATGTGATATTATTTGGAAGATAGAGTCCGTGCAGAAGAAATCAAGTTAAGATGAGATCTATAGTTAAGATGAGTACACTAATCCAATATGACTGATGTCCGTATAAGAGGAAAACATCAGATGAAGACAGAGATGGAGGGAGACATTGGAATAATGTAGCTACAAGCCAAGGAATGCCTTGGACTGACGGCCACAACCAGAAGCTGGGAAGAGACAAAGAAGGATTCTACCCAGAGTCTCAGAGGAATCATGGCCCTGATGACACCTGGATTTCAGACCTTTAGCCTCCAGAACTGTGAGAGAATAAATTTATGTTGTGTTGGAAAACCAATCTGTGGGACTTGGTTATGTCAGCCCTAAGAAATTACTGCAATGCTCTTTAGGATACGTAGAGGCAGAGGACGCACTAAATTACTTGTTTTGAATACTGTATATTACATGTTGCCACCTGACCATTAACAATTTGGTTTTCTTCTTGTAGACATATAATTGGGAGAGAGCCATCCAGCCAGAGACTACATTTCCCGGCTGCCACTGGCTTTAGTCAGGGTCACATGACTCATACTCATCAATAGAATATTAGTGGAAGGAAAATGGCCAAAGTAAAAAGAAAGCAGTCTGCTTCCTTCAGGCTGGATGCAGAAAATCTAGAAGGTGGTTCAGAAGCCCCAGGGGTGGCAGAGCCACAAGATGATAAAAGCCTGGACCCTGGATATATTCATGGAATAAAACCCTACCCTCTGGCAACTGGTCTGTATGTGAGAGAAAAGAAAACTTCTATTAGGTTAAGCCCCTGGAATGTTTTTTGTTTTGTTTTCTTTGTTTTTTTTTTTGTTTTTTTTTTTAATGTTCTTATCCGCTAACATTATCTCAGCTATTTTAATTATCAAACACAAAATCAAGTTTCTCACCATCTCTAGAACTTCAACTCCCCATAGGTGGTATGTTATAATTTCCCTATAAATACTTTTAAAACCAAAGGTGGAAGGACATCACTGATGTAAAGTTCACAAGCATACTAACCCAAACTCAAGCAACATTTGCCATCAGCACAAACCCTATAGAGGAGCCAAATAAAATATATGACCAGAGAACATCCAAACTAGTGCTATATGGCGAACACAAAAAATGAGTGAGCTCTCAGAATTTTCAATGTCGAAGATGTTTACAGGTGCTGTAAAATACAAAATCTTATGCTAAGAGTTAGTCATGGACACCTGGGGAAGAAAAGCAGTCCAGAGATCAACGTGAGGTGCACCAAAGCTATGCGGGAAGCAAAGCGTTAGACAGGAGGTGAGGATAAATGAGTCCCAGATAGCTCTCGCTTCTGCAAACAATGGAGCCAGGAGTGCAGTTTCTAGGCTCTCGGCTTCACATGGAAAGGTGCTGGCTCAGGTAGTAAATGGCCATCAACTGTGATTGGATGGCCATCACCTGTGTCTAGTTGGCCGTCAGCTGTAACCAGTGAGCCACTGGCCACTAATATAACTGCTGTGGCTACGCTAGCAGAAAATGGGGGCTAGCAAGAAGATCGTGGCTGAGCTAGCAAGAGCAGATTGCAGTTAGCAAGTGAGGTTGGTTGGCAGAGAAAAGTGGATGGCAGGTTGCGGATAATGCAGCTTCTGCTTCCTGTGTCTCCAACCCAGCCACCAGCGAGACTATAGTGGTATGACTTCCCTACCTATGGCTCCTTGGGTGTTCCTTTTTGGCCTGGCCATATCTTGCGTTCTTATGTGGGAAGCCAGACCAGAGAACCCGCAGGTCACCCCGCGTGACAAATGGTTTCCAAGTGATGCCAAAATGTGATTTTTCCTGAAGGTGCAATGGGGAAATCAACTGGTACTATTTCTGCACTTCCGAGATGGAATCACACACATAGAGAGCAGCGTCTGTCAACATGGGTCTTCAAACCTGCAACTCCAAAAAGCCTATCTCTGATTAGGAAGAACATTGACCTGTGCTGAATAAAGGAAAATAAAAATTTCCAAATGAAACATTCTCTGTTTTCCCTTTTTTTAAGTAGGTCAACTTGATTATGTTCTGGATTTGCATAGGCTAAACTACAATTTATTAATTAATGTGTAAGAATATTTCCTTTGCCCTTGATTGCAAACTTCTTTTTTACAATAAGTCTTAATGAGACTGCAGATTTATGTACCTGGGGCGGCATGTTGCGGCATGCTTGGTGGTTGGCACTCCACTTTGTAATAGCTCTGTGCTACCTGACAAAAGGAATCCAAGATTAGCAAGTGGTTCTCCATCACTAGCTGGGGGGAAAGAAAGGTTGGTAACATCCACAATATTCTTTTGCTTTTGTATATTTTAATTTACTCTTTTTCCTTTTACTAATTTTTTTTTTTTTCATACGGGTGAACTAGTTTTGCAGGTAAAACCTCAAAAAGTAAAGAAAACCATCTTTGAGTGGAAGTCACACTACACATCAGAAAGCTAGAGTTACAGCCAAAAACATCTGTCAACATATGGCTATCCAGATGCATCGCAACACTTTTGGGTTTGACAGCTTTACATGGGATGTGCTCTTGAGTAAAAGGACAAATTGCTTTTGTTTTCTTGGATTCCAAACGACAGGCCTAGTGCTAAGGATCAAGAATTTTCGATATTAGATACTGGCTTTCATCAGTCACACTTATATAAACATAGATTTTTCTTTTTTCCATCAGAGACTTTATCATTTAGCTACATGGTTTAAAAATGCACAGGGCACAAAAGAATACAGAAAAAAAAATTAAGCATAAGGAATTGCTGTTATAGAAATGGAAATCTTTGAATATGCATCTTAAAATGGAAGGTCGCTAGTCAAAGTTAAATCAGAAAATATACAATGCCTTTTACTAAGTGCTCAGGAAAAGGCAGAGACAATTCAGCAAGAAACTTAAGTCAACAGTACAATGTTTAAAATTGAGGTTTTGCAAGCTATCCCATTCGTGTGATCCTAGCATGCAAATGAAACTAAATCACCATTTCTTCATCTTTTAAAATAGCATTGTAATAGGGATTAAATGAGGTGAGGTATGTAAAACACTTAGCACCATGCCTGGCATATAGGAATTTCTCCAGAAATGGTAGCTTTAAAAAGTGAATATTCATAACAGTTGGTATCATTAACCAAAGTCCTAGTTAGTAGTGCATAAATTTTTATTTCTGTCAGAATACATTTCTGACAGCACTACTGAAAAGTAGTGAAAATGATGGATTTTACAAGACATGTAATGACGAATAATAACTATTAATAATATCTAATGTAGCTTCAAGTTTGAGCCTCTTTTAGGGAAAAGTTTTGTGACATCCTCTTAAAGAAACACCAGCATGATTGACAGACCTAACTTTTAACATGCATTAAAAATATCCTGCAATTTTTAAACTGCATCCTAATCTAGAACTATATGTTAGTTTCTCAAAATGAGAATTTCATCTCCGATAAAATTCAGACAGCTCTTTTGAATAGCCCTACAATCAGACTGAAAAATGAGTGCTATTTTCCCCTCAGGTGATCCAAACGTTGACAGGGGAAAATAGGCATATTCCACATCACCTGTGCAGTCCTTCTTCCCCTCTCTCACAAGAAAAGTAGCAATACCAATGAATCACCAAACCCTTTGTGGGCTCCTACTGGGTGAAAAAAACTGTGTCTGGCTTTTAGATGGATACACGGATGTATAAAATCTACCCTTTCCTTCCCCCAAGGAGCTTACAACTTAGGCAATGATACCCATGAGAAAAACATGAAAAATATGAATACAAAAGTTACTGGGTATGTCATGTACCATGTCAAAAGGGTATTTTGTTGCTCTTTGTTAAGCAATTATTTCATTATTAGGTACCCTGACGTGTATGATAAATGTTCCAGATAATCACAAAGTATATCACAAATCTTACATATTTTCTCCCTGCTTGGAGTACACTCTTTAAAAATCAAACAATTTCCTGGAGGTGGGCCTTTGGGAAATATTAAATTGTACCCTCACCCCAGCCTCACCTTTCTCCACCTTAACACACGGAGGCTAATTCTACATGGGATAAGCGAATCAAATCAGAACTGAAAGTTCAAACTAGCAGTAATTCTCAATCTGTGGTTTGTGTTTCTGGAAAGCCACAGAGAACTCTGATCTATAGACCTGCACAGAAAGTCTGGGCTGACATGTCAATTTGATCTCATCACCCTAGGCAAACAGGATCTCTAACTCCATCTAGATTGAAGTAAGGCAAGGTGTTAGAAAGAAATTTGCCATTTTGTCCCCATGAATCTTAGTTTTAATTCACACTTATGGTGAAGGTTATATTTCTTTCTTATATCTCCTTCTGTGTAAGTCTATGTTCTGAGGAAAAAGAAAACAAAACAAAACCTGTAACAGAAAGTTTGCTGCCCTAGCAAATGAGGGCCCCATGAAGAAACTTCTTTATTTGGCTGTTAGAGGGCTTCATCTGTCCTTTCCAAGCCCTATTTCTCGTCAAGTATTGTCTTATTACAGTTTACCATGTAAGGATTTCAGAGAAAGAAGTAAAAATACATCAGAAGGAACAATACTTTTTGCCCAAGATACTATTTGTGGAAAGCATTTTCCTTTTATGGTCATGGCTAGAAAGCAAATGATTTCCCAGCACACTGTGGAAGCAAAATAATCCATTCACTTCACTGCACAGAAATGCAATCTGAAAAATTGAACAGAAAAGTTAGAAACTGGATTAAATTTGCTTTCACCTTATAGCAATCTGCCTAAAAATGCCTCAATTAAAATATCTAAGGTAAATAAAGGAGGCAACAGTGTGTAATGGAAAGCATGTGAACTCTTGGGTCAAACTGATCTCCGTTTTTCTCAGTCTCAGCTAACACAAACCGACTAAGTATCTATAATATTACGTCAGTTGACAATGTTAATAATAATACTTCTTTCTTGATGAAGTTTAGAGAATTTAGTAAAATGATATAGAGTTGTTGGGTAATAAGTAAACCTTTTAGGTAGTAAGTGAAATTAAACTTCTCAAACCACCCCTCATTACCAATATTTAAATAAATTAAGTTAAAATTTTTGATATAGTACTTTACATGGAAATATTAGCTTTGTTCATTTTACCAAGCAATGAAAATTACAGAAGGAACTAGAAGAAGCCACGTGATACTGTGCAGAAATAGAGCAAGATTATCAGCTAATAAAAGAGTTTCAAAAGGACAAGAGTGCAGTCATATCATGTTCACTTAAGAAGTGGGAATTTAACTCTACAGCTTCAGGAAAATAAAAACTGAAGGAAAAAAAAAAAAAAAAAAGAGGACGACTAGACTGTGCACGAGATTTTGTCCAGTTTTCCACTGCATGACTGTGTCCCCAACTACGAGTTAGGTGATACGAATGGATAGGCTCTTTTCTTAAGTCACCTTGGTTCGAACTTTCCTTCTAGCATGCGATGATCTTTCCATGCGGTGTGGCTCAAGAGTCAAGTAACACATAGTTTTCAGACAACATATTCTACAACTTTGTCAACGACTTCAGCTAGTACCTACCGTGTTTCCCCAAAAATAAGACCTAGCCGGGCCATCAGCTCTAATGTATCTTTTGGAGAAAAAATTAATATAAGACCTGGTATTATATTAATTATATTATATTATATTATATTATATTATATTATATTATATTATACCCAGTTTTATATTATAATAAAATAAGACCGGGTTTTATATTAAATTTTGCTCCAAAAGACACATTAGAGCTGATGGTCTGGCTAGGTCTTATTTTCGGGGAAACATGGTAAGTTAAGAGTCAATCATTCATCACCAAAGAAAATACTGGCTGTGTCGGAGAGATAGAAGCACGTACATTTCTCTCAGTTATTTTTATGAGGTTTTCTAAAGTAAATTTCCTGAAAATGTGATGCCATTGTGAATCATTATTTTTCACCTTCAATTATCGTCTCTTGGCTTAAATGCCATGAACTATTAGAGTGCTGCAAGATTACAAGTTGATGTTTAATGTGGTTAAAGCAACTGTTGCTCAAATCCCCTGTGTAAGAGTCACTGAACTGTCTACCAAACCATAGCCCAGCCTCTGTTCAAGATCCCTAAGGGGTGGCTACTCACTACTTGCCAGGATGCCCATTTCACTTTTCGATATATCCCATTTGAAGGTTCTAATAATGATCAGACGTGGCTTTTCTGGTGACTTTCCATTACTGTCCTGAGTACCACAACCTAATTCCTCCTGAACATGACCAATCTTCAAATATTTGAAATTAAAACAAAACAAAACAAAAACAAAAACAAAAAACAAAAAACAAAAACAAAAGCTTATACACATCCCAAGTCTTTCATTCTCCAAATCAAACGTTATTGATATCTTTAACCTTTCTTTGCCTAGCCATTTCACCATCTTCACTTCCTACCTCTTAAAAATGATTCCACTTTTTCAGTGTATTATGTCATTTGTTACCTGAGATGCCTAAAAATAAGCACAATTGTCCTGAGACCTCAGAAATTCCTGCGTGATATCTGAAACCGGCCCCCAGACACAGAAGGCAAAAAAAGATCAAAGGAAGAGGCAGACAGACCACTCCCCACTGGTAAGTAATCAAAGGAAGAGGCAGACCACTCCAGATTGGTACGTAGGTGGCAGGTTTAATAAGCAAGGAAATTTACACAAGAGGTTTGTCTTCAGAGGCTGCCAGACGGGTAGATCTCTGCCCCCTCCAGCCAGAACCTTAAAAATGTATACGGAGGCCTTAACCTGGGCTTAGTCATATATATGTCCAGATGGTGTCAACACTACATTGGTCTCTCAAAGCTGCATCCTTGCAAACAACTCACACTGTAGGAAAGGCGGGCAAAACATACATTCCAAGGACAGGGAAGGGGTAAGGAGATTCCAGTTGCCCAGGTCTAGCTTGTGACCATGTCCTCTCAATGACCTCTTCCAACAAATAATAGTATGAGAACACTTAGCGGCTCCTGTTTTTTATATGCTATCATCTTAACCAAGCACTCTAAAATCACATGATCTCATTTTGTTGGGAAAGCTACACTCAGTGCTAACTTATAGTAAACACTTATGATCACATGAAATTCCTGAAGTTGTTGTTGTTTTTTTAATGCACGTTGTCCTCAAAGTTTTTCTCCTTCATCCTGCACTTAAACATCACCTTTTAAAAAGTTCCCCTTATCTGTATTAAATAGCCCTTTGAAAGCCTTCACCGCTAATGCAGCCTGTTAGAACTTTTTGCACTTGTCCACGCTGAGATGTTTACATATGGGACAAAGCCACAGTGTCTTGGTAACCAGGCATGTGGTCAGGAGTTTCCTCAGCTGAACTTTGAAAATGCAAACTTTTTAATTCACAGTCTCAGATGACTGTTTCAGGAGAGTAAAAAGCACCTGATTTTTATGGACTGAATTTATTGTACCATAAATAGTCTGCCATCCTTTTAAGTTTACTATAGAGTCTATAGACTACAGATTTTGGAATAAAAAAGAAAAAAAAATGAAACCTTCCTATTTCCCTCAGTAAATTAAACTGGCTCCCTTGGCAACAACATGATGTATGTGCGTGTGTGTAAGTGCGTGTGCTTTCCAATAATTTGTCTGTCTAGTATTACATTTAAAAGACTTTCTCATAGTAACTGTTTATTAACTTAGAATCTACAACTTATGTTTTCAATGAAGGAAGATAATTAATATTGCACTTATGGGTTTATTTACATGTGTCTCTCACTAGGAGCCTAGATGTACTGGGAGGTGATGGGGCATGTTTCATTGGTTTTGTTTCTAGTGTAATTAATATGCTCCTATTGTAATTAACACATTTCACTGAATGAATAAATATATAAATGAATTAATGAAAAGGTCATGTAATTCAAAATCAATATGGGAACAAAGAGATGGTCTTGGAATAATTAACCAACTTCCTCTTTGGTTGCAGAATTCCTCTGCCAGTCTTTTGTGCATTGTGTTGAGCTGATTACAGATTAAAGTAATTACAGTGAATTCTTGATTACTGGCATGTGATCTCACTGTTTTGTGGATTACCTATCACAACTAATCCCAAACTTATCTGCTACCACCCATCATATGTCTGAGCTACAGTCAGCCTCAGTGACAGCAACTGCATGCTTTAGGAAAGCATGGTCTTTGTTGATATTTCTGTGCAGAACACATGGTTATGAAATTCATTCTGGAGGGGAGTTGGAGAGAACCAACAAGCATTCCAAAATAAAACGCATGGTTTGTTTTTTCAATTCCCAAAGAATATGAGCTGACGTGGATAAAGAGGTTTAAATAATTGATCTCTATCCTTCCATAGTAGCTTGATGTAGCATAATGAGTATGCTGCCTGTCCCCACCCTATGACATGCTGTCTATCTCTAGTACCATTAATAATAACTGATAATAACTATACTTTATTAATTCATTCCTTCATCCAATACATAGTTACAAAGTGCTACAAGGTCCTGGGCAATAGGCCAGGTATTGGAGATCTAGCGTGAAGGAAGACAAGTACGGTTCCTGCCCTCAGGGAGCTTAAAATCTCCTATTGAGATAGACCTGGTTGTAGCAGAATGGTCTCCCAAAGATGTCTATGCCCTAATCCCTGATACCTGTGATTATGTTACCTTGCATGTCAAGGGGGGTGGAGTTTGCAGATGGAATTAAGGTTTCTAATCTGTTGATCTTAATATAGGTAGATGAGCCTGAATTATCTAGGTGGGCCCAATGTAATCACACAGGTTCTTAACTGGGACAGAGGGTAGCAGCAGTTTCAGAACTAGAGAGATGTCATCAAGAGAAACACTTGGCCATTGCTGGCTCTGATGATGGAAGCAGGCCACAACAAAAAGTGTAGGGGGCTTCTAGAAGCTGAACTGCAAAACACTGAAGTCTTCCCTAGAGCCTCAGAAAGGAAAGCAGCCCTGCCGACACCTTGATTTCAGCCCCTGAGACACATTTGGACTTCATAAATCTTTGTTCCTTTAAGCTACTACATTAGTAGAATTTTGTACAGCAGAAATGGGAGACAAATACAGACCCTAAATAAATAGCAGATTAGACGTTAATTGAAATTACTGTGTTTCCCCGAAAAATAAGACCTAGCTGGACCATCAGCCTTAATGCATCTTTTGGAGCAAAAATTAATATAAGACCCAGTCTTATTTTACTGTAATATAAGACCGGGTCTCTAATATAATATAATAAATATAATATAATATAATATAATATAATATAATATAATATAATATAATATAATATAATACCGGGTCTTATTTTACTATAAGATCAGGTCTAATATCATATTGTATTATATCATACCAGGTCTTATATTAATTTTTGCTCCAAAAGACGCCTTAGAGCTGATGGTCCAGCTAGGTCTTATTTTCGGAGAAACAGGGTATATAAAGTAAAAAAAAAAGACTGCAAGAAAATGTATGTGTTTGTACTTAGGAAAATGTACCTAAGTTGAAGTGTCAGGAAAAGCTTCCCTGTCCTGTAAACTGAAATTCCAAAAAGAAGGAAGACATCCTAAACTAAATAAATGCGGAAAGATTTGCCGGGAGAGAGAAAAGGACATATGAACGGTCTGAGGTGAGAGGAAAGCTGGTATTGCTCAAAACCTGAACAGATGATGGGGATGATGCAAAGTAATTTTGTGAAGAAGGGGCCTACGGCAATGCTAGGGGAATAGCTGGAAATCAGACTATGCCCAGCCTCATAGGCCATGTTACAGATGTTCACCTTTATCCTAAGGGCAGTGGAATATTTCTGAAGGCTTTCTACTAGACAGAGACATAGCCAGATTGGTATATTAAGATGGTCCAGGCTCGTTTTCAGATTATAACTTGCATGGAAAAACAGCATGTAACTATCAGAAGATCACGACGGACACATTAATAACAGTGCAGATGGGAGGTGACAGAGGCTGCTACTGGAGTGGATGTAAGAAAACTGTACAGGAAGGATGGATTCTGGATCATTTTGAGAGGTGCACTCTATAGGACCTGCTGATTATTTCAAGGTGAGATAAGAACAGAATAGCTGGCAGCAATGACGCCCCGTTACGGATAAATGATAGAATGGACAGTAGTTCCATGTCCTGAGATGAAAAATATGTTGGTGAAGCAGCCTAGGAAAAAAGACCAGGGGCTCCTTTTCGAATTTGTTCAGTGTGAGCCGCCTATGAGAAATCCACGTAGAGATGGTAAAAATGAAACTGAAGCATTAGGCTTCTGAGTCTCCAGCAAGATGGCACATACTTGGCAGGTTTGCTGCTACTCCTTCTTAATAAATCTGCTGTTGGCCTCAGAAATGTTCTGAAAATAAGCGTTCCCTGTAACAATCACGAAGTGAAGGAAGTTGGTATTTTAGAATACATTTTATTTGCTCTCTGTGTTCTAGACTGAAAGCAATGGCAGGTATTAAATTGTTTGTGGGATTGCTATTAAAAGAAAAAAAAATGCTGGTACTCACATTATGGAAATTTTAAAATGCTTTTTCTACTTCTCTCCTCTTTTTGTGCTTCCTCCCACTTTTCTATTTGAATTTGATTTTGAAGATTCTCATCAGACTTCCATCACAATGGGGAATTAATTTGTTTGAATAGATATGTGTCAACATCAGTCATTGAAAAAAATAAATAAAAAAATAAAAACACTCTCAGTATCCAATCCTGGTGTACTTTACAATTACCATTACCATCCTTCTACACACACACACACACACACACACACACACACACACACATACACACACACACACATTTGCTAAAATAGAAAGCAAAAATTAGTTCTGAGTTCTGTTTCTTATTTAGAATTTCTTTCTCTGATATCAATAAATCAATCGTGTGTGTGTGTGTGTATTTTCTTTAAACCTGAAAATATTTTGTACCCATAGTTGCTCAAACCAGTTAAAAATGTCCATATTCATACGAAAAAGGCACATTTCCTACTATAACTATGGTTTATTTTCTGGCTACCACAGATTACATTCATCTATAGCATACTCTAAGAAATTAAATAATTCCTTTATGTCATTTCTTTATGCCATATCTTTTTTTTTCATACATAACTCTTAATTGGAAGAAGCCTATGACGATGAGTCCAAATCTCAGCGTTTTAGTCCCAGCCCCACTACTAAATAGCGATGAAATTACATACTAAATATTAAATACAATAGCTCTCCTTGTAGCCAAATAGGTATCACCTGTTAATAATGTATGACTGTAGAAGAAGAGTATCCAATTGGAAAAAAAAGAAGAAAAAAAACTACCATGATGAGCTGGAATGAAGATGATCTGAATAAGGAACACACAAAGTATTGTGGGGAGGGGTGACTGACATAAATCAAATGATTTATTGACATAAATCCTCACTGTGAAACCCAGTCACAGTGACTAAGCCTATACTATTATAGCACAATTAGAAAGGCTTAAAACTATAGGAGCCTAGGAAGATAATAAAACAAAACATGATCTTCTTATGCAAATAAATTTCTGTCTCAGTCACTAACATTAGAAGATATTTTTATGGCAAGTAGCAACACATTTCTTATAAATTATATACTTCTGCTGAGGTAGGAAAAAAAGACACTATTTTGCCCATCTTTCAGTATGATCGTGTATTTTAGTTGAACATATGCATCTCCTTATGATCTAATAACATCACTTTCTAGTACACACTCTCCAAAATGTGTGCATATATACAACAAAGCATTTGCACAAAAATGTTTATAGTTATAGTAACTGTAATGGCTAAATACTGCAAACAACCAAAATATCCATTAAGAATTAAATGAATAAAAAATGTGGTACATTAATCCAATGAAAATACTACGCAGCAATGAAAATGGACAACTTACAGTTATTCACGACTTGATGAATTTCATAAATATGCTGTAATTCTGAACCAGGGAACAATTTTAAAACAGGAAAATTAGTGTTAGAAATCAAGATGGCAGGTACCAATAAAGAGGAGTAGGAAGTGGTGTTTGGGAAACATTATTTATAGGAGTCTTGCAATGTTTATTTGCTGGTCTATGAGATAGTGATGTTGATTTGTTCATTTTCTGATGGTCTATTGGCCTGTACACTTAAGGTCCATGCAATTTTTTGTGTGTGCTAAATTCAACACAAAAATTTGCATGATCATTACCAAAATTCCCCAATGAGATTGTGAAGAAAAAGTGGAAATATAACAATAACAGGCAGACCTTTGCATCAGTCAACATTCAATATTCATGAAATACCTATCACGTTGAGGATACTACAGGAGGGAGAAGACTAGTCCTTGGCCAGTAAAAAATTGTACAAAGCACTAGAGGTGAGATACATGTAAATACATGATTACAATACGAGGTAATAAACATCACAGCAGGGTTCTCAGCCTCAGCCCTACTGACATTTTGGGCTGGATCGTTCTTTGTTGTGGGAGCTTGGCTTGTGCACTGCAGGATGTTCAGCAGTATCCATGCCCTCCACTCACTTGATGCCAATAGCACTACCCCTGGTTGTGACAACTAAAAATGTCTCCAACATTGCCAAATGTTCCCTTGAGGGTATAATAAGCCCCCAGTTGAGAACCACTGCATTAGAGCCACATACGGTGGTTTGCGGTTACCAAATAGAGAAAAGCTAACTGCATAATTAGAGAATGCGGTATCATTTTCTGGGCAGTAAACCAATACAATATCTTCTTCATTCCATAAAATTTTGGAGCAAGGGGAATTTATTCCATAACCACCAGGCAAAAGTCCAATTTCCCTTAGTGGTACTATGATCCCAGAACACATATGAACTTGAAGACAGCTTTGAAATTGCAAAAGGGAGGCATTTATTGGTAATGTTAAAGCTTTGCAGCCAAAAACTCTCCCTTAACTGGTTTTAATAAATGTGAAAGAATTTATTTTACTTTAGTATCTGTCTCTTGTAAAGAACCAGAAAATCTTTTTTTTTTTTTTTTTTTTTTAATTCCTTTAACTCACTTCGGGCAGTAAATTCTCATGATCAAAATTATGTTTCCACAAGCATGTGGATCAGAGCTACACTAAATCAGCCTCATGGTACTATATTAAATCTTTAAAAATGTAGTGCTACAGACATCAGAATGTCAGGAGAACAAATATTTTCATTTCAAATAAGAAAGACTAAATCAAGTGGTGTTCCACCTGATCTCACTTATGACCCTTTTATTGTTTAGCTGAGACAAGCTACTGAGAAAAGAGAGCAAAAGGCAAGATTTTTCTCAGTGTATTTATTTAAAACCTTCAGTAACTGAAGATTCGGCAGAGGCAGCAAACTCTAAAAAGGATATTTGCAATTGGTATAAGATACCATCTTGTTAAAAACACTGGACAAAAGCGACTATCAATTCTGAAACATAATTCTGTGATATCTCACTTTATACACACTTCAAAGGAGGACTACTTCAAAGACAGATTTCTACATTTCACAATGGCCAGACCATCAGGATGTAAACGTCTGCTTATATGAATAGGGTTTACCCAATTCCTCAGCATGATTTTATACTCGTACATTGTGAAGTGTAGATTGCTAATGGCAAGAAAGTTTTCTGTGGGGAGAATAACATGATTCTGGCAATTCTGGGTCTTATAAAGGAAATATGTTAAGCTACAGAGACTTTCACAGTGTTGGCATTGCTCTCTGCAATTCCTGGAGAGCACAGAACAATATTTGGCTTGCATCACCATCAGGAGTTTCTGCTGAGTTTCAATGCTAATCATCATCCACACCTTATTATTAACTATTTTCTAGCTTAAAGAAATGTATCATGGAGGCTGGGAGACTACCGTAAGTGCCAGAATGCACATGACTTGGGAAGTTAACTAGCAGTACAACATGGATCTTGACCTCAATTTCTTCAACCGTAAAGACTTACAGGACTAACATTTCCATAAACATTTCAGTTTTATTAGTAGTAGACCAGACTCCTTCATGCGCCCTAAATGGGATTATATATTTTCCATGCTTAGAATTCATACATAGCTTATCATTTGAAACTATAATAAGGGCCAAAATGAATCAGATGTTTAACTTTGAAAAAAAGATGTCAAATAGAAACCAAACAAAACACTCTACTTGTATGTAACTTAGACATAACCTCTAGCTGACTAAAATATGGTTATTTTATAGCACTGAAAATGTACCAACTACAATTAACCCCTGTAATGTTATTTTGACATGTATTCAAAGGTAACAGTAGCATTGGGTTTATTTTCTAACCTAACCACAAAAATAAAATTTCCCAAAAATATTAAAGAATATAGTACCCTGTAAGGAATTGATGTGTGGAAATTAATTCATTAGCTTAATTACATTGAATTTATGAGCCACAAATTTTTAGAATAGGAGAATAGTCAAAAATCATCTATTTTAAATCCTTAAATTGACAGGCAATGAAATAACGGCTGCACAGCAGAAATAATAATTTTTTTCTGTCATTTTTTTTTTTTTTTTGCTTTTTCTACATCATATATATAATATAGCTACTTTGCTCAAGTGGTTTTAAAGCATAATATGTAGACAAAACACATACATACATTAATTGCTCAGATCCACTGTTAAGACGATCTAATCTGGTCACGTTATACATGCATTCAGTATATCACTAGGGAATCAGAGCCAAGAGAGTTGGGGTGAATCAGAGAAAAGTAATTACCTGTACCGGAAGAACAACTCAAGATGGTGTAATGATGCTGTTGGCTCATTAGAGGTGTCATACTCAAACTCAAAGAACAGCACTTTTAACTGTATGAGGCAGGGTTGTCATGTAATGAAACTGATTCAGTAGACAACTCATGAATCAAAATCAATCTCTCTCTCTCTCCTGCAGTCACCTTTTTTTTTTTTTAATAATCAGAAAGATCTTCTAGCCACAAACTGAAAGTCTATCCAAACACAGTATGTTTAACATGCTGTAAAATATGTAGATCACAAGAGCTTTTATAAAAATGATTTTGATATAGAAAATTGTTCTATTTAATAGCATCAAAATGATTCAAATCAAAAGCAGATGATAACATATTAGGTGCTGGAGATTCAGACAAGAATATGATGTTTTTTCTCCTCCATGAGCCTAGTATCTAATGATCAAAACTTAAATGAGCCTGCATATTATACTGTGAAAGAATCGCATGGTAAATTTTGAAAGATTAGAAGAAAAAGTCCTAGGACATTCGTATTTACTTTTATGTAAACATTTAATACATATTTTATCACTTTACAATTTGAACATTAAAAAAGAGCATATGATGCTGGTTTGGGGCCTGAGGCAGACTGAGCCGGAAGGTAATCACTTGGGAAGAGAAGATCCTGGACAGGGAAGCAGAACATGGGAACAATATGTGCTAATTTGCACAGACTCCCAAAACATGTAAAGAATGGTGCATGATCTGAAAATCACAATGGATGGACAAATCATATTTGGGGAATTTAACCTGAAACTTTCCAATCTGAAAATGCAGATGACAGGAAAACAAACAAACAAAAACAAACCAATATGCAATCATTCATTTACAACTATCAATATCCCCTCTGCTCTACTTCTTCAGGGCAGCTCAACTTTTTTTTACTGTTCTATAGTATGTTTTATTTTTTAATTAAAATTTATTACGGTGACAATGGTTACTAAAATTACATAGGTTTCAAGTGTACAATTCTGTAATACATCATCTATATATCACATTGAGTGTTTTTTTGACAGAGAGTTCATCAAACTCATTTGCTCCCCGGGGAAATTTTCTTCTTTCTAAGGCCCTCACTGGACACAGAAAGGTTATGCTTATGAAACTAGAGAGACCTGGTGCTCCACTACTAATTAAACACATTGCAAAGTATTTGACCTCTTGGACCTCAGATTTTACCTCAAATTTCCCCATCTGTCAAATGGAATTAGGGAGAGCCACCTTGTAGAGCTCTGGGAATCCAATGCCTTATTGATGTTTGTGCTGGAAAAGAATCTAATCATGGTAGATAGTCGAACAAATGCTAATTTTCATTTCATTCACTAATTTAGTATTTATCCTCCAAGAACGATAAAAGATTCTGAGCTTTAGTCACATTTTCATTAAAAGTTTACTTTTTATTGGTTTTCCATTTGAATTTGTGTTCAAAGTACCAACTCATTGAGGGACTTCTTTTTCTTACTTCTTAATGAGCTTTACTCAGTCTTTATACATTTTTCTATCTGTTAGAAGCAAAATCCTGTGGAGGTTTAGTTGCCTTCTAATTAGCTAATTTTTTCCCTTTCCTAACAAGGATTAATTTTGCCTGCTAAAGAAACAGCCCTCTCCACTGCACATGTAGGGGAATGAAATTAAAAGCTATTGTTTTGAAAATATCGCACACTCAGTGGCAGTAAATAAAGTAGTAGACAGATTTATTGGCTTCATCAGCTGTCAATGTGATCTCCTAATTGTAACCAAAAAGTTGATAAAATCTTTTAAATTCTTAATCATTATTATGCACTCACTCTTCGGTCTGTTACCGAGCATTCAATTTCATTTCATTGGTGTTTGAAGGAGGCAAGGGTGACAGCAACAGAATTTTGGACAGGCAACTAGAAAATCCAAAAAAAGAGAATGCACTACACCAAAAACAAAATCATAAGTTCACTAACACTAGAGTAGCAACAGTAAAGAACAAAAAGAAAAAAGGAAATAAAGAAAAACTTCTTTGTAGAAAGCATCACAGTCATAAGCTGTAGGGCTCAATATGAAAGACAGAAAACATTAACAGTGTTGAGCAAACATATCTGTGGCAACTATCCTTCAGACAATGAAGAATTTCTCCAGGAAAATGATCTTTTTTCCAAGATCCAAGGATAAAATAGCAAATGGCAAGTTGCAAGAATTCAAGACAGGAATTTAATATATTCAGCTCAGAAATTACTCTCACACAGGACACACTTAAGGTAAAACAACAATAACCACCACAACAGCAACAAAACTTCCTGTGGAGTGTCAGTACAATAATAAGATGAAGAACTGAATGCCCAGGGGATGCTAACCCAATGGTAGGAAAATCAGTAAACAGCTAATTAGCCTGGTTACATATACTTGGGCTTTTGTTATTATTACCTAATCAAAGACCCTATCCTTGCTTCAGAGATATTGGCTATATCACTTACTTCTGAAGAAAGATAATTATTAAATAATTTATTTCCTATTAACCTACTTATCTAGAGGCCTACCTCTGAATATATTAGGTTGGAGCAAAAGTAATTGTGGTTTAAAAGGTTGAAAATAATTGCAAAAACTGCAATTACTTTTGCACCAACCTAATAATTCCAGTAATTAATTACTTGCACAGTTTAGAATAATAAGTATATCTTCATTGCAAAGGAAAACTTTAAATAGCAAAAGACATAAAACAAAAAACACACAAACAAAAACAACAACAAAAAAGACCTAACAAGGTGGATTTCTTCTTAAACTAATTTATATATGTGTGTGTGTGTGTGTGTGTGTGTGTGTGTGTGTGTGTGTGTGTGTATTTGCACAGTATCACATGTGGAGTGTAAACAGCCAGATAAATAAGAAAGTTTACAAATTAGTTATGATCAAAAGAAGGACATGGTTGTGCCAACACACATAAGAACAAAATACATGAAAAAGTGATTTAAAGACTTCTGCTGAGGTAAAATAAAAAAACAAAACAAGACTTTTTCTTCATGTAGATCAGAATGGTAATTTTTTTTTAATTGATAAGGATTTGTATTAGCCGTGTTATAGGAAATGGTAAATTCAGACCTTATTGGTGATGTGTTAAGGTATAAATGAATACAGCCAAAAGTTCATATGTAAATTAATAAATACATCTTTGCACAAAGATACGATTGAAAGTATATTTGCCAAAATATTAACCATGGATTTGATGGCTGGTGTAATTTCTGCTTATTTTTAGTATTGTCTTTATTTAATTCTGTACCATTTTAAATGTGTACCCAAGTATGCGTCATTTTTACAAAAACAATATTATTACTTTTATAATGCACAGAATTGTGCATGTTAGAGTTCAGACCAAATGAATCATGGCACAAAGCAGAAGACTGAGATCTGTGCTGTGATGCAACATAAACAAAGAAGAAACGATTCAGAACAAAAAGGGTTAATACAAATATAGGGTCGCAAAATATAGTTCTAATGAAGATAAGACTGGGGGAAATGGGCAAGAGGGGGGACAGGAAAAATACACTTAATGAAGTGTCAGGATATTCATAATCGAGTTCATTGTGTTGATGCTACTTGGCCCGAAGGTCTGAATTTCAGTTCCTTCATCTCTAAATTGAGGGGTCTAGGCTCCAACTCTGATGTGCTAAGATCCTATGAACACGTATTCATAACCCAGCCCTGCTTCACTGACATGAAGAAACCTTGTAAGTTTTGCAGGAAGCACTGCAGACAGACATAAACTAAAATTATAGTGGAAAACAGGTCCACATAAAAAGTTAACTTGGTGAAACCACATCCTTTATAAAGGTTAAGGGGCTGTGGTCTTTAATAAATAAGATGTTGTGAGTGAGGGGAGATAACTTCCTCATGTCACCCTCAATAATAATGTTAATGACTTGATGAAAACAGCATCCAGACAGTCTAAAATGGTTAGGTTTCCACAGCCTCGCTGATCTGAAGCAGACAGCAAAATTAGATTTCTCAAATATGCCTATTAAATGAAAGGCATTCAGAAAACACGCCCCAGAAGGGAAGTCACTGTAAAAGGTAGCAAGGTTGCCATGCGATTCAAACAAGAGGAGAGAAGAAGTTGTGTTTTGACAGTGGGTTTGAAAAGGTTTCATTCAAACATCACCATTAACCATGTTTTCTAATTTCAGAATCTATTTCATTACCTCTCAATTTCAGCCTGCACATTGACTCACCACCACCATTGCTCTTCCTTGATAATTGAAACGCCTGACAAAGTGCAGTCATTTGATGACTTAAAAAAAAAAAAAAAAATCTAAGTAAAGACTTAGATGTACAATTTCACACTCAAATATTACAGGATTTTGTCTGCAGAAAATAAATCAAATTATTTTTCTTTTTAGTGATAAAAATGTGGATTTGAAATTCACTAGACTCATATTTTTAGTAAACCACATATATACACCTCTGTTTAATCTTATTACATAAACAAATTTCAGTTCTGATTTTATGTTGGTTTAAAGCATAGTAAGTGCTTGCAAAATGACCTGCAATTCACCACTGTTATACTTCCTTAAGCATTAATAATATATACAGAGAGAGAGAGAGAGAGAGAGAGAGAGAGAGAGAGAGAGAGAGAGAGAGAGAGATCATATACTTGGAATGTGATTTTATGTTTTATAAATATGAAAACAAAAATTTATATTTTTAGATCAAGCTTATATTGGTATGATAGACAAATGCAGAATACAGATTCCATTTTCATTATCTGACTTCTAAACTTTAGTAACATCTTACAATCCTGAATTATTTAAGAAGCTCAGAGTTTAATCTATATTTCTTCTTTTACCTGCCTAAATTCTTACCTAAGAGAACGAGAACAGATTTGATTATGAAAAGTTGCTTCAAGCAATATCAAGGATTAATACAACTCTTGTACATCTATGATGGGAGAAGAACTCTCCTCTGTTCAAAAACAAAAGTTAAAGACATCAAAGAATTACTATGAAAACAGGGATTCAGCACAAGGTAGAAACATAGAGTGCTCTCAATCTTGTAAAATTAGTCTTCCTTCCTTCCTTCCTTCCTTCCTTCCTTCCTTCCTTCCTTCCTTCCTTCCTTCCTTCCTCCCTCCTTTCCTTCCTTCCTCCCTTCCTTCCTTTCTTCCTTCCTTTCTTTCAGTAATCTGTTACTTCTTGGCATAACCTCTCTCAGATGAATTAAATTTAGGTGTAAGAGTAAGAAACATTTTGTTTAAAACCAGCATAGAAGGCACTGTATTTTCTAAAAATATCCTCATTCCATCAAAAGTAAGAAAATGGGTTCAAAGGAAAAAATCAAGAGGGTTAAGTTCTCACTTGGACCTTCAATAAAATTACTTGTCACCAAATTCAGATGATTACCCAGACAGTGCCCCTTACATTAACAATGCCGACAGATTCGACATTTTACTGATGACAATGGTCGTCCGGCAGATTAAAGCACAATGTAGATTTAATCTCCTAAATGACTTGAGAGCCTAAAATGAAGGATTCTCAAATTTCATGGTTCTGACCTATTCAGGGTGAATAAGTGTATAATAAATTATCTGTCCCCTAGCTCTGCAACAAGAAAAAGAACAGGATTAGACTATGCCTAGGCTAACTCCTCTGTATTACTAAATTTACTAACATAATCTTCATGCCACAAAGCAAAAGATCATCCTATTTAACAGATTTCATGAAATTAACTTGCGCTGATAAATGATCCTGTTCGATGCCAATACGGTAAGGTGGTAGCAGCAGGTTACAGGGAAGCCAGATTTCAAGAGAGGCTCATTTGACTGGTGATTAAGAATATCTTCCAGTAAAAGTGATTTCTCATCAGGGAGGAAGGATGAGTTTGCTGCAAAGAGTAACAGTGTCCACTGGCCTGCCATAGTGTTAGTCACAGTCATACCAAGCGTGCCCAGCACATTTCTGCTGGGGAGTCTGACTCAAGGGACAAAGGGCAATTGATGGCATAGAAAAGGAAGAGAGTTGAGAAACATAACAAAGCACAAGCATAAATGAAGAAGAAGCAGGTCTACCTTGATGTTTTTTTCTGAGCATAACAAATTAAACATCTTTAGAAAGCTGTCATTTATGTTCTGCTTTTCCTACCTCAGTCCCATTAAATTAGAATCTCCATTACCTGCCTATGTACAGACACTTCACCAATGGGCCACTTCCTGTCCTGATCAGCAGACCCAGAAATACCACAGCAGCAGATCTGGTGGACACTGAAAGTTAGCAGTGAGCCTTCTGGCTTCAGAAAACAAATGCTGGACCTCACTCATGGAGCAGAAGAAAAGAAGCAAGACAAGGGCTAAATCATGGTTTCTGGTTAGTCACTTATTCAGAACGACAGAGATCCTAATCAGAAAGATAAAAATAATAATATTTGCTTTACCCGAAAAATAGCTTTAAAAAAATGATAAACGTTACATAGAAGGGAATTCTTTATTTCTTGAATGCTTCTAGAAATGTATTATTATCCCCACACACCCCTCACAACCTTCCACTGTCCCTCCAACTGCTTCCAACTTCTTTAAACAGATTCCCATGGTAACCAAGAACAACTATAAAAATTCAGACTCCTGGGTGACATTCATAAAGAATATGCATGGCTCCATTAATTTTGTTCTTACTAGACCAATTTTAGCCCTTCTTCACAATCCGTTCTGCCTTATCCCCAAGGACCATCCTCAAGGACTTTCTGTCTTTGGAACATTATTATTTTTCTTTTTTCTTTAAGAAAGGTATAGAAAGATCAAACCAGAGAATTCTAGAATTCTCTCCTCACTTATTTAAGTTGAAACCTGGTCTAGGGAGAATAGGTAACCACAAAAAAATTTACACAGTGACTGTTAGAACTAGTGAGTGATAACCCAGTTCTCTTAATGCCTAAATCAGTGCTTCGTATCTGGAGACATTTTTGGTTGTCACAACTGCCAAGAGTAGGAGGGGGAGAGTTGCTACTGGTATCTAGTGAGTAGAGGCCAGGGATGCTGCTAAAAATCCTCAATGCATAGGAGAGCCCCTAAAGAAAAAAATTGTACAGTCCAAAATGTCAATAGTGCCAAAATTAAGAAACTTATCTAGAGCATGAAGTGGGAAAATTGAGATTTTTTTTTAAATATCAGTTTTAATCATGTTTAAATTATATCTTGAAGTGTCAAAACTAGTGTGTTAATAATAGTTTTCCTCTCAAATTTCTGTTCTCTGACCAAATACACCATGAAAGAGAATATGTTTCTAATTCTGCATAGAACCGGTATTTATTATCACATTTCATTTTACCTTGAAATGTTAATTGCTGTACAGCAGGGCTCCATGGTTGATTTAAATTTACATTTGCTTTTAAATTTGATTAATCTAGTCTCTTAGGAGACCATTCTTCCACACCTATTCAGAGGGAAAAGCAGGCTTTTGAGTACAAAATGGTTAAAAAAAAAAAAAAAAAAAAAAAAAATCCTTGCTGATTTGATAGTTACACTTTTACGGCTAAAGTGACTTTTATCTTTAAGGAGAAAAAATAAGGGATGGTAACAGAAGAATTAAATATATTATTATTTTTATCTTGGATACCTTTCCTGAGTATCTTAGGCATGATGTGACAAGGTAATAAATACAAGACAAAATATAGCTTCAGCTTACTTTCCATATTCCAGAATATAGTATGCCACCTTTTATGAATATCCTAATGTGTTTAATTTAAAAATAAACATAAATACATAAAACTTGAACAAACTCTCTTACACACCAATATGGTAGCATATCTAAAACCACTTCCTGTATCTGACTTTCTGCTTAACTTCCCACTCGGCCTTCTGGGGCTCTTGGTTAGACATTGCTAAATAGAGGCCCACTGTAAGAAGGCTCTGTGGCTACACCTAGAAGAGGTGGTTAATAACAAATGGATGAGAAATAACATTTCTTAAATACCTAGTATTCACCAAGCACTCCCCTAGACATTTTCTTTCTAACACAGAAATAGCAAATCCTCCCCATCCCATTTCAAGGCAGATCTCTCTAATTAACCGTGTCACTTTCCCAGTAACATGGATCTACCATGAACTCTTTCTCAGGGTAGCACTCCGGGAAGCCATTACCAATCAATTCTTATGAAGAAACAGGTTGAATGAAACCCATTTGCCATCCCTAACAAACATTAAGAGCATAAATAGGAAACACGTTGCTGTTCAGTAAGGCTGGATCAACATTCCTGAACAAAGATTGTTTTCTGTTTTTTGTTTTTGGGGGCATTGTTTGTTGTTGTTTGTCCCCTTGAGATTGATAGAGCTGAGTTTAAATTTTGGTTCTGACAGTTCCACATCATTTTCTATGAATTATACCACCTTAGCCCCCAAGCCCACGCTAGAGCAACTGGAATTCTGTGAAGAAGGCATTGAAAATTGGAGGGCACAGTATTATTGAATAAGTGTTTAATGTGCAAAAGTTTAAAGTTCATCCTCCTTCAAGGATTTTTCAGAAGGACTATTATGATTCAATAAAGACCATCAAGTAGTGCTGTTTGATTTGTTCACCAAGAGGCTTTCTACTCTACCACTGTTTTGGTTAACATATTCATAACTTGAGACTCCTTCAAGGAGTCTCAAGAGATAGTTTAGGAGTCTGGCTGATTAGATGAAGTAGTACTGCTGAACGACAGATTATCCCCTGATATCTCTGAAGCTCTTAGTAGCTTGGGCTACTGCCTCAGATCTGGAAAAATGAGCTCCATCCTCAAATCCCCTTACACTTATATCCAGGCCTTTTGCTTTCTTGACTTTGACATAATGCTACATTGCATGGTACATGAATCTATTGTTTATATTTACATATAAACACATGACCTAAATTGAATCTGATGTGACTCTATCTTGGAAACTTGTGCTTTATATTTTTTGCCATAGCCTCTTAAATATAAAACATTAAAATAGCAAAAAAAAAGACACTCAGCTCCCTAGCCAGAAATACAGATGTTTACATCACAACACTTTTTTAGACAGGAAAACACTATTCTTAGGTGTTTTGTTGCATTAAACAACATAAAATCACACAGCATTAAATGGCAGTTTCACACATTTTATCTATTCCACTCCATCAGCAAATCTCTTTCCTAGGTACAATACATTCTGCCAACCAATTAATGATAATCTGCTATTGTCTAAATGTTTGCTTCCTCCCAAAATTTATCTGTTGGAATCCTAACACCCAAGATGATGGTGTTAGAAGGTGGGGCCTTTGGGAAGTGATTATGTCATAGGGGTGGAACCCTCACTAATGGAGTTAGTGCTCTGATAAGAGACCCCACAAAGCTTCCTTGCCCCTCCTCCCACATGAGGAGACAATGGAAAATTTGAGACTCAGAAGAGGGCCCTCGTCCAACCATTCTAGCACCATAATCTTAGACTTCCAGCCTCCAGACCTGTGAGAAATAAATGTCTGCTGTTTATAAGCCACGCAGACTGTGGTATTTTGTTATAACAGCTAAACAAATGAAGACATAATCATTACTTATAGAAAACTGTATCCTACCCAGTTTCTTAGGATGGAGAGAAGGTAGAATGATAGTTCTATTAGTGCTATTTCTAAAATGCATCTTTCACACACATGATCTTACATTAGCCATACAACTATCTTTATCTCAATGCTACAACCGAGGCAACTGAAGCTCAAAGATGTTAAATTATTTGACCAATCATTTAGTCTTCAATTATTTACCTTTAGGTAAGATAAAGCCCATTTGTCCTTCCTGCTAAAGGCAGAAAACCATGAATACTTCCCTTTAGTTACACTAATGAATGTTCTCAAAAAGGGAATGCCTCAAGTCATGGTGTGTGAAAAACGTAAATTTTTTTTGAGCTTCGTAAATCCGTGTTTGAATTCTGACTCTGGTACTGAACATATACTTCTTTCAAAGGTCACATATTTACTGTGTTTTCTCAAAAATAAGACCTAGCCGGACGATCAGCTCTAATGCATCTTTTGGAGTAAAAATTAATCTAAAACCCGGTATTATATTTATTATATTATATTATACCCGGTATTATAGTAAAATAAGACCAGGTCTTATATTAATTTTTGCTCCAACAGATACCTTAGAGCTGATTGTCCAGCTAGGTCTTATTCTAGGTCTTATTTTCTGGGAAACACGGTAGTACTTAGAGAAACTAGGTTCCAAATCGAGTGAATATGATTCTTAGGCCCAAACTTATCCCATTATACCATAACGTCTTCAAACGAATCCCTCCATTAACATCATGTTTTTAATCATTTGTGTGGTAGGTCAACATAATAAACACACACACATACAGACACACTTTCTCAGTCTCAGAAGAACTGAAGGAAAGTTGCAAGGTCATGAGGAACACATTCCTCATGTGTTCCTCATGTGTTCAACTTAAACACCACTATACATTTCCAAAAACAATCGTAGGGTCTCTTTATAAAGAAATTCCAGGGAAGTAGTCCATGGTGTCCTTGAATATCTCCACCAGTCAGAGCAAGAGATAAGTAAACTATAGACACCAGGCATCTATAATATTTCTCTTGGACAGGCAACTAGAGAGAATATAGGAAGTCAAGAAGAGGAAACTTGGTATGTGAAGCAGAGCGGCAAGTGATATTGGGAGAAAACCAAGAAGGCCTCATGGAGCCCACATAGAATTACTAGACACATAGTGACCCAGAGAGGTAAAGGTGGGTACTAGCAGTCAGCAGGCAGTGGGCGTGAGGCTAGTCTGGTATCTGGTAGTGACTGCCCAGTCATGGGTTAGGGCCCTGCCAAAGGCTCCCGGTCCCTGAGAAGCTTAGAAAGAGAAAAGTCATGCTGCAAACATAGATGCGAAAGGTAGCGACTTCATTAAACAACCAGATATAAAGCAAAGATGCAGAGTTAAACAGAGTACAGAGTTAGAAATTGTAGCAACAACAACAAAAAAAGCAAAAGACTGATTTCTGATTGGACTCAGAACAAATCACTTAGGCTCTTTGGATCTAGTTTTCTCATATATAATATAGGATAAGACTAAATTATCCACAAAGCTATTTCTAGCACAAATACTCTATGGCTTGCAGAGAGGAATGAGGAGAAAAACAGTTATGAAAATTGAAAGTAGAGCGGAAGGAAAATCAATATCCAAGCAGACTCAATGTTTAGTCATCAACTTGCAGTTTAAAAGGTCGTTCCCATTTCTTCAATGAAGACTGAACGCAGACACTGAAATATTGTGAAACCGTGCCCCCCTGTCACAAATACTATGTATATACATCAAGAATACCTTCTTAGGTGAAGTCCTCACAAAAATAGTGTAATGTAATTATACTTGTAATAGCACAAGATTATATGAGAAGGGATAATAGCTGGTGTCTGTGGAGAAAACAGTTAAGAGCTGTACGAAGACACAGGCAAGAAAAATACAAAGAATCTGGAAGATAAGGGGTAGCCAAAGGAAGAGGAGGAGACTGGCTCTTTGGCAGAATGAAAGAGATTATGCTGCAGACAAAGTAAAGTTATAGAGAAGGACTAAGGACTACACAGACTGTTAGCTGTCAGGAGAACAATTTTGATGTGAAGCTAATACTAGGATAGACTTAAGTCTCAGTCTGACACAGACACGTCTGCGCTCCCAGAGAATAGAGTACCTATTCTACCTTGGGTTAAGGGAATAGAAGCGAAAGAAAGAATAGCGGGGAAAAACAATGAGCTAAAGAGGTTTGGAGCTTGAGCAGGAGGAGGCCGATGTGGGAGCTTTGATTAGTGGAAGAAAATGATCAGTGCTTTGAATTTAGTGCATTAGATCTCTCATAACAAGCAGCAGCATTATAGTTGAAACACAGAGAAAGTGAAACCCCAAAAAGGTAAAATAAGTTAACAAAATTATGTAGCTCATTAATTTTGAATAAGCAGAAGTTATACATCAGAAACTAACCTCATTCAGAAACTAACCTAATCCACACACACACACAGCACACACACAACATACACACACACACTTGCGTGCACATTATAATCAAAGTTTGTTTCTACCATTAGTAAACCAGAATCCTTTAAATTGCTGAAGGCCTTATGATGCCTTGGGAAAACAGAGGGAAGGAGACTGAAAATAGCATGAAGTGGACAAAGGCCTTGAAACACCAGCAGTCTACATGTACTAAGAATCAGGAAATCGGGTGGTGATCTGACAGCTACGGTGTCGTTATCTGTGCGATCTAAAGGAACTCATCTCAACTATAACGTATGGAAGTAGACCATGCTTTTGTTGTTGCTGTTGTTTTTCACAAAGGCCTATGATTTCCCCAGGTACAGTCCTTGGGGGTTGTGACCTCTCTGGTACACAACCACATGACTGTCAGAGGGCCACGTTTTAGCAAAAGACATGCTCTATACTCTCTTGGATGGCAGTTTTCCATACGATCATGTAACTTATAAAAAATACAGACATCCCCATGCTATTTTTCTCCACCTACAAACTGCAAATAAATGAATGATTTTAGTTGGAATGGGATAGTAAAGGCCAATAAGTGTTATTAACAAAAGAATCTTTAAACACCTTCATTTTAAAATCTATGAAGAACCTAACATGATTTCTCTAAAGGGTTCACTCTCAGTAGTGTGTTTTTCTATTTTATAATTAGTCATAAGAAGACATCTTGAGAAAAGAAAATAGTATTTCAAAGCCCCATAGTGAGGGCCAGTTTATCACCTAGCTAGGATTGTATGATTTTAATTGCATATTTAGGTCATTGGCTATAACTGCTGATAAGCTGTTACCATAAAACATCCTACAATCAATGAAGAAAATGTTAGAAGGAGAGGAAAGTTGTAAATGGAAATGTTAAGAGATTCTTAACTATGCTGTTTTAAATGCTACTGTTGGAATACAAACTGAACTTTAAGCATGATTTAGCAGAACTATGAGAAGAAAGACCTCCAAACCTCAGCACTTATTTTCAATTGTACTAAAAGCTAGCAGGGTTGTATTTATGCCAAACTAATTAGTCAAAAGTATTTTTTTAATAGTTTCTTTTAGGCCCACAGATCTCTTTGCATCTGTCCTCATCTGAAAAGAAGAAAAATTAAAGGAAAAAGGAAAGGTTTTGAAACAGAAATTTCTAAAAATGCCCCAAAATCAGCATCTCATATGGTAGTACTGTGATAAATATACATTAAAAACAATTATGCAGAGAATTACCTGATGATATATCACCGCTACCATTTTTTTAAATTTGCAATTGGATCACATAGTTGTTTATACAGAATACTTCAAATTTTAAAATATATTTAAAGTTTCTACCTAGCCAAATGTTAGCTACCTGCACAGTTTTATGTTCTACTAAAGACTTCAGATTGCCATTGGTACATTCACTAAAACTACTTTAGAAAGCATTTGTTGTGAAAAGTGTGATATGATTTCACAATTGCATAAGTTTGTGCTTATGGTGGATGTAAATAATCCATTCATATACAATTGATTGGATGTATATTTTATGGGAGTGAAAATAGTATTGCTCATTAAAGTCAGAGTAGGGCTATATCAAGGTAATTCATTAAATATACATTAATAGCTGCAAAATAGATACAGGCTTGCATTTTTCTCTTGAAAATTATTTTAGAGTAATATGCTATCATTATCGGCATCCGCTCTAAATGTCAAGTTCACATTCATATATTACAAGGTTTAGAGATGCAACAGTAGTAACAAATGTGTGCAAAGTAATAAAGGAAAGGTGGGAGAAAGGAAAGAGCAAGGAGATAGGACAAAAATAGTCTGTAAAATATATAATTATCCAAAGGAAATAAAAATCATACTGTAATTTATTTATAAAACTCTTTTGCATTATGAAAATCCACTACAAGATTAACTTACAATTGTGATTTTTAGCAAATGTTAGTTAACAATTTCTAAAATTCTTTTTTTTAAAAATGCCCATCAAACCATGTATCTTATACACGAAAACTCCTCAAGTTCACTTGATTAGCTAAAAAAGTAATCATTTAACAATATATTATTCATATTTGTCTTTTGCCTTTGTCTGTGTGAAGGCAAATAAACATTTTGGCAAGTCACATATTAATGCATGTGGGCGTGGGCAACAGATCCTTCACAGGACAGCTGGATGAGTCCTGTAAAGACGTTTCAGCCAAATGTTTATTCTAAAGCCTTCTGGTGTGAAGCACAGAGGAGGGCTGTGCTAATGCAGAAAGAAAGCTAAAACAACTAATAGTTCTCTTATATATGCCTTTGAACAGGAGGGTGCAAATCTGCATCTATCCTTTGTCATTCTACTACATGGAAAGGAGAGGGAAACACACAATCTTATAGCATTGGGAGTTATGAACTAAGCTAAAAAATTTTCTTTTTACCTCCACACTGTTGTCTTTTAAATATCGGACTTCTATACACAGAACTAAGTTAAACACGCACACACATATGCACATGGCACAGTTTGAACAATAAAATATAGTTGTGCACGTTTACCTTGCAAACAATAATTCTCAACAGAGTGCAATTTCCCATCAGATGACATGTGGCAATGTCTGGAGATATTTTTGATTTTCATAACTCAGGTGGCACTATTGGCATCTAATGGATAGATAACAAGGATGCTACTAAATATCCTGCAATAACCAGGACAGCCACCTGGAAACAAAAGAATTATCTGGTCCAAAATGTCAATAGTGCTGAAGCTGAGAAGCTCTGTTCTAGATACTCAAATATGTAAATATCACCATTGAAGTAAATTTTTAGTATGCTGATAAATGTTACATCTGCTAATTAAACTATCATTTAAAAGATAATTCCAAGATTACGATTAAATTTTAAAAAGACAGCATTTCTAAAGAACTTTTTACCATGTTGAGTCAATCAATTTCTAGTTTCACAACAGTATTCAAATAAGAATAGATGGTGAGACATCCACTCATTTTAAGCTAACACAGACTTTCTTTTTTCCCTTAAAAAATAGTTTTGTTTTTTCCCCAGAGCAGTATTAGGTTCATTGCGAAATTGAACGGAAAGTATAGAGTCTCCATGTATCTCCTCCCCCATCACCAGCATCCTATACTAGAGTGGTACAGTAGTTACAATCAGTGAACCTACATTAACACATCATTATCACCTAAAGACCATAGTTTACCTTATGGTTCACTCTTGGTGTTGAACATTCTATGAATTTTAATAAATGTATAATGGCATGTATTCATCATTAAAGTATTATACAGAAATGTTTTGCCACCCTAAAAATCCTATGGGCTATGCCTAGTAATAATTATTTCCTTTTGAACACACAGACCTGTGTTTTCAAGTTGTAAATACACTACAACATCAGTGGTATAATTCCATAATAAAGTAACGTATTAATTATATATATATATATATATATATATATATATATATATATATACATGTCATGAGGTTGGATTAATTTTACTAAAATAACTATAATTTCAACTCCACAAATGAATAAATATTAAGTAAATATTCCACAAATTTTTCAAGTTACACATGTGTTAAAGTAAACGTCTACGCTAATATTCAAAGTAAATGCAAGAGAGAATATTTCCATCAAATACAGCATCTGAAAGGTTTAACCTCCTGTTAAAAGAGCTAATATGTTTTTAATATGTTTCACCTTTTGAGACCAATGTGCAATAAAACCCTCAAATTAAGTAGATTGCATTTTAGCTTCGATAAACTAATAGCACAATTACAGCACCACATAATTCACCATTACTGCTCTGAGGGAAATCACTTAAGTATTTAAGTTCTTTAGAAGAACTTCACTGATAAAGTAATGACTACAAAACTCTCTAAAGATTAGTGGTATCGGTTACCCTGGTAGGTGAAAAATAAGGGGCGGGGGGACCCTTCACATTCTAAGATGCACTTTTAGTAGCCAAAATCATACACAGATTTTTAAGAGTATCAGCTGTAGTTCTTACCTCCCTCCCCCTCAAAATGTAGAAGACGGGTGGCTTGGGTAGTCCCACCTAATTCAACCATGAGGAGAGCGATTCAAATGACTGAATCTTTGATATTGGTTGTATTAGTTTGCACTTTTTCAGTATTCCCCACCACCCTTGGAGAATGTCTGCTTATTTCATTAACATGGAAACTGAAGTGCGCTCCAATTATTTTTGAAACAAAGATGCATATTTTAAAGATATACATATATATATCTTATCATATATATACATATATATAATAATATATATATACCACTATATATGATATATATATATATATATATATATATCACATATGTTGCATTCAGTATAAACATATATATTTATATATTAAAACATAGACAAATTAGACAAATAAAGTGATTTATGTGAATACTTGACTTGGGGAAGGAAACTTTTGGTTTTACGTTCCATAACTTCTTTCTAAGTATTTTGATTCTACACCTACCTAAAAACAATATACATGTTAGGCTCCAAAAAAAAAAAAAAGAAAAGAAAAGGCTAGTATGAAACAGAAAGTAGGCAATGAAAATTAACATTAACATATATGTGGAACCCACAGGATTCTCAGATGGTTGACTAAAATGAAAATATTTGAAAAGCTTATTTTTCTGATAATTATAGCTAAGCATGTAAGAAAAAATAAATAAATAAATTCCTGATCATACATGATGTTACTCCCTCAGTGGCAATGTTGCCATGAGAAGCTGAGTTTTTGGGTTTTGAGTTTTAGTAACACTACAAAATTCAGGCAATCTCTACACAAATTGCTAGTTTTTTCAGATCACATTACCCATGCTTCATTTGTATGTATTTATTTAGTAAGAGCTAATAAACATGCCCACATGCTACATATAAGAACCCAGTGCTAGGGAACTCCAACAATGTAAACTCGAAACAAACACAATCTGTAAGTAAACTGATTTTCCCGACTTCAGCTAAGAAAAATTCCTGGACATTGAAGACAAGAGAACGACACAGTGCAGCAATTTTTAATTGGAAATAAAATTTGGTAGTCAAGATCATTTATTATTTCCTAGATACTGTGACATGTTTACCACAGAGACTCACAAGAAAATCATCATTGTGGATTTCTGTCTGAGTTTTAGAAAGAAGTGTAAATGTCTAGGCACAGAGAAGTGTTTTCTACGACAAGGAGAAAGTGCGGTCTATGTACACTTATTTAAATAGATTTGTGTACTGTTACGAAGAGGTTACTCTAATCTTGATGAAAAGGTAAATTGCAATCTCACCCTAATGTACCATAAATCTCTCAAGGACAAAATCTAGGCGGCTGTGGGAACAAGCTTGTTCTTTCGATTATATGTTAAAATGAGCTCAGATGGGTTTTTGTTTGTTTGTCTCATATCTAATCGAACACAAGCTGACCAAGGTGAGGACAAAAATCAGAACATGTGACAGTCTTTGAAAACAATTGTTATATCCTTAACTGGAAGAATTATGTCCACTTTATTTAAAGTCATAGATAACCCCCCAAAATGGAAAGTAGGTTAAAAGAGGTGAATGTCCAGGAAAAAGACAGGCTGAGATAAGATATAATATATTGCTTAACTGACACTGATGAACTGCTCCCTAACTGCTGAAGGCCTTTAAAAATTATTATTTATTTATTCAATAAACATTAACTGAGGTCCTACCTTTTGCTAGTAGTTGTAATTGCTGGGGCTACAGCATTGAACAAAACAGACACTATCTTTTCTCTCATGGAAGGATAAAGAGACGTTGGTAGATAATAAATGTATAAATAAGCAAATATCAGGAAATAGAAAGTACTATATGAAAAAAAAAGAATGCTGTAGTAATTATTGCAGGTACACTATCCAGTATGTTCTGTGCTGCCATCCCTCTCATGATTCTTCTTCCATTTGACCTTCACAGTGGACTGCTAAATCATCAATCCTATTGTGTCACATTCCCGCTAAAATTCTTTCATCACCTCCTATAGAACATAAGCCAATACCTATGGTACTCCAGATCCTTCATAGCTTTCCTTCCCCACCTGTTCCCCTTCCAATCTTGTCTTCCATACAAAGTGTACCATGTCACATTGTGTGTAATTCTCATTTATTCATTCATTCATCCATACATCCACCCATTCAAGAAAGTACTTGTTGGGATTCTTGTATGTGTTGCACTAAATATTCATGGTCCCTTCCATTATAAGAACTTAAAATCTGGTATGGAAAACAGACACTAATCAAACCGCACAAAGAAACTACTAATTGCAAATGTTAAAAGCATTTCAAAAGAGAGGAACATGTTATCATCAGAATGAATAAAAAGGGTATGATCTCCAGAGAAAATAATAGTTGGTCATCTACCGGCACCGATCTTCACATTTTAATTATGGGTTTCTATCTGTTCAATAAATTTCTGCACTCCTCATGGGCAGGTTATTTCTGAATTCCCAACCTGAATAAAGAGCATGATATAAAATATTACAAGTGAGAAAAGAATACTTTCCAATGGGTTTATCTCTCTTCCTAACATATTGTAGATAGCTGGAATTGTTGCTAAAAGCACCAGCTAAAAACCAAAGCCCATTTTTTTACTATTCTCCAGCTAGTTTTTCACATCAAGGTCCTCCCCGCCCCCATCCTCACAATCAACCCGTGTGCCCAATGGCCTTTGTCTTTTTCTCTCCAACGCTCTATGAAACTCTGTTCTCAGACAATGCATTCCTAAAGGAAACATACTGACATGCTGACACCTCCCCTAAGGGTAAAGTTCTTAACTGCATGGGTAGGAAGATTTTTCTGTCTGGCAATAGAAAAGTCTGGAGAATATTAATCTTGCTTCACCTTTTCTTGAGGGTAGTGACATCTTTTTTTAATATATGCTATACATCACCAGATGTTAGCCAAGACCCACTGGAAACTATAAGGAGACAAAGAGAAACTGGAGTTAAATACTCCTGGCTTTGCCCAGTGTGGCATTTGTTTATATTCTTATATTCCTGGGTATATGTAGCATTTTACATTTTTACATATTAGGGGGTAACTCCAAACCCACATTTAGAGGTCAGACACTCAAGCTATCACCTATTTCCATCTATTTGTGGATAATGCTGAAGGCTAAACATGTTTCAAAGAGATCATAAAATCACATCATGTCAGAAAAACAACTTTCTTAGAATGTCTGCAGGGTAATGCTTTGGATAGATTAAACTAAAACATCATATCTAGAAAGTCGCTGGCCTGCAAAACATAATGTTCTTTTTAACTAGAAAGATAGAGCACAGAGCTGCAGAACAAGAATGGCAGACACATTTAATTTTTTTTTTAATGTATAAACAATTTAGCTCCTTGAACTCATTATATCGTGATGAAATTTGAGGAACCATTTTTCTCTATAAAAACCTCCAGAAAAATCTTACTAGGAAGCAATTTGTGAAGGCTTCAGGTAAAATGCATGGCTTCTTTCATTGTCTTCCTTCGTGCTTGTCTTAATCACAGATTATTAACTTGAAAAAAACACACAAATTATACCAGGAAATTAATGTGTCTTTCTTCAATTTAATCCTTTCTTTTTTGGAGTACATTATAGCTATTCTAAAGTATTCTTGGCAGGTGCAGTACTTCAATGTATAGTACATATCAAGGCCAGTTGCATTTATTTAAATCTATACCCTCTTGTGCTAAGTATATTTTTCAGTTGTCATTTTAAATGCTTTATCAAAGGAATTTGAATACCCCCAAACTGGATCCTGGTGTATGGCAGTGTTCCCCTATATATGAGAAAGCAAACTCTTGATTTTTTGGAGGAAAAATAGGCCAAAGAAATTATATGAGAGCAACTGTATGTCCTTTTACAGCTAGAAGTTGGCTTCACACATTCCACGACTCATAAATAAACAGAAGAGTTCTGTGAACTATATGCAGATGGCTGGGTCTACACTGGGAGCCTTTTGTGATGGCTTTGGTTTGCTTCCCTGTTTTGCCATCTCTTAAAATATCTGCAAAAAAAATTTTCTTTTCTCTGCTCCTCAGAAACAGGACAAGTAGAAATCTTGTAACTTGAGAATTTGCCCTCTGCTTCCTCGGGGCTTTGCAAAAATTGGAGAAATCCATTCTTTTCCCTCATTATTGTTCACATAAAAAATGTTTACCCCACAATTGGTGTTAAAAAGGCTTTATATTTTAAGTACTTATTGTTGTATTTTTAAAGGATAATGCAAAAACAGAAGTACAGTGAGAGAGGCAAATCCACAAGGTGGTATAAGGAAGTAATAAGCCAAAGGGGCAATCCCACAAACCACAAAGAGGAAGAATGAGATCAGCCACTTAAGTAAGCTAGTGTAAGGTTACTGCACTGGTACTGAGCAAAAGTGTTCCTGTCAGGCTCAAATGAGAAAAGGAGAAGGAAGAAGAAGGGCATCCCACAGAGCAAGGCAGGGAGACAAGGCAACAACGACAAGTGGAAATGCTAAGACAGCAACTTCGTGTCAAATTTTTTTTTTTTTTTCCATTTGGAAAAGAACTGAAATAACAGCAGACCAGCATTTATTATCATCTAAATGTTGCAAATGGTCTCTTTCCACTACCTCCACTTCTCCAAACACACTAAATGCACATGTTCTCGGCTCTCTCTCTTGTCTCTTCTCTCTCTTCCCTTTCCTCTCCTCTCTTCTCTTCTCCCCTCTCCTCCCCTCCCCTCCTCTCTCTTTCTCTCTCTTTCTCCCCCCATTACCACTGAGCAACAATTATTTGCTTAGCGAATCATAAAGCTGCTTTCTCTATAGCAAAAGCCTAAGGGGCTCTGGCAATGTAAAAGGAATCGGCATCTCTCTGATGTATATTCAAAAATCTATATTACAATTCTTAATTCAGCATGCATGAGTCAGCGATAGATATACTGTATCTTTAAAAAGACTTGAAGGTTTCCAGTCAAGCCTTTTAAGGCTTTACAAATAACATTTCAAGAGGGTTGAGAATGTGGATGAAGATAGCAGATGGCTTTTAGTACAATACTGCTCCAGGATCCTTTGATTTTATTACTTTTGCTTTTTGATGGTGCTCTTTTCTGGTTTGTTTTGATGACTTTGTGGCCTAATGGACTAAAATCAGACAGCGAAGACGAAAACCCTTAAGTCCTAATGACAGTGAGTGACTTATTGGGCAACCTTGAGTAAGTTTTGCATTTCACTCATTGCAGTTTCTATGGCAGAAAATAAAAATCACTCTGACCCCCTGGAAGGATGGGCTAAGACTAACAATTATTACTCAACTTGCAAAATACGAAATAATGATATTAGCTGCCATTTATTAAGCATTTCCATGAACCAAACACGATTTCAGGTACTAAACATATTTTGTGGTTTTTAATCCACACAATAGCCATATAAACCATGAATAGTTGACTTCATTTTACAGAGGAAGAAATGAAATCCAAGAAGTTTAAAAACTTAAATTTAAGTCCACTTGACCAAAACTCGTTTTCCTTTATGTGACCTAATCTCAGCTAATAAATAATAATAAGAATCTAAATGTTTAGTAATTCATTGGTTATATCACATATATATAATATATTCTCTATATTATATTATATATCATATATATAGTAATTATATGTACTCTAGGGAGGGAGGAAGGAAGGAAGGGATGGAGTGAGGAAGGGAGGAAGAGAGGGAGGAAGGGAGAAAAGTGGGGAGGGCTGGAGGGGGAAAAAATGAGGGAGGTAGGGAAGGAGGGATGAAGACAGGGAGGAAGAGAGGGAGAAAGTGGAGAGAGAGAGAAAAGAGGATTCTTGGGCTGCCTGGCGCTGCTCTACCAAAGCCGAACCCAGCACCTTGCTCACTAAATGTGTGTTTTTCTTCCAAATGAGCCTTCTTATAGATCACTTCCATGTGGCTGAGTGCATTTTCTGATTTTATTTAAAACTGCAAAGAGAAGAAAAAAAACACATTTCATTGTGTTTGAAAAATGGTGATAGGTTAAAGATGAGGCAAGGAGTTTAACTGGAATGATTAGTCACGTCTGAAAGATAAGGTATCAAGAAACTGACTAACATTTCCATACATCTCCTGAGAGTTAATTCCAGAAAAGGAAGGATCAAGTCCTTGAGTCTCTTCAAACTTCGAATTCCGGAGCCTGGGGAGAACCACATGCCTATGGTTTCTTTTAAAAATATGGTTTCTCTTTTTTGTTTCCTTTTGCCTGCCATTCATTTGGCAAAGGCCTCCAAGCACATTACAACATTAATTTATAATACGTACGCATCTGTAGCGGAACCCCCTAAGATTTTCAGGACTAACTTGCCAATGGAAAATAGACCATATGGAGCGCCCAGGCATCCTGAACACAAGTGAAGTGGATCATCTCCCCTCGCCACCAGCCCCAGCGTGACGAAGAGGGTATTTGGCTACAAGAGTTTGGAACCTAAGATGCTCTTGTGGATTGCGGACGCCAAATTGGAGCATAATTGGTCTCATATAAGGCAGTAATGGATTCAAACACAATAATGTTAAACATTAATCAATTACTTTTAAACTATGCACTTTGTTTAGTGCCTTATATTACAGTTTCATTTATAGAGACATTAATAATAGAGTAAGAATTAATTTGTAGAAATTGGAGAAAATAAGTTTTCAGCTGGCAAGCATGTTAGCTACAACTCAGAAAAATGCTTTTACAAAGCACCCATGAAAGTTTATCAGAATATGAAGGAGAAATTGTATAAAGCCTTTGCGTCCTATCAATCTGAAAAACTGAGGTACAGTTAGTAAAGTGAACCCCACCTTCCTTCAAAGACTCTACAGACTCACATATATTCTTGTTTACCCTCCATTTTCCATTTTGTTTTTGATTTCCTTCCTTGTGTAACACCAACCTCTTCTGAGTCACAGTTTGCCCCATTTTTTAAATGACTTAACACTTCCCTAGATAAAATGGTGGGCGATTATCTCTGGAATGCGGCAGAAAAGAATTCCTTAAGCCTCTGGCTAGTTGCAGAAGGGTTTACATTAATCATTCTTTCTCTCTCTCTGCATGCTTGTCTCCTCTTAGCAGTGTCCAATGTCAAGTCCGCCAGTCCATGCAGGGCGCTTGATAGAATGGTAAAAGGGCATTACCACACTCTGTAGGTGACCAGCAGGAACAAAGCACTGGGCCCTGAGGAATTTTAAGAATTTCTGCACGGGTCTAATCCAGTGCTTAGGGGAGCATATTTGTTCCTCAAATCCTGGTTTACTACTTACCAGACAACTGCCAATTAAACTTTTTTTTTTTTTTTTTAATGCCATTCTTACATTCCAGACTACTCTAGACTTGGTGGGTCTGTCACTTGGTACTTTCTTTTCAAAAATACTGACAACCAAAAGCTAGCTTCTCACTGTTAAACATTTTATTTGTGTTTCAAGGAGGAGCCCAGAATTCCCTACTGTGCTTGCCAGTGTGGCTTAAAGTGAGTCAGCTATAATGAACTCTAAACAGTGAGTAATTCTGACAAGCACTCAAGGTCACAATGATGTGAATGGGTGTATTTTTCAGGGGATCCTATCTCTGGTGTTTGAAATCTACAGCTATTATAATACTATTTTGAAATGATCTGAACCAGCTAAGGGCAGGCCTTTTTTTTAATATATATTTTTTTCATTGTCATAACCTCCAGGCTACATAGGTTTTTATCATATTATTTTATTCCTGGGCTACTGATCACGTGTTTAAAATGATTATTCTTCACAATAAATGTTCAGGAGAAAAATTTAAATTTTTATAAACCACAGTAAATGTTGCTATGAAAAAATTCACCGGCGCATATAATCTCCTTGGTTATTCCTTATATAATAACAGGGGTTTTCAATCAAGTGATAGTACCTTCCCCTGCACTTTCTATGTCTTCCACACTGCTTGATTTTAAACTGTGTTTTTTCTTTCTTACCACTACACACACACACACACACACACACACACACACACACACACACCCCAGATTGTCAGTTACATAGCTTTCCATTTCATATGCTTACTTCCTCCTGTCTTTGCAGCAATTCTGTAGCATTTTAATACATTTGGTCTCATATGTATGCATTTTATCCCTGTTATTATTAGTAAACTGTGTTCTCTGTAAAGGCATAAACTACGTCTTATTTATCTTATTCAGCTCTGTATTACTTGCAATACTTTGTAAAATACCCAATAAAGTGATGAAATGAATCAAATAAGTTAGCTTCATGTTTTAGTTTCCCTTTTAACTATCTGAATCAACCAATATGGATTGCATAAAATAGTGAATTCAGGATTGGAATAAATTAGCACTGTTAACGTCTTCAAACTTTTTGTTTTGGGCCAATAATTATCCGTCAATCGAATGTGGATTATGTAAGGTAGTAACATTGGGTGTAAAATAATGCAGCTGTACTTAATGTGAAATAAGCCTTCTTTTTTTCGTACAGTATAATTTTATTGCCTATGTCTTGTTTGGAATCAACTTAGTACAAGAAAAACACGGTAATTTAATACTGCCCTCCTCCCCCTTTTAAAATAAAATTCAAGATGCTTTCATATTCATGGATCCATTTACCTCATGTAGTAGGTAGAAGAGATATTATTAGCCCCACTTTACAAATGGTGAAATAATGATATGGAATGGCTGTGACCTGCCCTCAGTTACACATTATTGGTTGGTAGAATAAACATTTAGATGTCCAAATACTGGACTCAGGCTCTTATTGTGCCCTCTCTTTCAGCCTGTGCCATAGACTCTTTCTAATGAGACCTCTGCATGATTAGAACTCTCAGTCCACTGAACTCTTGCTCCCTGTATATGCCTTTTTTTTAAATCATTATTACTAATAAAATGATTCCTATATTTCCCTCACACAGCCTAGCATGTGGCAGGCAGAAGACCCTGGAAAATGCACATTACATTGATTTAAAGACTAACAACCAATAGTCTCTCAACTGGTCCTCCAAATCTTCTGTTTTATTACTGTACACAGCTTTCCTATTTCTTACTCCATTAAATATATATGTAATTACACTTCTTAAAATAATTGTATTAATGGATTTCTACAAAACCACTGTTTCCAAAGTTTAAGTTTCTTAAGAATAAATTAGGAGAGTGGTAAAATAATTGCTTGGCATAGTTTTAACCGATCTCTCCAGAATATTTTGCTGTATAAATCTTACTAATAAATAATAAATAATGGACCTTGACAAGGAAATATTCTTAGATATATGATTATGCAAAAGGAATAAAAGCTGAATTTGGTCTGTTTGAACAAATGTCTTGGAAGAGATTCAGGGTTTTGGGGTTTTTTTTTTGTTTGTTTGTTTAATTTTCATCTCTATTAGTTGATAAAATGAAATGAGGGTTTTTGTTTGTTTGTTTGTTTGTTTTTTACCAAAGACCATCAAATATAATTCAGTTCAACAAGCATTTAGTGAAAGTTAACTGCGCAGCAGACAGTGGGTGGAAGTTGGGAAGGAAACACTTTTAAGAAGACTATCTCTGCCTTCAAAGAAGCAGGACACTGGAGTGGTTTGGAGCTCACTGTCCTCAGGTTCAAATGCTGGCTCTCCTACAGGCCAGCATATGACCTTGGCAAGTTAACCTTTCTGATGCCTCAGTTTCTCTTCTACAAAATGCCAATAATCATTTTATCTAGTGTATTGCTTTGGTGCAATGAGCAGGATCAACAACAGAAAACCAAATTAGGGACAGGGGCCCCTTCTCAGTGGGTGGGTGGGAGACTATGTGACTACATAGCTCAGAACCCAAGAAGCCAGCCCTGACGATGCACAAATGATTAATATATGTAAAGCAGTTGGAAGAGTGCCTGGCACACGATAAGTGTTATATTGTAGTATGAGTTTATTATTATAACTAAGTTTGCAACTTCACTGAACATGGAAGAAACAGAAAGGAAAACAGTAACTTTTTCAGATGCTGGATAGATTTCAATTTGTAATGAGCTCTAAAGTTTATAACGATGCCTTTATTGGCCCTGGTTTTGGGGTTCAATTACCAAAACGCACCACCTTCTATTTGCTTCACAGATACAACTCCTCTGGCTTTTCTTCACACAAAATGTGAAAAATGTGAGCACCATCTTTTATATATGACATCTATATTATACTACACTTTCTATTTGTTTACCTGCATCATTTTTGCCTCAACATGGCACACAGTACAAGTAACTAGGTAGTTTCTTAACAAGAGGTTCAAGTCCTCGTCTTCTCTCTGGTGTGCAGATGGAAAGTACTTTCAGTTTATTGCTTACTTTTTATATTTTGTCCTTAATATCCAATCCTTAACTGGAAAAATATATATATATATACATATTTGGGATAGCAAAATAAAGCTCCCCCTCCCAAGGTGTCCAAGTTCTAATCATTCATAGACACAGAGGGGTAAATCTACACTTTTATTTTATTTACAGACAGCAACAATATTATGAGATTGGCACTATTTTAGTTAGTGATGGTAGAGACGGGGTATAAGATCTGATTCCAGAATCCAGGCTTGTGACCAGGAATCATTAGAGATTTCTGATCGTTGAACAATAAAAGGGTAACAGGCATCATTACTGTCAGCTAATATAACATCATATTAACCGAGACGCTGACAATGTTTATCAGATAACCTAACTTGAGAGTACAAAGAATTCGTCCTATAGTATAAAAGAAAGAAAGGAAAAAAACCCCAAAAACTCTTCCGGAGCCTAAAATTTAGACACCATTTCTGCTGCATGTGTATGGTTAAGTGAGATAAAATTCTTCAAGAGTAGTGTCTCTTGATCTATTTTAATGTTATGATAGGTTGAATCCTTCCTAGTCAAAATCCAGTTTCATTCACCCACAGCAAAAAATAGCTCACAATTCTGCCTCAACTTGTGATGCCGAACTCACTTCTAGGTGTGAATAAATCTGTATTTTTTTCAAAAGAAATTTAACATCTCACTTGGTCATATGTGAGTCACGGGCTATTTTAAAGTGCCACCGCTTATTCAAATGACAAATCACTTAAGTACTGATTCGTATGTGACTAGATCTCAATGAAGGGTCCAAACATTAAAAATACAAAATTATGAAAATTATAAGACACCTGAAATACAAACCATCCATACAACTTTAATTTTAGGGACAGAACTCATTAGCAGAGAGAACACCTGTCTAGCAGACCATGACAAAAGTTTATGTGATGGCTGTGTGCACATCAGTAATAACCATATAGATAAGTGTTTCATGTCTACTTTACAGATGTGATTTTATTTCTCTAGCTAGTAAAAAAAAAAAATAAAAATAGCCATACATCACCCTACCATATGCTAGGTAAACTGTTTCTAAATTTGCTTCTAATGCATCTCTTCCTGGTTTGGGATCAGCTTGTTGGGGGAGGGTGTACACAATGAATAGAGGCCCTCTGTCTTTTTTGTTTTGGTTTTTGTTTCTGTTTTAATCAATCCATTAAAAATAGTTTTAATCAAACACTGAAATGATAAAAGAAAATATCTTTTCTAAATCTGTCAGCATACTCATATCCATGACCATATCATTGTGCCAGGAACTTGTGCCCAGATGCTATCTCATTCTGTTTAAAACTTATATCACTCTGTATACAGTTGTCATACCCATTTTACAGATGAGATTTTTCACCCATAGCTACTAATTGTCAGGATCAAGATTTGAACACAATTGTGTGAGTTAATTAAGTCTAAACCCCTTTTTTTCTTTTCTCTTCTCGTCTTTTCTTAAGTAGTTGTTAAGATAGTGGTATAGAGGAGAAATACATCTCACATGAATAAATTCCAGTTATGACTCTCTTTGTCTTTTTAATTGTGCAGGAATTAAACGGATGAAGCTTGCGAGGAATAAAATCTGGCCAGTCTAAGAGGAAGTTGAAACATTACAGATAACAGGATGGATGCACTAGAGAGCTAGCAGTGCACATGAGAGTAAAGACAAGCATAAACACGAACATAAGGCCACTTGTGAGAAATTGCTAAATAGTGGGATATCTGAACATATAAACTTTCAGAAAATTATTTTGATGAAATGTTCACATTCTACTAAAAGCGATTAGACTTCTACTATATCTAGTAGAGATAAATCTAATAATTTTGTAAAGAGAATGAAATGAGTTGTAGAAGAAAGGACCAAGAACTTGGCAGCGTCATGAGGAAATAAGAATTAGAGAGGTAATATTTTAGCGAGAGCTATGTTAGGATACATTAAACTTTTAGAAAAATAAAATCAGACAGAATTTGATAAATGCAAGAAATTTGTGCCAATGTTGATAAGAGCATAAATAATTCTCACTCTGGAAGGGCTACAAAGCTAACTAAAAGCAGAGAAATAACCTCAATGACCTCCAAAATTCCCCCAGATCTAGGTCCAAGATTTCTATTGTTATTAGTGTTAGCACCACAGAGCAGGAAAGAGTAAAGATAAATGAAGAAAAACAAGTTCTATCTAAACTGGGGAAATGAGAGCCAGACACGGAAGGAAAGAAAAAAAAAAGCGTGAAGAATGATTTAAAAGGGAACTAAAATAAAGAAAATATGTTATTTTATTTTTATCTTTTTCAGTCCAAAATAGTGAAATAGAAAATGTGCAAAATGTGGTACCTAAGCCATCAACGGCAGGATGTACAAAATTATAATGTCTCTATTACATCACCATATGTAGTACTTTTGATTGCTAATTGCACTATCAAATGTATAGATGTATGTGATGTGAATAATTTACTTCTGTGTTTTTTTTTCCCTAAGCCTAACTTTGGTTCTTGCATACATTGACAAGATTTAAATCTACAACATATATAATGTGGAAATGTACTTTTAAGCAATTATGATATAAGTACACACTTTTCAAAGCATTCATGTTTAATTTAAATAACGTTCATTTAGGTATCTTAGTTGAATTGGATTTGACATGTGGTGCATTTTAAAATGTCTCAAGATGAGAGTCTATTAAAGAAAAGATTGCTATAAAATAGAGACTGATAAAGAGAAAATGAAAGGAAGCAGAATAAATAAGTTTTAAAAATTAGCACTCCACAAAACCAGAGCAGATTCTGATTGGCTAGGCATTCAGCCATGATTTACTAGCCTATGTGCTCTGCTATTCAATAAATAACATGATGTCAATGGAGCAACTGCCATATCATAAAGAATGCAGACTATAAAGTGGTCCACATGACAATATATCATCACCGTATTCCCATCTACCTTCTATTTTAGAGCAAACTGTGTGCAATAAGAAATAAAGATCCCTACATTTTAATAGCAATATTTCTAAAAGCTGTGGATCATGCAAATTATTTGTTTCTTCCCCCACCCCAGTTTATTGAAATCTAGGATTAATGGCATTGTAATAGTCATAACTATTTAAAATAATGACATGTGGTAAGATTTTAATCTAGATACCTGGTGGTAGAAGAATTACCTGTATTGCTCTTAAGAGAGTTCTGAGCACATTTTTTTAACAGCTGGCATTTGCAAAAGTACTTTACGGACATTAATTAGTTACTGCTGACAACTACTTCATGAAATGGAGCTATATCTGTGGGCTCAGGCTGTTGATTCTAACCACTGATATCCTGATACCTATCTACCAACCACTTCTAAAGAGCAAAATCTGATTTATAAATAGAAAGTTTACCTTCCAGATTTGCTTACAATTTGGGAAATTTCTAAAGTCACACCTCAAGTTCCTCTCTGTCAATCCACACCATTTGCCTCCTCAGTTTATTGCATACATCTGAATTTTACTTGTTTGGTAACTAGAGAAATGAAAGGATAGTTTTCTATAGTCATATGTTTATATGTATTTAATTTACATTAGATATTCAATTAATGCTTGTGGAATGAAGTGTTGACTAATAAAACTAGAACCGTTTCATTATTTCTGTCTATGATGTGGTTCCCTGGGTAGAGTCTTGTTTGTTTCATCACATACAAACCCCAATATCAGCTCCTCAAATACCCTTCCCTTCCAGAACTAAACACAGAACAAAATGGCAGCTGGATGGATTGCTGCAGTTGGAAAAGCTGAAGTAACTAAACAAAGTGCAGACAGAGACATGTATATGGGTTAGATTTGGACTAACCTCAGGCATCAACCTTCATGTCCAAGTTAGTTTAAGCAAAGGAAAACATGCCATAACAACGATATCCAAACAGTGCTCTCAAGGCTTAGAAACCATTAGAAGTTTTATAAGACATAGTCCAATGGCTATTACCAATGAGTAAAAAATGTATCAAATAAATGTTGCTATTAATATCTATCATAAAAAGAAAACAAAACAAAGAAAAAAAACACACAACAACTCAGGGTCAAGGTAAAGGTACACTGTACACAGAACCTTGCAAATAGCAAACTGAAAATTATTTTCGGCAGCCATAATATTACACATGCACGATAGTGAATGTGCACATAGTGGGTAAACCATCACTTTGAAAGAGAGTCACTCTACCCAGAGAACAATCCTCTTGGAACTGCAGTCACCAGCTTTTTTTTTGTTTGTTTTCCCTCAAGAGTCAACTCAGAAAAACACGTTTACAAACTGCATCTTTTCGTTATATTTTTTTTCACATCCCTATTAATAAGATTCCATGATGAAGACATGTATTCTCACAATGCAGGTCGCCTACTTAACCAGAGGGATAAGATAATTGGCACTGCTTTTAAGCCACAAAAACATGAATACCTGGGCATATGTCAGATAGTGACAAGAAAAATTAAGAAGCTTACTGTGCCACATGCCACTTGAGAGTTTTTCTTCCTTGGTCACCAGAATCAAACTCTTGATTGTAGCGGCAGCAAAAATATATTATGTATTTACTTCTGTCTCTACAGCTTATGTACATGACATTTTCTCTGTTTCCAATAGCTTTTCCTGCTTCTCTGCTAAAGATAATGTTTATTTAGTACTTACTGTGTGCCAGCCATTGTTCTAAATACTTTATACTTCTCAACTCCTCTTAGTCTTCCAATACTAACAATAACAGTGCCTACCTACTTCTCTTGAGGATTCAATAACTCATTATTTGTAAAGTGCTTCAGACACTGCATGGCACATGGAAAGTGCTATGTGTTTGTCAAACGACCATGTGACAATGTTATTCTCATTTTACAAATGAAGCAATGGAAGCAGAGGTAGGTTACGCAACTTCCATTGATCACAAGTTAACAAGTGATGGAGCTGGACTTTAAACATCAGCAGTTTCACTCCAAAACCTACATTTTTAACCATCTGTAACAACTAGACTCTGCCACTTCAGAAAGATATGTGTGAGTTTTTTCTTCAACAACTTGATCCTAAACACTTCCCCCAAGAATTTTCCAGAGAGTCTGTCTATACACAGACTAGACTGTAGGCTTCTTGCAAATACAAGCTGTGTTCTGTCACACGGTGCTCTCCTCCAGGGTGCTTCTGCATTGATCTGCACACAGCAGATATTCACTAGGTACACAAATGCCCATACAGACTGATGGCTTTGTGAGTGTAATGTAAGCGATAGCGTTTTAACTTTAAAAATTTAACAGATATGCATTTAATATTTTATGCTTAAAGATACCAATACACGTCCAGTTTAATTATACTTTTATTTATTTTTTTGTTTCTGAGTAGATGACACCCAGATACCGCCTATTCAATAACCTGTTCTGTACTTAACATTCCCAAAACTATTTTTTAAAAATGCCCCAGCTGCGTTGTATAAATATGTTTGGAGTTTTTGAAACATGAATACTGACTGCCATCTTTATTGATTTGGGTTTGTGCACTTAGTTCTACCACTGTGAGTGGTAATAGCTGTGAGTTCTGGAAAAAGTTACTTCACCTGTAATGAGCTTCAGTTGCCTTAGCTTTCAAATGGGAATTCCAGTACCTGCTTAATTAAGTCGTGGGAGGAGTAAATAAAACAAAATAATGGTGGGCATAAAGTAAGCATCATATATATGGTAAGCATGTGAATTGCTTTGTTGGCTTTCTACAAGTAAGTGACATATAAATTAAAAAAACAATAAACATATAAATGAAGTTTATTATAACTTTACTTGGGTTGGATGCATTGATTTTCTTTGCTTTTTTATGCTTCTCATACTAAAGTAGAAATGTATTTGCATTATATAGATAGACAGATAGATAGATATATACACACACATTGATGGTCAGAGGTGGGACATATAAGAGAAAAATCTAGAATAGCACTAGGAAGTCAAGTTGAAAATTATTATTTTCTGAGAATAATAAATAGCCAGTCAACAGTGCGTCGAAGACCTGTCAAATGACAGTCTTTTTTAAACAGTATGGTCTGCAACAATGGAAACAATTGGAAGTCTTTGATGGGGTATACCCACTTCTGGGTACAGGTCCAAAAAAAGAAACTTATTTCCAAGAGTGATGTTACAGGTCAATATTGCCTAAAGTGGAGCATGACGGGAATATGTGCCGGAATAGCTTTTAATATACTAGATATGCTAGAGGCTTAGATGCACTAATGATGGATTATTGACAAACTGTATTACTGTGATGCATTTTTTAAAAGCCTATGTTTACTCCTATAAGGCACTGTTCCAAGTTTGTCTCAACGTGCAGTGCATTTGTTTTATTTGCGTATATTATCCTTGTCCCAGAGAATCCTAACCACAATACGACACAATACACTGACTTTCTATCAGCCCTGCTTCCCTTCAACAAAATCTACAATGAATATTTATGATTCTAACTCAATATAGGTCCTTTAAATAAATAAAAAATAAATGGTAATGCTGCCATTGCTTTAATGAGGTTATCAAATGGAGTAGAACTTAAGATTTGCCATTAGGTTTTAAAGAATGGTCAGCTAAGAGTGAGGCCTTTTTTGAGGCATGAATAATGAGAAGGATGCAGCAGTGCTTGAAGGAAAAGAAGGAAAGAGGAAAGGGAGTGAGGAGGGAGAGGGAGAAGAGAAGAGGGAAGAAAAGAGCAGCTTTCCTAGCCAGATCCAAACTAGAAGCCAAATTTGAAGACAATTCTACATTTATCCATGTTCCCTACTCTTTCAAGGCAGCCACTCTATCTTATTAAACATTAATTTAAAAAGCCAGTCCATGCTTGGCTTAGTCTGACTTGCCATTTTAGATTAAAAAAGAAAGAAAGAAAATAGCCTTTCAAAAGCATATTAATATCTTTTGGTATGTATAAAAGGATCCAAGAACTTAAGCACTTTAACCACTGGAGCTTTTTCTGAAAACTTCCCTGAATGAAGTTTTGACAGTTGTTGTCGTTGCTGTATGTGTCCTTTGTGTTTTTATAGAGAACCAGCTACTTGGGACCACAATGTTGGCAGAGCAGCAGTTACAACAACATAGCACTGATAGCAAGTATAGTACCAATAACAAAAAGCCCCGAAAACAACAATGTAGATCCGAAATGTTTTCTTTTCCCTCAGTTTGCTGACAATCCTCAGGAAATGAAGCATACGGTTTGATGAAGCAGTTCCTTACATTTTAATGCAACATTGATCTATCTTTGGATTCCTAAAGGTTCGTGAGCAACACACTAAAGGAGGAAAACTAACAGCTGAAAAGGAAAACCAAACTGAAAGTTTAGTTATATAAAAACATTCTATAAAGTGAAAATGAGACATGGTATGCTATGACACCAAAACATAATACCATGGATAATCTTTTGGTTCATATCATAGATCTTAAAATCGATATTGAAAAATGAATTCCATAAACAATATGCTTTGTCCATAAACCAAGACATGATTCAACAAGGCTGGAGCAGAAGGAGCAGAAAGAAATACACTGGTGACATTACCTCGTGTCGAATGCACTCTTAGCTCCGTATTGTCTTCACCACCTACTCCATTGTTCAACATGGGAACCGCAGAGTAATTGTTATGTCTTTGCTCTCACGAACACAACATATCCAGGTCTATTCACCAAGCTCTATCAGTTCATCCTTCCATATGCCTTTTATGTATTTCCCTGTTCCTCCTTCACCAGTGCCACTTAATTTGTTAGGTTACTCATCATCTATCTCCTATATCCTACTCTAGTCTCTTCACCACTCATTTTTGTCCTCTCAACCCATCTGCTGCCAGAATTATCTTCCCACAACACAAATCTCCAATAATTACTCTTTATAAGCTATCGATGATTTCCGATGTCCTATAGGACAAAGTCAAAATATCCCAATATCTTCCAATATTCTGCCCTATGCTTCTGCCATCTCTAACATAACAGAATACCCACAGTTCAAAACCATTTTCATGCTCCTAAACTGTTTTTTAGTTGTGTTTGTGTTGTTTCCTCTTCTCTGCCTCACAAAAATGTTACTCATGGTCATGGTCAAATACCCTTTTCTTCTCTGGAGCAGACCCCTCCCCCAAGGCAAGGCAATATCTCACTACCCTTCAGTAACTCACAGAATATGTCTCTATTAACAAGTTATGATAGGTTCGGGAAGCATCATCTATGAATTGTCAAATCTAGCAAAGTCAAGGTATACCATTCATACATAGAATACTTGAAACTCTATTAAGTTTTTAAGGAAAAAGTTCCTTTGAATTGCCTTACTCTCTCTCAGCAAAATAGCACAACCACAAATCTTTCGTTTCACAGAAGAACGTTAAATCAGATTTCAGAGCATGTAGTGTCATTTTGCCCACTCTTTGGAATGGAGAGAGAATATACACAAGCTATAGTCAGTGGGCAATGACCTAGAGAAAAGATAATGAAGGTTTCTAAAGCTATCATGAAGAAGAGCTAAAAGAGAAAGACATCCCAGATGGTGGAAGAGGAAGCATGTGTATGAGGGAAGAAAGTAAATAAAGCTAATTTTATTGCACAATGTCAGACAGACAGCCACCAAGAGGGGCCCTGCCTTGGTTATATTGCCATTTCTCTAAAATCTTGCTAACTCACTGGCCTTTCAAGATTCTAGGTTCTTTACTCCAAATTTGCTGAAGAATAAAAGGAAATGGCTTTTGCTGAGCAAAATATGAAAAAAAGAAAACAAAAACAAAAACGAAACACTTTTGGAGTGAGATGTAAATGGTAACCATAAAATTAGAGAAATTGGAAATTCTCGTTTTTGGTTGAGTGCTTTTCATTCTGCAGAGGCAGCACTCTCAGACCTCTTCTGAGTTAGTTTATCCTGTTCTGGGATCATTTGAATATGTTAGATGTTCAACTACTCTAAACACCAAAATGCTAGCTCCTGATATTATCAACCTAATAAGGATCAGGAGTTTCCATAATATGATTTCAAGGACCCTCTATCACATTCTGTCCTATGAAAGGCACCTCTTCAAATGGTTCTTGTTATCAAACTCCCCATACAACCAGGTAGCATCATATTTAAATTTATAGGGACTTTATTATAATCTCAGCAATATCTGGCTGTCTACAAGAAAGTGGCATAATGGACTATAATCATCTTGCACAGAGTATGTATGGGCAGGTCTAGCAGAAAACGATTAATTCCAGGTGATGGCTCCTGCAGAGTCCGGAAAGGGCATACACCAATAAGAAACTGCAGAAAAGTACCGGTGATGACACACTTGCTTCGAAAAGCAAGCTCAGCAAATTTGCTGCAACTAATAGAACCATTATTACAGCATGTCAAGCTATGAAAAATACCAAAGGACAGGAGTCTCAGAGTGAAAGGGATAAGAAGGAACCAACAGCAAAAAGAGACAAATCAGAATACATGAATCATGCCTCCACAATTTTACCAGTTAAAGTTAACCAAGTTATCAAATCTAGGAAGTAAATGTGTGTCCAAAAGCTTGCACAGGACAATCTCCAAGTTTTAATTTATTACAAGTGTCACACACCATAACTGAAGTCTTCACTATATCACTATCAGTCCAAAGCTCATTTCTAATAATGCCTGTATTGGCATCAGCTACTTCATCCAGGCTTTTATCTTTGTTATTTTATGCTTACTTTTCTTTGTGCTTCTTACTCATTTATAAAATGCAAAGCCAAGCAAATGAGGAGAAGGATAATGCATATAAAGGATCCTGTTGCTTTTAAAAGAGAATTAAAGCTTCACATTATTTTTAGAGGCTTCTGTTACTACTGGGACACTGAGGGCCAAGCAGGTTCTCCAGAAAACTGGGAGCGAGACCAGGAATAATGCCAGGTCCTAAAACATCATTAGACTATCTTCTGCTCACCAGCGCCCCCCACAGGCACGTCCTGTAACAGATAAAGGTCAGTCCTTATGCAATGACCACAAGAAGCACTGATGTTTCAAAGCTGTGCACTTGAAATGTCTAACTGAAAAATATAATTTTCTACTACAAAGAGACAGAAGTACAAAATAACTAATCCAAGATGGACTCATAAACATGCACACGGTATCCCCATAGGAATGCAAAGTAGCTATTTAAAGCTTACAGTACCATTTATTGGCCAGGAAAATAATAACACAAACAAAAGATGAAAACACAACACCTGACCTTTTACACAGCTCACTGTTAGTCTGGGTCAGGCTGTAGCTGTTTAATGCAACACAACAATGAGAAAATGTTTCTAGATGTGGCCCATGACATTCCCAACCTAGCATTCACTGTAAAACATTAATAGCATCCAGCCCTCCATCAGGCACGGCTTCAAATGTACTTAGTATTTGAGTAAAAATGAGATGAAACAATAGAAGTTTCCTGTGAATAAATGAAAATGCTCTTTCAAAAGGAATTTGCTTAGGTTGGGGGTGGGGGAGACTGCCACGACCTCATTACGAAAGAGTTTAATTAATCATGCCTGAAAGAGGGAGGAAAAGCTCAGGTTACTTGGCTGCCATTTAACAACTCACTCTATCTGTGTTATCACCCACTATCAGACATAGCCATTCTTTGCTATCACCAGGTACTAGGCTGCTATGGGATGGGGCTTAACTCAATTTATCTAACTCTTAATTTCACTGTTAATAAAAACTGAGCATCGAGGAACATAGCTCAGAAGGTTCTGAATAGTGCTTCTGGGATACACATTTTTATCCTTCCCACTGTTTCTATTCTGGTTGCAGCAGTATGCAGAAGCCATTTCAACTGACTATTCCTAGACACAATAAAATTGTACGCAGAAGGATGGGTTGGGTTTAAATAAAAAAATTCAAATTCTGGCAATTCACCAGTCATGCGTACAGTGTCTGAACACAGAGGACTGAGGGCATCCATGAGCACAGGCCATTTGTCACTGGAGGGTATGTCGGAAAGCCATGGGGGAGCAAGGGCATCTCTTTGTTTAAGAAGACAAGTGCATCTGCAACAGAAGAATGCTACCTTATGCCTACTTCAGGCCACCCTATGCAATGGGACATTTTGAGTGGACAGAGCTATCTTGGCCCAGAATCTGAATTAGACCTTGGGAAGGTGTCGTGCGGGAGAAGGCCACCATCCCTTGCTTTATCTCAGAACCAAGTTTGGCCTCATTTGCATTTTCTGGACATTGTGCCAAGTTAGAGACAACCAATCTCTCTGTGAATCAACTGTGGAACTAAACATCCCCTTTTTCTCCGACATCTAAATTGGGCCAACCTGATTCATCTGCATATCAGTTCCTCTGAAAGTCCCAAAATACAAGGACGTAGATGAATCTCCTATTTTGGACCTGCACTTGGCTGAGAATGCAGAGTAATGACTTCTGGTGGTTCCTTTGTATCCACAGAGGGAACATAGGGTGGTAAAGACTTCGTCTTTAAAATCAGATGTACCTGAGTTTGAATCCAGTGCTGTCATTACTAGCTAGAGGGCAACAGGGCAAGTCACTTAACCTCCCTAAGCCTCAGTTCCCTCATGTGTAAAATGGGTCAAATAATAGTACCTATCTCACAAACTCATTGTGACAATTCATAAGTCCATAGCACAAATGCCTGGCCTATACGTACTCTTGAAATGTTGTATATTGTGTTGATGCTACAATACCAAAAGTTAAGCCATGGGTCCAATTTTTTGAAATGAGGCATAGAAAAGCTTTCAGTGGAGAGATCAGTGGTGGGAATATGCCATCAAGATACCCTGTAGACTCAACAAGCACCTCCCAAGTTTTCTTCACTGCAGGTCCTTCATATAAATACTGCATTTCCCCCAAATATAACAGTAATCTGCTGTTTCTGCAAACGTGCCAAATAATCAGCAGATCACATTCAAAACAAAACATTCACATTCATATTAAAATATATCGCTTCCCCCAATCCCATTTGCTCCTAGATGAACTACATAGTCTATATTCTGATAGTCATTTTTTTTTATGTAAAATGTGTTGGTGTGTTCTATAACCTACATATTCTTAGAACTTCTTTATTCCCTAAAAAAAAAAAAAAAAAAGCTAGTGTTGTTTATTTAAAATAACTATTTTGTGGTTTTTGTCCCACAGTAATATGTTCAGCTTCTCACCAGAATAATATATTACTATTTTTGAATCCATTTGAATTTGATTTCTCCTCTTTCACATGTTGCCACCCATATGGTTCTTCATAGACAAGCACTGGTCAAATATACTACCCCTTATAAAACAGACTATTTTCTCAGGGGTCAAACTTAAACAAATATAAAGAATCATTCAGAGTAATATGTCACTTTTTACATATTCCTAGAGGGTGCAAAAAGAACTGTTTTCATTTTAAAAAGAAATGCCTGAGTCAAAGTGTGAAAACAAAATAAACTAGGACCTTCTGGGGCGTTTTATACATGGAGACATTCTCTCACACAATAAGATATTGTACATGTTATTATTTATGATACTCTTTGTCTGTTTTGAAAGTGTTCATATCATTTTCTCTCTTTTTCTGTATTCTGTACTGTTTTTTTAATTGCAAAAAAATTTTCCTATTATCAAGCTCTCTAAAATTTTAAACTGAAAAAAAATCCAAGAGTATTATATTAAATGCTAAATCTTACTTATGAGAACACTTTTACTATACTAATTGTTTTGGTTATTGGTTGTATGAGAATTTAAGAAGTCACTAATATATTTGGAGCACTCTTAAAAGACAAGGTATGTTTCATATCTACTCTATGTGCCTTCTTCACCCAGGCTTTATTCAAAACTGGTTTATGAGACACCATCTCCTCTAAGCTATCTTCAAGATTGAAAAGATCCCATTACCCATATTCATTGTCAATCCCTTCAAAAAATCTTTAAAATAATTTTCTAGGGGATTTACTTTCCAAAAATAAATGAGCTCTTTCGTCAAGCCTTGTTATAGGAATTCATTCACCATAACTTGCTAGAGAAAAGTTCTACAGATGAAAAATTATCTGAGCAAAATTCCCCAAACAAATGATTTCATAGCCAAGTATAACTTAATTATCCAAGGAACTATCATAACATAACACCCCCATCAAATTAATGGCAAGAATAGACAATCTGAAGATGAATTATTTAACTTGTCCTTAGCACAACAACAACGGAGTCTATTTTTACTTTATCTATTCAATTTCTCCCTAACAATGTAAAATTCTTGTACAAGCACAAAACCATCTGTACTTAATTATTCACACAATCCACCCAAACATTATCAGATCCCAAGAGAGTGAAAAAAGTATATATACATATATCGTTAAATATAGTCTTTGTGTAATACATTTAAATCAGGGCATATCTAAACCATCTACAAAAAGCAGCACAGCTTTGCCCAACCAGTTAAATCTCTAATTTCAAAGCAGCAGCACAGACAGCCAGGTACAGTTTCCCATTGCAACTTTTAATCCTCTTGATACTGATTTTCCTCCCTAGAAGACAGAGTTTACTTTGAAGGTCTTGGTACGTACAATGGGAAATTCCTAAAATATCTCATCCATTACGAGGCATGGCTCTGCTACCCTCAAAGAGATCAGGAAACACATTATCATCTTAAGAAAAAAAACATTTATCAATGTTCTCTGTGCTGCTGCTGAACCACCTCTGTCTCATCCTGTAACTGGCATGATCTACTCTGAAAGTTTCCTTCCCTTTCTAGTCAGGAGATGGAAAGTAGAAATGGTAAGGAATAGGAATGATTACAGAGAGAATCAGTAAGATTACATGTTAGAACTGTAAGTGTAGGGAAAAGAGAAGAGATTATTATTCTCACTGTTGGCCTCTGTTTTACAAGCTTTCTTGCCAGAAATCCTTTGGTTTCCAGGTCTTATCATATCGTGTGTTAGTCATGTTAATCCTTCAGGGCTGGTTTCATGATCATAAACCCCATATATTGGAAACAACATTGCCCTGGGAACCTGGTGTTCTAGATTCTGTTTCAATCTCTCACAGGAAGAGTGGGCATGTCTGAAAAAGGGGTGTTAGACAGAAGCTCCCTTAAGACTATCAGTCAAGAAGTTTTAATTTTCCAGTTCTATGGGGGAAAATCTGAGGGTTACTATGGATATTTGGCTACATATCCATATATATGGAATTAATTATGATAACTGGAATTATTGTGTTCACTTCAAAGGAAAAGGGCTGCTCTCTCATTGCAGCAAAACATCATCTGCTATTTAGAAGTTAACAACAGCTAGATTCGTATTATTAAAAAAAAAAAAAAGGCTCACTTTGTAGATACCAAAGCCTTCCTTATGAAAGTGGAGATATGGAGACTCCAAAGCATTAAACAATTTCCCTGTTCAATACAACTATATCGATGAGTACTTCCTATTGGTGAGGTACTGATATGCATAATGGATATAACAGTGAAGAAAAACAAAAAAGAACACAAAAATTCCTAATCTCATGGAAATTATATTCTAATGGGTGAGAGAGAAATAAGCCAATTAAATCAGTAAATATCACACACACACACACACACACACACACGTGCGCTATATGTACGTATATACACACATATATGACCCAAGTGGGATTGAGGGAAAGAAAAGAGCGGTGTTTGGGATCTAGGAGGAAAGCGCTATTTGAAATAGGGTGCTAAAAAGACCAGAAGGAAGAAAAAGGTTGCGCTACATAGGGATTTGGAAGAAATACCCCAGAAGGCAGAGCAGATTTAAGATTCTGAGCAGGAAGTAGACCTGGCCTTGCTGCAAGAACAGGGAAAAGCTGAGTGAGTGAGAGAGATGTGGTCAGAGATGGCATTAGAGATGTAAGGAAGTCAGATCATGTAGGTCTTGCAGCTTTTGGCTTTAACTTGAAGTGAGATTGGAAGTCACTGGAGGCTTCTAAACAGAGGAGTAATTTGAATTATATTTTACAAGAATTACTCTGACTACAGTTTTTAAAACAGACCACTATAGGGGCCAGGGTTAGAAGCAGGGAGACTAATTAAGTCTTTAGACACTCTTTCCCATGCCGAAGACAGAGCAGAAAATTAAGTAAAATAATATAATAACATGTGTGTCCCAGTACAAAAACAAAACAAAACAACAAAAGCCCTTTAACAAAATCCACAACAGCTTGAAAAATGCAATCAATGACCAGTTAGTTTTCCCAGCATACAGTCAGATTGGAAGGGAAAAACCAATATGGGTGAGAAATACACATTCTCTCACAAATTACGTAAGTCCCTAATACCTCGTTTGTTTTCTATCATTCCGACATATATATATTTATTTATTTAGTTTAAAACATTTTATTGGGGAAGGGGACCAGGACTTTATTGGGCAACAGTGTGTACTTCCAGGACTTTTTTCCAAGTCAAGTTGTTGTCCTTTCAATCTTAGTTGTGGAGGGCGCAGCTCAGCTCCAGGTCCAGTTGCCGCTGCTAGTTGCAGGGGGCGCAGCCCACCATCCCTTGTGGGACTCGAGGAATTGAACTGGCAACCTTGTGGTTAAGAGCCCACTGGCCCATGTGGGAATCGAACCAGCAGCCTTCGGAGTTAGGAGCATAGAGCTCTAACCGCCTGAGCCACCGGGCCAGCCCCCAACATATATTATTCTATACCTACTTAACTTACTAAGTAAAATTTATAGAACAGATACATGTAGACAAAAGGAAAAATTGAGGGTGGCCTGATGGCTCAGTTGGTTAGAGCACGAGCTCTCAACAACAACGGGTTGCCAATTCAACTCCCGCATGGGATGGTGGGCTGCACTCCCTGCAACTAAAGACTGAAAACAGCAATTGGACTTCGAGCTGAGCTGCACCCTCCACTAGATTGAAGGACAACGACTTGGAGCTAATGGGCCCTGGAGAAACACACTGTTCCCCAACATTACCCAATAGAAAAAACAAAAAGCAAAAAACGAAAAACAAAAGAAAACCAAATGTGTTTATTTAAAAAAAAAAAAAAAGGAAATATTGAAATCCAAATGTTTATTATATAATGCCACCTCTATTATCTTAGGACCCACTAATAATTAAACAAAGGACTAAAAACTAAATTTGGAAATATTAAAACAATATAAGAATTCAGTATACCAAAACATAAAGGAAGAATCTGTAATTTTTGAGCACTGAGTAAAAGTCTGAGAAACCATATTTCATCAAACACAACATCCTACAAGATAGATGGAGATTAAAAAAAAACAAAAAACAAAAAACAGGCTTCAAGGTGTTAGATGACCTATCTAAGTTTCTACAGCAAGTAGATATCAGGCATCAACTCAGATTCAGGTGTCTAATTCTAGACCCCATTTTTATCTCTTATATCACACCTGTCACAGTCTTACCTGAGGATATTTTTGTTTGAATTTCTCAAAATAAAAATTGCACAGCCAAATAATCGAATAACTAAAGAATGGTCAGTATTGTCAATAACTTGCCTCGATATAACCAGTCTATACGCTACTCGTTTTTTCACTGAATTTCTAGCAGTCATGTAGGTGCTATGCTTACTCATGAAGAAGCTTACTGATGAGGTTCTTCTTTATTTGAATGGCAGCAAAAGGCCTTTGATAAAAAGACTGAAGAGAAACTCCAAACATGCCCTTTCCTCCAGTTCTTTCTGATGAATGCCCCACCCATCAGTGTCTTTTTTATCTTCTAACTCTTTACAGTGAGATCCTGATTCAAATTCACTTAATTAAAATGCAGGCCTACATTTTTGAACAATATACAATCATTGTTTGGAGAATAAGTGTTCTGTCATCCACAGACTTAAATGAAGAGATGAAAAAATATTTCAAAATAATTCTGAGTTATCACAGTAAGATTATGCCCTTTGCATTCCAAAAATCTAAGGGGAGTGAAATAAACTTCATTCCAAAATTTTACCTTATTTTGTAAAGAATTACAATATAGATTTAATTTAAAAGAAGCAACATAATTAAACAGGAAAGTCCCTACTTACATGTTTTATAAGGTCAGTGTCAAAACTTGACAGAAGAAAATGTGCTTCCAATTGCACCTTTTAAATTTAATTTCCTCTTTAAACATTTCTCTACAAAGTCAATCAGAGTGGGAGAGAAGCACTTCAGGGATCTTAGAACTGATGACATATCCTAAAGCAAACTATGCCACTGGCAGCATTATACAAAAATTCAAGGGAGAGACTGACATTCAAAATTCTTTAAATGTGTACTAAATATTCTTAAATGTATTTGAAGACCATTTGTTCAAATTTAACTGAATGCATTTTTCTGAGTTTACCATAAAGAAAGACAAAATAATATTTTAAGAGGATGAACAAAACAACTGATCGAGCGACAAAACACTGCAAATTAATAATTAATAATTGACTGGGAGCTCACTGGAGGAGAGTCCCTATGTAATTTAGAGATCCAGTCAGTAATTTATACACACCAGAAAATTAAATGTTTTACAATGGTAGACTTATTTAAACAGCTTTATTCATTTAAACCATCTAGTCTTAATTCTCAGGGATCTTAAAGATTCAGGAGCAGGTGCCTTATTTCCCCATTTCTGGAATGGGCACATATCTCCTATTATGTAACTCGCCCCTGGCATACATTTGTCTCTGTCTACTGAATGGAAAACCGCAGGTTGGAGACGTGTTGTGCACCTCTGAATGATCTCACGCTACATTTTCACAAGGCTGGGCTTCAGCTTTGGCTAGTCTTTCTCCCTACATGACCTTCCTGTCCTTTACCTCGTGAAATGTTACTATTATTTCAGGTCCAGCTCAGGGGCTCTGAATCTTTTCCTAACCCTCTCTGGCTTCCATTAGCCCCCAAGTCATGGCCACATTATAACTTGCATGGACCCTAGGCTTTTCTGCCTTTGTAGAACACTCTGGTCATCAAAAAAAAAAACCAAAAAAAAAAAAAACCAAAATAAAACAAAAAGAAACAAGAAAACAAACTAACAAAAAACAACAACAGAAAAAAAGCCTTACAATTTATATGACTGTGTTGGTATAAAGATGAATATATTAATATTACGTATTAAAACATTTCATTTGACCAAAAAGGTCTTTGGTGTTTTCATTTTTGTTTTCTGATTTTAAAAGCAATTAAAACATCGTCATGGGCCCCATACTAAAACTATTGTCAGTTCAAAACACTGTAACTACTGCGTCCAACGGAAAGGCAGTTTCATACCAGCGTCCCCCCTCCAATGCCAGAGTTAAAGATTCTATACTACCTTGATTTGAAAGCACTTTATTAAAACTCAGCACAGTGCCAGGCAGCGCAGCCCCTAAAAAAAGTTTGTTGTATGTTCTAATTAATATTTCACCCTTTCTTTGTAGCTAATTGATTATGTTTTGTCTCCCTAAAACTCACTGTGAGTTCCAAGGCCTTATGTACTTTTATATATCTAGAGCCTCATAAATTATTTAGTGTATGGTAAATATCTGTTGAATTGAACTAAATGTAATTGGTCTTATCTGCCATCTCATACCAGATGCTACTGACTGCCTCTCTGGAGGAAACATTCTTTCAGAAGAGGGTAACAGCATCTTTCCGAATGAAAGGAATGTTTGAAGCTTCTGATTGTCATTCAAATGCATTAAGCTGTCCCAAATTCAGCCTTGACATGAAATGGACAGATAGCTAGAAATTATTTCTTATGGTAATCCATTATAGAGAGTCACCAGTTTATTTTGAGTTGTGTCCTTATACTGGCATAGTGCCTCTACTTTGGATGTTAAGGTTTAGCCATAAACCTTAAGATGAAAATATTTTATATGATGAAAAAAGAAATGAGAGAATGATAAGTTGTCTGAACAATAATAATGTATATGAGCTATCATCCATTATTCATTATAATTATATTTATTTGTTATATTAAAACGTATGTTTTAATAATTTTTTCCTAATAAATATAAAAGCACAAAATAAATTAAGAACTTGTATGTAGGATATTATATTAACACATCTAATTATTAGCTATTTAATATTGTCCCATATCTATTTACTAAATTAAAATGAATTGCATAGATATACTATTTGTTTATCCATTCCTTTATCCAACTGACATAATAAATGCCTGCTACTGATATTGTGGCAGATATAAAGAACTATATGTTACAGAAGATCTAAGTATAGTGAGACAGACAAAGAGTCCATTACACTACACTCAGATAAGTTTTAGGAGAGGTGAACGTTTATGTTAAAGAAATACATGAGAGGGGCTTCGAACCCTGATTCACATTGCAAGGGAGGTACTTCAGGTTTATGATAAAATATTCAAGTGACTTTTTTTTTAACTATGAAAGTCACAGAAGAGAAATAAAAATGTAATATATAAAGAAGATAACAAATTAAGTCACCTGTAATCCCACCATACATATTTGAGCTGCACACTGAAGACCAAGGAAAATGTCATCAGACAAAAAAGAGAATTTGCATTCAAGACAGGTTCAAAGGCAAACAGGAGTGAGATGGCATCACAAACTCAGAAAAGGTGTTAGGGGATTGGGGCTGGGGGCACAGTATGTGTTACATGTAATGAAAACCAGAACCACCCATCTGCCCTCGCAGAGAGGGTCACTGGGGCATCAAAGGAAAAGGGCAGAAGGAAAGCAGGAGAGTTGATTTCTCCCTATGGGTCCATAAAGAACCCCTATGCAGTAGGAGACGCAAGGTTAGTGAATAGTCACCAAGTTCCAAGAGACCAAGGCTCAGAATAAAGCAGGGCTAGAGCAATTCTACATCTATTTTCTCCTCAAACATAAAATATTTCAGTAGGTGGGTGATAAAGATTGCCCTATTTCATAAGACCGCACAATGATAGCTATCTCTGCCTACTGTGAGGAACTTACTTTTACAAAACATTTTCACATTCTTCATTTCTTTTATTCTTCATAACAGCAATAAAGACTGGCAAAGAGATTTCTCACACTTGAACACCAGAGAAATAGTCTCAGAGAGATGCAGAGTTTTCCTCAAGGTCAAAGAGTTTCAAGATAACCAGATCAGAACTAGGGCTTCCCTTTCCCTCCTCTTTTCAACAGAGACCTGGGTATTCAAGAACTATGAATTCTATAATACAGTGGGTGTCACAGAGAGTGGGATGTGGGGGTAAGGGCCGGGGCAGTCAATAGTGTTATTCAAATTATTAATTCTGAACATTTCTTTTTTGTCTTGATTTATTTAGATAATTGCTTTGATTTTCCATTTTGTAGCTATATCATTTATCTAATTTGACTTTTTAAAAGGTTATAGGCTTAATAAAGGATGAGAAAAGAAATGATAAACTCTCTTTTTCCAGATACATTTGCAAGCTTTTCATGGAGACATGAATACGAACATTTCATAATTGCATATTTTCTTTGTGAGGACCAATAGCTATTTTAATATAGAAATCATTAATAGAATTACCAGATGGGTGCTTTATTTGCTTTTAAAGTGGATTACAAATAGTATCAATTAGTCACTGATGAAGACCTCTAAGTTGAGAGGTTTTTCATAATTCAGCACGTGATAATTTTAGGTATCATCTGCAAAACAATAAATACAAAAACGTTTATGAAAAGCAACATATGTCTTGACAATTTTCTAATTATCTGTGTATAAAATACTCAATTATTTTGCACAGATGGAACTTTTCACATGACACATTTGTACTCTCAAGCCTACAAAAGATTACTAGAAATTAGTGAGCCCATATTTCTGAAATTGATTTTTATCTGATTCTATTCATTTAGAGCCTGGAATTATGTTTATTATTCCCACAAAAGAGGTAAATGCTTATATGAAACAAAGGGGAACTGAAAGCTGCATTTACACAGAAATAGCATTAAAAACCAGACTCCACACTTTTCAGGGAAGATAAGCAGGAAAGAATGCAAGATGGGAATCAGCTAAATGGTGTTCTTTTAGGAATTGTGTCTAAGTAATCATGATGGAGGAAAAAACTAAGAGAAGAGAGGGGGTTTTTAGCAGAATACCCTAAAAAGTTTTCTAGCTTTACCAATGAAGCAGCAGAAAAGTTATTCAAATGTCTTAACAAATCCATAAGAAAAATCACTGAAGATTTTAGAGTAGGAAATGCAATCTATAATGCCTTTTCTGTGATATTTACAATTTACCAATTGTACTCCTTCTCTGGAATCAATGATTGATAACTGCATTGAAACCATTTTCGATATGTTTATTTAGTCAGTACTGGCATTTCTTCTATCCATCCCACAGCCTTTGTGCGTGTTTGGATCTCACTCATCTTCTGCTGCCACCCACATGAAGATGTGCCTACACGCTCACCTCTCCCTCCTACACCAGCTAAGAAAAGAAGCCGCCCCTGTCACTGTAGGCTCCCCAGAGAGCCCACTGCGACTGCGCATGTTTTTCGCTCTATCAGGAAAAAAAGGAACCGGTTGAGACTTCTCCTGCTTGAGAGTCTCCAAAAATTTAGGCTCTAATTAAGCATGTCACTTTGGGATTTATAAAATATTTAAGATCAGCAAGCCTCTCTCACAGTCCTCTATATATCAACTGGAATGTTGAAAGCATACTAATAATCACCGCATTTCCTTTGTTACAAATAGCTGATGATTGTGACAATATGAGCTGAGTTAGGCCTAGGCATGTAATATTAAGTCAGAACACTTTGCTCCATCATATCTCTAACAAAGCAAACAGATATAATATTTGTGGTTTCAGATTACATGTAGAGAATCTAATGTCACATTCAAACCTTACGCGATTATAAAGTTAGTCGGGGCTGCAACTAACATAACCTTGAATTTGATGAATAAAAATCTATTCTATTTTTACAGTGGAAAGCCCATGAATACAGTTCATTCATACCTGATATCCTCATATATTCACCTTAAAACACTAATCCATGAACACGATCAGTGTCTTGATACCAAGTGATGTTTATAAGCACAACACATGGATTCACAAGCAAATACACATTCTTGCTTCAGAAATAATGAGAAGTATATTCTGTGTTGTTTTGCTCAAAAGGAAAATGAGTGTAAGGAAGAAAATATCATGGTTTTGTTTGTATTTCATTGTTTATGCTTTGGAGACCTATTGATGAAACAATCTTCTGATATATTAGCCTTATTAAGAAAATAATTTATGATTCAAGTAAAGTACTTCTAGGCTTAAACACAACCTTCAAGCCATTTTAGCCATTCCTTCACAGATTATGACTAGAGTATGAAATACATCTTCTATCTTATAAAAAATATCAAAAGGATAGCTCAGTTTTTCAAAAAAACAAAAGTATAGTTCAAGAGAAATCCAGATCCAGGCCAAGTACTATTTTATTCATGTCAACTTTTACAAATGTGAAGAGGCTAGCTGGAGAGGCTCACAACATTGTAAATGCCTCATGCATTAAGACACCAAAATATCATCTAATGATCACTTTACATATATAATCAAATACACACAAAAACAACATTTAGGAAATCTGATGACCAAAATGTAAATAATCAGGTAACACAAATGAAACTCTATGATAGACCCTTTAATTTTTCCAGATTTAGGTGTGATTGATTTGAGCAAACTAAGGTTGGGGTAGAAAGTGAGACTGCAGGTCCTAATGAGTGCTCCAAAAAATTTAAGGTATCATGATGGAAAAATGGTCAAGGAAGCCACTGTGAGGACTTGACACTTGATGTGAAATTTAATTGATGAAGAGGAGGCAGGCAGGCATATGAAGACCAGAGTGAAGAAAGAGGGTCCCAAACTGAAAGAATGCCAAGTTCAAAGGTTTGGAAAGGGGAAGTCTTTTGGCATGTTTGAGTGACAGAAAAAAAGGATCACAGTGGCTTTGGTTTATCGAATAATGCTGAAAGTAAAAGAGTTGATTGATTCCCAGAGGCACACTGGTACCCAGTCAAGACGTGCTTGTAGAACACCATGGAAGATTGGATTTAATTCTCATTGCATTGGAAAGTCACTGGAGAATTTTAAATAATAAAAGGATATGTTTGCTCTCATACTTTAGAAAGATCTCTTCATGGAGAATGTAGTGTAGGGGATATAGTAGAATCAGTGACACAGCCGACGGTGGTTTTGACTAGTGTAGTAGAGGTGGTGAAAAGTGGTCAGATTTGGTATAGATTTTTGAGATAGAGGTAATAGCAATTACTAAAAGATTGGATGGTGCATAAGGGACAAGAAGAAAGCATGATTTCTGTGTTTTTACTCTGAACAAAGTGGGTAGATATCAGTACTATTTACTCATATTAGAAAGGTTTACAAAGAGCAAAGAGAGCAAATTGAGGTATTTGAAGGGAAAGTTAATGTTTCTGCTATTACTGTTATATTTGTGATAACAATAATAACCTACATTTATGAAGCACTTGTTCTGTGCCAAATACATTTCTAAACACCTATATTTTATTTATTTATTTATTTATTTATTTATTTATTTATTTATTTATTTATTTATTTATATGTTGTTACTTATTTAATCCTCCAAAGAACACTGTGAAGTAGTTATTATTATCTTCATTTTAGAGATAAGAAAACTAAAGTACAAAGAGATGTGCCCTAGCCAGTCAGCTAACAGAGCCAAGGAGAGTCTGGTGCCAGAACCTACTGTATGACCACTGTGTACTATTGCCTTTACCAGTGGAAAAGTCCAGTAGGTAATTATAGTGAGTAGGGAGCCAAGTACAGAACTCTGGGATGGTGATACCTAAAAACAAAGTCCTGGCACACTACATAATGTAGGTATTTGGAGAAGCAGCATAGGAAACTAAGAAGATGCAGTCAATAATGGAGAGGGGAAACCAAGTAAACACGGTGATACAACATGTTCCAGGAAGAGGGAGTGAACAACTGTTCCAATGCCAAGATTTAGACAAGGATACAGGACTGACCACTGGATTCAGCAAAATGAATTATGGTGACTTTTACAGAGATATATCGGTAAAGTGGAAAGGACAAAAGACCCATAGGAGTGGATTAAAAAAACTTTAAGATGTGAATAAGTGGACAATGACCATATGGGCAACACTGACAAGTTTTGGTTAAGGAAATCAGAAAGGTGAATGTATCACTGGAGGTGGTAGCTAAGTCAGATAATCTTTTTCTGTGGTTAGTTATTTTGTGTTTAATATCAGTTATATTACCATGTGTTTAAATGCATATTAGTAGGACCTAGTAGAGAAGAAAAAAAATATATCCACTAGGACATATCTTAGGCTAAATACAAACTAAGGTTCCATATATGGGAATTGCTTGCAGTGAGTTTTAAGTTTTACTCACATGGATTTTACCACACAAAGAAAAAAGGGAACATTTTCTTAGACTACCTCTCCCAACTTTGTTCTATTATCTTAGTTAAATAAGTCCTATACTATCTACAAAACCCAAACAATCTAACTCTTTTCTAAATCGTATCATCTACAAGTATATCATCAATTCACTTGAATAATTTGGCAGCTGTTTTGTTTGTTTGTTTGTTTTCCCTTTCTTCTATCACTTATCACTATTCTAGATGACTTAGATGACTCATTCATCCATTTAGCTTTAAAATTCTTTCACCCCTGTATTCCAGTGATAATCACTTCCACTCAGATTTGGCAATTTACATCCATCGCTACAAAAAGGACTGTTGCTAAACAAAATTTTTTTTCTACTGTACTACCCAGGATTGTGAAATTCTCCTCTTTAATACCCTACCCCATTCGTTCACGCCCACAGAAACTCTTCTTAGGCTTCAAAGGCTGAAGCCCTCCACTGCTTTGGTCTTCCCTTTTCAAGCAATCTCCACTCCTTCCTGGCTTGACTGCCATCTCTTCCTAATCTTGATCCCCTCATAACACACTTACATGAATGCGATAGATTCTTCCATTCTTTGACCTTCTCTCACAGTGCCTTGCCAATCCCATTACCAAGTCAAACTCACCATCTGTTTGCTCTCTTCCTCCTCCTGAGCTGCCAAGAGTTACTGAGAAAATGGAATAATCATGCTGGTTGACTCTGCTACAAATTTATGATTCCCGATGTCAGCTGAACTCTCAGAGCTGCTTAGCAGCCCTGTTACTCACTCCTACTTGGCTGGTCTTCCAATTCCACACAACAGCTGTTCCCACCACACCCTCCCCAGCTTCCCCACTTTTACCCTCACTCACTCCCCTCAATCTCAACACATGATTTCACCTCCTACAGCTGAGAACATTGAGGCTATCAGGAATGAATCCCCTCCACTTCCTTCCTCTACATCTCCAAATTTATCTATATCTTCACATCGAAACTTCATTCTGCATCTCAGAAGAATCCTTATTCTTCTGTCCATTGACTTTTTTGATTCCACTCCTCACCTCTGCCAACATCTTGTTTCATCAATGTGCTTTCTCTTTTCTGTTCAGTCTCTAACTGTCTTTGACTCTATAAACCTACCTGAATTTCCCATTTTGTAAAAAAGATGTTTTCATCTCTTCCACCATCAGATTGATGTTTCCTTTTCTTTCCTGAAAAAAATCTTGGCAAAGTACCTTGCATTCAATGGTTCTGATAACTTAAAATTGGCCAGCATGCTGATGACATCATCAAAAATTCTACAGAAAGGAGTATTTTCTCACTCTTCAGTTTTTCTAATCTGATTGCTGTAACTTTGGCTTTAATATGAATGCATTCACGTACTAACTGCCTAATTTTGGGCAAGGTATTTAACTTCCCTAAGATTTAGCTCCCTCACCATTTAAATTGGGAACGCAGGGATTCACTTTTAAGGACACTCCAGTTTCCTCTGAGCAACTTACTTTTCATTCATTGAATTTAGTCTGATAGGAGTGTTATTCAAGAGTGTTGCCCTTCCTTAACAAAAGGTTGACAAGTTACCCCAAAAGGATATTTCAGCATTTCCTCTCTGGAATTTAAATAGTGAGCATAGTGATGAAATAAACTAACACAACTGGATTTAAGTCATTCTAGCAGTTGTGTTGAAAAGAGATAGTTTACCAATTCCTACTAACATCTGAATTTACTTCTACTTTTTTATCTGAGCTGTTTCCTTCATCCTCCACTAGTACCATATGAGTTCCATGTTTTGGTTCCCAAAGCTTTGATTTAAAATACAGTTATAAACTTGGTTTCTATTGCTTGATACTAAATTGTATTATTAGGACTGAGTGAGCTAATCTGTGTGATACCTTTAGTGTGAAGTTTAGTGCCCAGTAAGCGCAAAGTCAATTTTCGCTATTATTTTTGCTTTCAATTTGTTATTATTAGTATGTTTACTTCATTCTTACTGAATCACTTTCTATCTTTGCTTTTCATCACACAATTTTCTCCTGACTCTACACTGACTTTTTTGGTTTTTATTTTATATCATCTTCCCCATGGCTCACCAAGATTGGTCCTTTCACACCTTGTTTTTATTCTTTCTGTATCTTCCCTAGGGATCTCATACACTTGCATGGAATCATCTATCACTAAATGTAGAAGAACTGTTTAATTTTTTTTCCCCCCAATCTTGATCACCAACATTTCAAATTCCACTTTCTTATTAAAATGTTCAAAATTAAAATCTGTAACAAACTTCTTTTTCATTCCTATTTTTGTTCTCCTCTCTCCCCCAACCTCCTACCAAATATTTTACATCCTTCTGGCCATATGTCTCTTGATCTGTATCCAAAGACATGGCATCAGAATCACATGATCAGATTTTATCATATAAACTAGTCTTCTGACAAGTATCCTCTCTCCAGTACTTTATACACTGCCTATACACTACAAACAGAGTCATCATTCTAAAATATTTATTGTATTATATCCTTGCTTGAAAGTTTTTAGTGACTTCCAAATGCATAGAGAATAAACCCAAACTCCTAGGCATAAAATTCAAGGCTCAGATTCGGGCTGAATCTACTTGCTCTTTCCAGTTCTTATCTCATGACTCATTCCATGTTCCCTATACTCTAACCACATTGGATTATGTGCCTTTTACCAAATACACAATGAACTTTGGTGCTTTCATTACGTTGCTCATGATTTTTATCTCCAGTTGAAATGCCTCCTTTTTCCCTCCTTAGTGTAAGTAAACTTAATTTATTACAAGGTTCAACTCAAAAGCTTCTTGTGTCGTTAAGCTTTTTCCAAATGTCTTCATATTCCCTCTATCTCTGTCATCCAGTAGCACTTATATCTGACTCTCTTGGTAATGAGTTCCTTGAAAGCATAGATATATCTTTACCATATTTATATTCCCAGCCTCAAGCACAGTATCTGGGCTAAAGCAGATATTCAACAATTATTGTTGAGTAACTGTTTCCATCTGGTGACCTTCAGAATAGAAATATACATTCTGAAATACAAAAAGTTCAGACAATTAAGTTTTATGATTTTCTACTGTGCACTTAACACAGTGGAAAGTCCATAAACGTAATTGTCAGACCAAATATAAATGCATATATAAATGTATATGATTAATATATGGAGATATAAATATATATGAAACACATAAGTGAAGAAAATATATATTTCAAAATACACACACACACACACACACACACACACACACACATAGATATATGTGTGCATGTATCCAAAATAGATTGACACTTTTAACTTTTATACTTCATTGGTTAATGCTTCAGTCAGTTAGTACACGACTCAAGACTGACATTAGTATTAGTATTTCTGATATATTTTACCTATGATATCCATGGCAAATATATTCAGATTTTGGCAAATCAAACATTGAGAAAAATCCTAAATTACATCCAATAGTAAGATATTCTGACAACATATCAGAATAGTAAGAAAATTTTGATTTCTCAGTGAATTTTCACAAGAAAACATTTAACTCTTTCAACTAGAAAAACAAAATTTGAATTGTCACACCATGAGTAATAGCAACATTAAAAGCATGATGGTATTCCTTATGAAATCTATCAAAGACAATAAAAATCCAAACAAAAATGCAATCATTTATTTGAAAAATGATATCATAAAGTATACTGAATATGACTTATAAGGGATTTTGCATAAATTTTATGATAAAGCATAAAATATTTTGAACGTTTAAAAAGCATAAAACATGTTGAAAATAGTGTATTATAAATGTGGATACTTATCTATAGAACTATGCATTAAAAACTTTGCAATAGATGTGGTATATGCAACCTCTGCATTATATGGCATCTTAAGAATGGCTTCACCAACGCAGAATAACTTTACAGGACATCTTTCTTGGAAAGTTTTACAATGTAAGTACTACACATTAATCATTATTCAAGACCAGGGTTTCTAAATTCTTGAAAAACTAGATATCCCCTGGCATGCTATGGGCCTTTCAGCTCTAACAGATTGAAGCTGGATTTTTTTTTTGTTTTTTTGTTTTTTTTGTTCCAAGTCAAAGATCAGACAGAAAACATCCAGGCGGAAAGCATCTAATCTAGTAGAATATGTTTTAATTGGAATTAAAGGTGAAAAAAGAAAAAAAGAAGAAAAAGTAATTCCAGACTGTGCCTTCAATCTTGATGATCCTTAAAATGTCATTGTCAGAAAACAGCCAGAATTGTCTTACTACAAATGAAATTTGATGAATTGTTTTACCATTTTTCAAAAGAAAACAGTGAGTCCTATAAACTATGAGACTGTTAAAACTATAGTCACACTATATGCGGTGTAAATTCTTTTATTTTTAAACCATGAAGCACAAAAAGAAAATAATTAAAAATAATAACATACTGCAAAATAAAATCTCTTTTGGATAAAGTCTGAAATAAAAATCATCTTATAGCTTGAGTGATTAGTTCAGAAAATGAGAGAGGTAGAAATGGGATGCCATAGATTTGATGAGGGATGACTTCGTTAGCCTTCAGCCTCAAGATGGCCTCCTAAGCATGACTGTATTTGAGATCATAGCTTAACATCAAGGAAAGTCTATTTCAACAGTCAGTATTAGAGCAAAGGAATTTTATATTAAACTCATGCTTTGTTAACTGTCTCCAACATCATACAGATTTGCCCCATCATCACACATAAACAGTTTAAGTGGAACTGAACTTGATGTTCAAAGAATTGTTTGTATAAATTTTAGAAACCATGCATTAATATGTATTTCTTTTGTTATTAATTATACAAATTGCTCTACTAAGGAAATAAATCTCTAGTGCAGAGCACTGTATTTGTACCAAGAAATGAACAGAGAACAGTTGTCTGTACTATTTCTTACTCCATATAAAGTGTGGCCACGAGTGGCACAGAATTCCAAGTCTTAGACAAATATGTCTCCGTTAAAGCACAACCCAAATCCCTTCAGGGTTATTTGCTTCTTTCCTCTGATGCTTCCTTCACACTGCTTAGAAAGTTATTACCCTAACAAATCAGGGCCTCCACTCCCCTGTCTTTAAATACCTCTGCTGTCTGATTCCCATTTCTCCCAGGATAAACTTAAATCTCTTTAAAATGAAATTTAATGCCTTATACATTATGACCTGTTTTCCCACCTCTCTTTACACCATTCTGGCACCTACTTGTTCTCCATCAGATAGACCCTTTACCCCTGGCACCATGTAGTTATCACATTTGGGAAACACACATTTATTTTAGTAACAATAGAATTCCTGCAACAGAGTAGATCCTGAGTAACACAGAAGAGTGCAAGCTCTACCAGAAGTCACATGATTTGTGATATATATATATATATATATATATATATATATATATATGTGCATATCACATCAACTGTGATACCCAGCATTTAATATTTTGGAGGAAAAAAATATCCCCAGCACCTATCCTGTTGTAGGAACTCAATAAATATTTATTAAGTAACTAATACTAATACATTTTGTTGAATATTCTAGAATCACATAAAATTCCCATTTATAGCACCATGTTAATTCAGTCATTGTTTAGTAAGCATTGGCTAATCTACTATAAGCAAGGCAGTTTTCTAAGAACTGGGGGGAGAAGGTAAATATGAATTGGACTTGGATCTTTCCAATGAAAAGATTATGGTGTAATAAGAAATAATACACATATACACCTACGTACCTAAAACAGTTCATCCATTATTAAAGGTAGAAAGCTCCAGGTAGCATAAAATCATGCAGATAAAATGACTTAAAATTAGCACTAACAACTAGGTAATCAGGAAAATCTTAATAAAATAAAAATCAAGAAGGCAGGATTCACTCATGTAAAATTAGAAAGACAGAATTGCTAGACAAGATAATAAACTGGTAAAAAATTGTGAAGCAGGTAAAATCAGTTGAAAGTTAACAGGCTTAGCTACAAGGTAGAGCTCACGAAAAGGAAGAATAGAAAGTAAAAATGGGAGATGACATTAGAGTCAGAGAAATGTGACCTTAAATTATGGAATTTGAAATTTATTTGGAATTAACAGGCACTAGATGACCTAAGAAGAAGCAAGCTGTTCTGTCCTGGCAAGACTTTTGGGCAGCAATGTATGGAATACTTTAGCCTTCAATGTAATATCTGAATTAACTATATATACTCTGTGTACAAACTTTAATAGAAGTTCAACTATGGTCTCCATGCCTAACCATGATCTATTTTATTTCATAGTTTTGATCAGTCACCAGCAGTACATGGAGAAAAAGATTAAAAAAACACACAAAACAAAAAAACACATTTTTATGATCCAATATTGCTAGATGGCAGAGTAAGTGGAATAAGTCATTATGGCATATCAATTTCAAATTCAACTAAACAATTAGCAATGGTGACTATGGGAGGACAATGGTTGGCCTTACAACCACCTACATGAAAAGAAGTCAAAGTCAAGATCCAATTGTAGTATATCCTTAAAACAAAGTAATAGAAAAAAATAAAATCTACAAAATATTTAAAGATAATTGAAATACAACATTCCCAAATCTTACAGTTAAACAAAACTGAATGACAACACAAATTATGCAGCAATAGCCAAAAAGAGAATGTCATTGTGTTAAAGGTGCTTCTCACAGATATCCTGTCAAGATGGCAGAGGTAAATGCTGTGCTCACCTCCTCTCAGGACCACATCAAAATTACAACTAAACCACAGAACAACCATCATTGAGAATCACCGGAAGTCTAGCTAGCTGAACAAAAACCCTACACTATCAACATATAGAAGAGACTGGTAGGAGAGGCAGAGACACAGAATGGGCTGTTCCCAAACCCATGTGTGATGTGACCATTAGAAATCAGGAGGGATATCTCGACTGTAGAGGTCCCCCCCCCCCAGAAGTGAGGGGTCCCAGCCCCTCTCCAGCAGAGGGGTTTCAGTACCAGGGAGAGAAGTCCCCATAACTTCTGGCTGTGAACACCAGCAGAGATTGTGACTTAGTGAAATGGAGGGTGGCTGGAATACCAGGTGCTCCTTTTAAAGAGCCCACATGCACAGACTTTCTTGTACTCACAGACAGATTCACTCACTCTGACCTCCAGCGCTGTGGCAGCAGCTCAAAAGGCACCAGGAACAACAGGGAAATAATGAATTGTTTAGCTTCAGGGTGAGGGCTGAAGGGGCCACTTTCTCCCAGACGAAGGAACTGGTGGAAACCACTGTTTCTTTGTTGAGCCCTCCCTGTCATGACGTGCAGACACAGCCAGCTTCCTTGAGTCTCCATCAAACGAGCTATCACCTTTCATCTGCCCCACCGTAGTGATTCCGAGAGCACGCTCCATTCAACTTTTGGGAACAGCCAACCCAATTTCAGTGGCTTTTCCGTATAAATATCCTGCTTTGGTTCAAGCTGCAGACTTTCCTAAAGTCTCTCAAAGGAACAAAAAAAAGCTCCAGAAAAAGAACTAAACAAAATGGAGACAAGCAATCTACCAGATGCAGAGTTCAAAACAGTGGCTATAAGGATGCTCAACGATCTCAGGGATAATTTAAACAAAGAGATAGAAAACATAAAAAGGAAGAGATAAAGCATAAAAAGTAACCAGTCAGAAATAAAGAATATAATAACTGAAATGAAGAATACATTAGAGGGAATCAACAAATTAGATGAAGCAAAGGATTGAATCAGTGACTTAGAAGATAAGGTAGCAGAAAACACCCAGTCAGAACAGTAGAAAGGAAAAAGAATGAGGAGAGTTTGAGGGGCCTCTGGGATAATATCAAACATACCGATATTCACATCATAGGGGTATATGGGGACAGAGCCAGGAGTACAGTTTCCAGGCTCTCGGCCTCACGTGGAAAGGTGCTGGCTCAGGTAGTAAACGGCCATCAACTGTGATTGGATGGCCAACAGCTGTGGCTAGTTGGCCGTCAGGTGTAACCAGTGAGCCAATGGGCACTAATATAACTGCCGTGGCTATGCTAGCAGAAAATGGGGGCTAGCAAGAAGATGGTAGTTGAGCTAGCAAGCGGCAGAGTGTGGCGGAGTGTGGATTGCAGATTCTGTGGCTCCTGCTTCCTGTGTCTCCAACCCAGCCACCAGCGAAAGTATAGTGGTATGGCTCCCCTACCTACGGCTCCGTTGGTGTTCCTTTTTGGCCTCACCATATCCTGTGTTCTTATGTGGGGAGCAGTACCAGAGACCCCGCATGACTCCCAGCACAATAGGGTATCAGAAGGAGAAAAGAGAGTAAGGAATGGAAAACGTATTTGAAGAAATAATCATGGAAAACTCCCCTAACATGTCAAAGGAAATAATTATAGAAGTCCAAGAAGTGCAGAGAGTCCCAAAGATGAACACGATCAACCCAAAGAAGCCCACATCAAGGCAATATCATATTTAAATGCCAGAGGTTAAAGACACAGAGAAAATCTTAAAAGTGGCAAGAAAAGAGGAGTTAGTTACCTATAAGGGAGCTCCCATAAGACTGTCAGCTGATTTCTGAACAGAAACTTTGCAGGACAGAAGGGATTGGCAGCAAATATTCAAAGTGATGAAAAGCAAGGACCTACAACCAAAATTAGTCTACCCAACATAGCTATAATTTAGAATCGAAGGGCAGATAGAGGGCTTCCAGGGCAAGAAAAAACTAAAGGAGTTCTTTACCACCAGTATTACAAGGAATGTTAGAGGGACTTCTTTCAGGCTAAATAAATATTAATAATAAAATGTGACAGACATGACAGGCTGACACCATTAATATTATTACAAATATTCAGAAAAAAAGAAAGAAAGTGGAGGTGGGAATATAGGCTTACCTAATAACCCAGCTGAAGTCTACTAGAAAATAAAACAAGAAACCTCCTACATATTTCTTGGTGTTTGTGTTAATGACTAGTTTCTAAATTCAAAGAGACTCAGGGAAACAGCTCAAAGTATGCATTGATAATTCATCATTTTTTATTATATTTTCATTTATAAATACTACCATGTTTTATAAGCACATCTGTATTTTCTAAATGATTCCCAGAATACCTCTTCAAAGACATGATAAACAGAAAGCTTATGCATAAAGGTTATTAAGTCTATACCAATAAATAGTTCTAAAATCAAGTTTAGAAGCCTGTAAAGGTTTAAGGAAATCAGAGTTTAATATCAGACACACCTGCAGTTTCATTCCAACCTAACTCATGACCTTTGGAAAACATATTTTTCTGATTTTAATTCTGGATAAACATTACAGTCACCTACTACATGCAAGGCACCATTCTTTTTTGCATTCAGACGGCTTCTGGAATCTTAGCTCAACTAGTGAATAGCTAGGTGACCTGTGTCACATTTCTGAGCCTTTTTTTTTTTTTAACAATGGCTGTTATTTATACTTGCTCACATTATATCAGGTATAATATTGCTACAAGTGGTATATACTAACTTATTACATGACATATAACTTATATAACATATTAATTCATCCACATTTACTAATCATGGCATGAGACTGTTATTATTTTCATTCTAATATATGAAGAGGTAGCGACTTGCCCAAAGTTTCAAAGACTAGTCCTTAAATGGTGCTCTGAACACTGTACCTTTAAATTTATGAATCATATATACTTTTAAATCATACATTTTCATAGGAAATCCAAGAGAGGACAAAATACAGTAATTCAAATATTTAGTAAACAAACTGCAAGGTCACTCTCAGTTCAGATCATTATCAGGGAACTATCAGACAAAAAACTAAATTGTCTGAACATATAACACCAAACTAAAAAGAAGACATAATACTCATACCACCAAGCTTAGATATTACACATCCTGGTGTTTGTCTTAATAGAAACATTTATTGAATTATTTTTTTACACAAATTCCAATTTGTCCTCATTTTAAAAAATAGAACTTCCAATTGATTACATACTATCAATTAAAAATCCATAATTTTTATATACTTTCGATTCCATTTGCCAAAAATTTCTACTAAATGAAACGGTAGCAATTTGAATAGATGTGCTAGAGTCAAGGGGAAAAAAATAAATAAAAGTTTTCTCTTTGTAAGATTTTGCTTAACAGTGACTTTAGATTTCCATAAATACTCAGTTGTGTGTACAATAAAATATCTATGAGCAATATAATACCCAGTTATGCTCCAAATGGCATCCATACATTAACAGCCAAAAGAGGCTACAGAGCAATTTTTGAAAGGGAAAAGAGCCCTCTGGACCTACTGTAGTATGCAAACCCAAAGGAAACAGAGAGCCTAATTACATAGCCATGAAATAGGAAGCCAACAGATTTCAGTGAATGGAAAAGAAAGCTTGACAAAATCTAGGGATATTAGTCAGATCCTTAAAATATTTTATTTCTTTGCATGTTCTGAATTGTCAGCTGTGTGAAATGAAGAGAAAAACACCTCCAGAAGGTTTGCTGTGTTTTACGGCCCGCTATTCATAACTACTGTGGCCATTCCTTTATGCTGTTGTGAAAAGGCAGAGCCAATTGGCTGGTGAATGACTCACTTTGACTCAGCAGAAACTTCCATTTCATATAATAAAGACAAACACACACAATCTGAGTATGTTCTCACTAGAGAGGGAAGGAAGGATGAGAGAGTCCTTTCATGCCATGTACTTGATAAATTATTTCTAAGATGCATATTTTTTTCGTCAGGCCTCTCCAAAAGCAGAGTTCCATTGTGGCTTTCCAAAAATGCAGTCCTTTGTACGTAATTTCAATGGCCCTTAATAAAATCCTATGACTCGCATTATATATTCAAAAATATGATCACCCTAATACATATCTTTCATGTTTCCTCTCAATATCGTGAGAGGTACTTCTGTTTTATCTAATGAATCTCTCAGGCGTTTATTTGTGGTCACTTGGAATTTAAAATGTACTTCATTTAACACTATTTCACATATAATTATTTGATATGCTTTTAATTTGTGGAAGTATTTCACACCATAAAAATGCGTTTTAAAAAAAAATCTAGATTTTTTTTAAAAAAAGCATATATACATTATCTTATTTTAAAATGAAGAGTTCTTTGTAACTCTGGTGGCATGTGACATAACCATCAACAATTCTGAAGCTTTTATTTATTTATTTTCACTGTCTCCATTAGACCCATTGGCAGTACAATGGCTTAGGTCATAATATGAAACATCATTTATTAATTAAACTGTTGTTAACTGGTGTAAAATAGATTGCATGAAATAGATTGCTGTGTTACTTTGTGTTAACTTTTGTGTCATTTCAGCTTGGTAACCACTAATTTAGAATCCTCTAATCATGCTTTTATCCAAATGTTAACCTCAGATGACAAGAGCACACAATGACTGAGGGGCCCTGAGGCAAAATATGCATTGTATTTCTTCCAAGTATTAAACATGGGTTATTGAAAGATAAAAAAAAGTCCCTTATTTATGGAATTCTTAGTATTTATTTGACTGCAATCTCCCTTAAATTAGAACTGGAAGTCATCCTCATAAGCATTTTCACAAAATTTTCCAATGCCTAAATAGAGAGGCATTATGTGATGACTTATCAAAGGATTTTTATTAAAATGGTTCATAAGATAAATTGTTTCCTTAATATCAGCAGTCTTTCTTCATACAATTTTTTTTCAATTAAATGACTATAACAATCAAGTTTCAATTTTGGTTTAAATATATATATATTTTAAGATTTTATTGGGGAAGGGGAACAGGACTTTATTGGGGAACAATGTGTACTTCCAGGAATTTTTTTCCAAGTCAAGTTGTTGTTCTTTTCAATCTTAGTTGTGGAGGGTGCTATTCAGCTCCAGGTCCAGTTGCCGTTGCTAGTTGCAGGGGCACAGCCCACCATCCCTTGTGGGAGTCGAACCAGCAACCTTGTGGTTGAGAGGACGCGATCCAACCAACTAAGCCATCTGGTAGCTCAGCTCAAGGTACCGTGTTCAATCTTAGTTGCAAGGGGTGCTGCCCACTATCCCTTTCCTGATTCGAGGAGTTGAACCAGCCACCTTGTGGTTGAGAGACCACTGGCCCATGTGGGAATTGAACCAGCAGCCTTCTGAGTTAGGAGCATGGAGCTCCAACCACCTGAGCCACCGGGCCGGCCCCTATATATTTTTATTTAATAAATATGCAGGGGTATTAAAAAGTCAACCAGCAGATTTGGATTGCAGCAGAAAGTTAGAAAATACTTGGAATGTATTATGAGGAGGCAATTTCGGATCTTTCTAAAATGCGTATACCAAATGTCGGCTTCTTTCATGAGTCTGACACATGGGGGTAGGAAAAAAAAAATCCTTGCTGACCCGCTTTTAACAGCTAGACACAGAGAGAAGAAGAAAGACTAGAGACCCAGGTCCCCCTCAGCTGCTACTGAGACAGAACTTTCACTGACACAATTGGGCAGCAGCAATTAGAAAACAGGCTGAGCTGTACCTGATCTCAGAACTCCACTCTCTTAAAATAGGAAACGTTCTTTTTTTTCCCCTAACATCTAAAGATATAGACTAGGAAGATATTCATTTTTAATCACATTAATTTTAACTCCTCATTAGAAATTCAAAAAAAGCAGCATAAGATAGTTATTAACGTGGTATTGACATCCATAAAAATATACAGTAGCTAGCTCTTTCATAAAAAATGTAAAAAAATTATTGAAACTTTATGGCCTAATAAAAATCTGTAGTTGGCTTTGTTTCGTTTCAAATGCTAAGTTGCTAAACTGTGATATGAAGTTACAATATAATTTTCTCATGTTTTCACAAGCAATGCTATGTGTTCCCAAGAACACAGAGCCATTTCTGAGGCCTACATTTTCCACACCACAATTATTTTTCAATTTCATCCAAAAAGTAGTTTCAATAGGAAAAACTGAGCAATTTCAATGGTTATTTATTTGTTTTATTCTCTCCAATATGCTTAGTTAACCAATTGCTATGTTTAAAACGAAAGCCACTAACTTTGGAGATATTCAATATTATCCAGTTCAATTCAGCAAGTATTTATGGTTTATATTTCATACATTCAAATTATCATCTAGTAAATGCAGCACATTTTCTGCTTAATGAAGGTGTTTGACAATAAAGACCTCATCATATACAATAGACACTTATTAAATATTTGCAAAGAATGACTACTATTTGTGGATTATTATCATGATTAGCATTATCCTTAGTTTTATGATAATCTGACAATGTGTTATTCCTGTCTCACAATTTTTAAGCTACTAACAATTGGAGAAAGATTGCATTCCTTTATGCTTGTGGATAAAGTGATCTTCAAAACTCGTTCTTTGACCTTTTAAGAACTTTCATCACTGAACTGTGACAAAGATTTGATTTCACCTTTCACAGTTTCCTTTGACTTATCCGTGCCTGAAAAAAAAATCACAGCTTACAGAGCTCCAAGATTTGGACTGTGGCAGACCAGAAACTGATGAATCTCTCTGGAGACCCTGGACCTGTACAATTTGGCTGAGTGTCACATCACAGGATATGGAGAATAGGAGGGCTTGGCATTCCCCCTTCTGACATACCTTTTATTTCACTTTTTGACAGTGATGTGGAGTTTATTTTGGCCCGTAAACATCTCAGTCAGCAACCACTACAGTCTATTCACATGTCAATTATACAAGCAACGATAAGAAAATGGGTAACTGCCAGGGTTTACTGAGTTCTGGCTATGTGCCATGCACACACAACCTGGGTAAACCTCATTCAATAATAACGACTAATTGATGAGGTATATATTGCTATACACTTCATATTACATATGAAGAAATGGAAGCAGAGAGATATAACTTGTCCGGAGGTCACTCAATTTGTAAGTGTACGTCAAACAGTATGAATTCCAGACAGTGTACTCTTAACCACTGTGACATTCTGTCACTTAGCACATAGAATTGTAATAATTAGCCTGCACGGCTGGAATTCCCATTAGATTGTGAGCTCTCTCTGTTCAAAGAATGCAGCTGCCATTTTCCTTAGTCCACCCAGATTCCAGCAGCGAGGTTAATTTAAATAAATAAATAAATATATGTACTATTTGTATCAATATATACAATATATACATATGTATATATTGATACAAATAGTACCTATGTATAGCAATGTATTTTGAGCCTGCAAAGTAAGTTAGAGAAGAATTTCCCTTCTTCCATGTGTATAGTATTTAAAGGAGGCCTTCTATCAGATTCCATCTTAGTCCAACACTTCTGTGCACAAGAACTGCTGAATACCTTTCAGGTCTAGTTCATGAATGCTGCATCTGCCTCACTCAGGTGAAAAGATGTGTGATCCAAGGAACCACAACATTTATCTTTGCACCCTCAAATAGTTTCAGAACCTAACTTACACCCCCATCTATATGTAATAGGGTTTGGCATGCAAGCTAGATGGCCCAGCTGTTGAGTGCAGCCTCCCAAACCAGAGTGGGGGGACTCAAAGCGCAGCTCTACCTCCTGCTAGTTCTGTAGCTTTGCAAAATTACAACTCTCTGTGCCTCATTTTCCACATCTGTAAAATGGGTGTCATGCCAATAATAGTGTCTGCCTTATAAGATCGATATAAATATTAGAGTAATTAATGTTATCTGATCTTCTATTTACCAAAACAAAAAGTAGAATAATAGCATTCAAGAAGAAGGAGAAAGAAGGGGGTGGGTAGGAGGAGCAGGAAGATGTAGAAGAGGAGGAAGAAGAGAAGGAAGAAGAAGGAGAAGGAGGAGGAAGAGGAGGAGGAAGAGGAGAAGGAGGAGAACTAAAACCAAAAGCAAGTATTGTAATCCTCATTATATATATATTTTTTTATTTTATTTTAAGTACATTTTTTACCAATGTAAATCCAATTTGATGATAGATTCTTGCATGTGTAGTAAAATTGGTACAAATGATGATATATATATATATATTTCAGGTGTAAAACATTATAATTGGATATTTAAAGTCTAGTTACCATGATAACTGGATTTTGAACATAACTTTTCAATTTGTAATTCTCATTCACAGTTGCTCCACTAATCTATATGGTTATCGCCCCCTTATCCGCAGTTCTGTTTTCCAAGGTTTCAGTTACCGGTGGTCAACTGTGGTCTGAAAATATTAAATGGAAAATTCCAGAAATAAACAATTCATAAGTTTTAAATTGCAAGCCGTTCTGCATAGTGTGATGAAATCTCGCACTATCCTGCTCGGTCCCTCTTTGGCCATAAATCATCCTTTTGTCCAGTATCCATACTGTAAATGCTACCCTCTTGTTAGTCCCTTAGTAGCCTTCTTAGTACGAGAGAGAGAGAGAAAACATTCACATAACTTTTATTAGACTGTATTGTTATAATTGTTCTATTATTTATCACAGTGTATTATTATAATTGCTGTATTTTATTATTATCACAGTTAAGCTCTTACTATGCTAAGTGCCTAGTTTATAAATTAAATTTTGCCACTGGTTTGTGAAATGTAAGGAAAAAACAAAGTATATATAAGGATTCGTGCTAAGCAAGGTCTCATGCATCCACCACTGGTGATCTTGGAATGTATCCTCTGCAAAGAAGATGGGGCGCTACTGTATAGCCATTTTACTTGAGCCAAGTGCAATCTTCCATTGTTTTTTTGTTTTTTTTCCAAATGGGTGGAGGTAAGAGGTGAGGGCAGAATTTTTATTTACAGATAGTTGGGCATGGGAAAGGCTTAGTAGGTGGAAGTCTGCAATTCTGCCATCTAAATTTCTAATCTTGTAAAAATAAAGAATATATTGACAAAATTAAATTTATGATCTAGATCAGTTCCATAAATGGTCAGAAGTTTGCTTAAATGAAAAAAAGTCTCGTGTGACCAATTCTCTGAATAAGGATCCCTGAAGATTACCCATGCCACCTTTGTGATATTGAAGGTAACACTATTTTGCAAGTCAGAATGCGCAATGACAAAACATAAACTGACAAAATATATTTGCTTTCACTTTGCTTCTTACTGTTTCTCTGACCTCTCTCAGTTGGAGTACTAGCAGGAAACTAAAATAAAAGTACTGTTTTTCTGTGTGAGGCATTTTGCTACTCAATATTAATTGTGAAATTATAACAGTTGCAAGACTCCTCTGCCTGTTGCTTCTTCTAGGAAGAGAATTACTATTAGATGAAAGCGCTCACAGCAATAAACATCAGGGGTTAATGTTTCCTTCTCTGAACCCTACCCGCTGATCCAGAAATGCCTTTGAAGTCACAGAGACCTTGATGTGCTGATCAATCCTTGGGGGATAAAGAGCACGAAAAACTGTTTCCCGCACTTTAATATTCTGCCGTGATGCATTAAACTCCCGTGCAGAACAAAAAACGTTTCCTCTGTTACAAATTGAGTGTTTTTGTACTTGGGTGATCCTCCGCTCAATTAACTTTGAGGGACCTATTGATCCCAGAACATGATTATTTATCCTTCAATACATATTCCATTAAGTCAGACTAAGGATGGAATAGTAATAACTGTAAATTCCTATTTTCTCTTGGTCGTAGGGCATGCATTGACTTTGGGTTAATTTACATTGAAAACAGCATGGGATTCTTTTTTTTCTTTTTTTCTTTTTTTTTTTTTTTTAAGATTTTTATTGGGAAAGGGGAACAGGACTTTGTTGGGGAACAGTGTATAGTTCCAGGACTTTTACCAAGTCAAGTTGTTGTCCTTTCAATCTTAGTTGTGGAGGGCGCTGTTCAGCTCCAGGTCCACTTGCCATTGTTAGTTGCAGGGGGCGCAGCCCACCATCCCTTGCGGGAGTTGAGGAGTCAAACTGGCAACCTTGTGGTTGAGAACCTGCGCTCCAACCAACAGAGCCATCTGGCACTGGCCCATGTGAGAATCAAACCATCAGCCTTCGGCATTAGGAGCACGAAGCTCCAACTGCCTGAGCTACCGGGTGGGCCTGGGATTCTCTTAATACTAATAATAATCAGTATTGATTATCACTATGATCAGTATTAAGTATCACATTGTAATATTTCAATGTTATCAAATCCTTGGAAGAATTAAAATAATCTTAAAATCGATACCGCAGTCCAAACCTACCATTTACGCATGAGAAACCTGAGCATCTGAGAACACAAACATTTTATCTGTTGGGTCTGGCTGTTTATTGGAAGAGCAAAGTTTAACATCAAGACTCTTGGTTCAGTTCAGGGTGCTTTCCTTCATCTGTCAGACTTTTTCTTTTAAGTGGCTAAGCGCTCTTCACTCTCAAATTATATAGATGTGGAAAATGTATTACAAAAAGTAGCAACATGTACATATTTTATGTCCCGTTGTTTCCAGAGACTATTAAAATATGAAATCTAGGCATTTTATAATTTTTTTATTATTTTTGTCACAGAAAAATATTCAATACAATAGAATTATACTGTTTGTAGGTTTATAATTTAGCATAATAGCATAAAGACAAAAATCCCTGTAATAGATAGTGGATCAACTTCAATTGATTGTCACATAGAAAGAAGAGGTAAAAATTTCAACTATAAAGTTAATCAGAAAGATAAAGAGAAATGAATACAAATACCAGAGAACAATAGTTTCAAAATCATTATGGCACATGGTGACTACAAAAAAATATGTTGATCTGTTTTAAATATTCACTCTTATCTATGTTAATTTATGATTATTTATATAATTTCGGTTGAAGTAAAAAAAACAAAACAAAACAAAACACACACACACACACACACACACACACACACACACACAACTATGTAACTTATTGGTAGATTAAAAAGGTATAGTTAGAACACAAGTGTTTCCTGAATCTACTTTATAAGCTCCATCCATGATTCACATCCTGTAATTGAGTGAAGTAGCCTGAAGGAGTATAATAGGACTTCCCAACTGTCTTCAAATTGATTTCACAGGATCATACTCTCATTATTTTCAGACATTGGTACCATCTTAATATAAATGGCTCAAATGCAACACATGTTATATTTTATTGGAGAGCCTTTGCAGTAGTCATTCTATTTTGGAATTGCTTCCTTTGTATATAGTAATCTTTAACAATGATCATAACACATATGAATGGTTTTAAGACAGTTTACCTCTTTATATTCTAGGTAACAAACCAAAGTGCAAATGTCAATCATTAAATTTTACCTCCTACCACTTAAATACCCACACACAAATGCATACACATACATTCAAACCCATACAAAAATTAAACTTTATAATGATACAGTATCTTCAAATGAGCAAATGACTATAATGCAAAGAGGTACTTCCTGCATGCAATTCATCCTTAATAAAATAAAAAGTCCTCTTCTGCATAAATGCATAAGACCACATATTTAAAGTCCAGTTTCCTACTGATATAATGGCCATACATTCCTCAAACACTTATGGGATTACCCCAAATTCAATTGGAAATTGTGTAAAACATATTGCAATCTATCTTCCGCCTTTACACCATGATAAATTATGTTTCAACAAGCATCAGAATAACTTACATATTATTTTTTTCTCATTGTCCACTAGTTTCTCACTTTCCCTGATTGGCAGTATTTCTTCTCCGCGCCTTATTTTATAGCATCGAATAGTCTAATTTTCTCGGAATTCGGTCCAGAGGTATACATTTCAATTTTCTTTGTTGATCTAGCACAGGCTCAGGTGATCACTATATAATGAATCCAATTAATTCAAGCAAGGCAAATGAAATCACATCTATACTAAACCTCCACTCTTAAATATAAACAGTAACGGGATACATGTTTTCCTCTCTTTGCTTGAGTCCATTCAAGTGCAAACCGAAGAAAAAGGATTTCCTGTTCTTCTTTTCATACTCCTGAGTATGGTGATATCTGATTCTGCTTTTCCACAGTAATTGATAAGATTGCAAAACCTCTCTCACATCCCTCCTTTATTCCATATTGAAAACTTGATTTTTCCCCCAGTTGTTTGCAAAGTATAATTTGATTCCTTTTCTGCAGAGATTTTTGTTGTAAAGCAAGTTTGTTTTCTTCAAAATCAGAGCTTCATTTTAATCAGCTAGTGGTCCTGCCCCTTAGGAATCGATTTCTTTTTACAGAAGACAAATCCAAGTCTATTAGGATCCAACACATTGAGTTGGAACATTACATGTTATTTCACTTACGAGCACATACATTCATTTTACACGATTCCTCAATGTGGCCAGAGGGGTTCGTGGTCTGCACTGTATCCACCTATAAAAAATACAAAAATATATGTCTGCTTTACAGGGATGTGGGTAGGGTTTTGCTAGCCTAGTTCCAAAGCTTGGATGCACATCTTGGTGGATAGTATTCTTTCCTTCTTTAAAGATGTATTTGCAATGGCCATAACCTCCTGCAGAAATCATAGAGACCTAAAAGTTCTCCCTATAGTTAACAACCCCAGGGCATCTAAATCATTAATGTCGGCTAATCGCAGGGATGCTATCTCTGACAAGAGATATTTGCATGGTAAAAGAAACATTTAATTAGTTCTGGTTCAGGTTTCCAGCTTTTCGAGGCTGTGAAATGTCACCCGGAGAGGGGTTGCGGGGAAGGAGAGTTGTTGCTTTTGTTCATACTACAAATACAAATAAGAATGAAATGGTAATTTTGTTGTCATGGCTTTTACAATGTACAAATTTCTTAAGATCTCAGGGATGTGAGCTTGACCTGAAAGTTCATTCCCTTCAAAGAAGCTCTCTAATCTCCAAATGCAATCATGAGATAGCTCCCGGTCTCTTTCTAGAAATCTTAGCAATTTACATGCTATCAACAAATGGCCTGCTGATCTCTGGTCAAGTATAAATTACTCTCCCCTTCAAAGTCATGACCATAAAAGGGCTATGTTTTCCAACTTTGTAACAAGCTTGCACAAGTTAAAGTGAAGATAATACTCTTTCACAATGTTTTTTGGTGCTAATGTCATTTTTAAATAACTTTAAACATGTACTTCTCTTGAGCCTAACCAATAGGCTGATTTCTGCTATGAGTGCCAGGAAGTACAGAGTATTGTTTTCCAGTTTGATGGTGCAACTGATGTAAGTAAAACCTTCAGTAAGTTTGAATATTGCCAACAAGATAATAAATCACTTCCACAGAATAAAAAATGCTTCCATTCCCTAACAAAAGTACTTATCTTTAATGATTAGAATCAGAAAAGAGAAATGTTCCACCTAATTTCCAATGTAACAATGCATCAGCACATGAGAATCAGTTAGAAAAGAAGTAAATGATTTTTCACTGAATAATTGACCAATTCATTTTTGAAAGTAAACGGTGTATAAAAAAAGTAATTTTTAATTTTAAAGTTGTTTATGCTGAAGAGCATAAAATATTTTAAAATTGCTGTAACCGCAGATTATCAATACTAGCTGTATAAATTTAAGCAGTCTTAATTTTTCAATTAATTTTTATATGTTCTCTAGCAGTTCTAAAACCTAACCTAACTTGGGATGTTCTGGCCAATTACACAAGTGGCATACATCGAACCAAGGCATCTATGGTAAGTGAATCTTCATGATTTAAATTGTAATTTTAAGATGACCGTAGTTTATCTTATTTTACACAAATTATGTCACTGCACATTTCATTTCAAAACTGCTTCTACACAAGTGAAAACTACATTTTTGAAAGTTTCAGATACTGTTTATTATTCCCAAACCAACTCCGATGTCGCCATAATGCATGCCAAGACTCCATTAGATCTTCCAGTTGCGTACTCTTACTCCCATGTTTCCCCCAAAATAAGACCTAGCCGGACAATCGGCTCTAAGGCATCTTTTGGAACAAAAATTAATATAAGACCCAGTATTATATTATATTAATTATATTATATTATATTATATTATATTATATTATATTATATTATACCAGGTCTTATATTAATTTTTGCTCCAAAAAACGCATTAGAGCTGATTGTCCGGCTAGGTTTTATTTTCGGGGAAACATGGTATCTATGATATGTCACCACAGCATTAATGAACTGTTTAACTATTTTTGTGAAGTGATTCATTTAATTCTCACATCCTATACAAGGCTACCTCTGTGAGGGCAATTTCATGTCCACTCTGTTTATTGGTTCATACTTAGTGTTGGCACATAGCTAGCCCTCAATGAAATTGGTTTAATGAATGAACACATTTGGGAACAGCTAATTAAGGAAATCACATTACTTGTCAAATCATAGTATTACTTTTATCTAATTTTAATTTTTGAAATCATGTGTTTGTCTTTGACTTCCTATGTCATATAACAGATTACAGAATAGACCTTTTTTGAATGGCTGTAAATGCTCTTTATTTTGCTAGCATATTTTCTCTCTAATTGTTTCTTAAATTTAGTCCGTCCATCTAAAACTTCACTAATCTTCTCTTTTTAATCCTTCCCATACAATAATCACTTTCTTCTTTCCTTAAAGGAAAAATACTATGTAAAATTTTCTGCAAGGGTTTCAATAAATGAATAAACAAGTAAAACAATTTTAAGAAACATAGAAAATCGGATGTGTCAAAATGTTTCATTTTCTATTTTCAAAACCTGACATACTTTTAAATTAAAAGCATACCCAAGAAATAGAATGCATTTAAGTAATAAAGTCACCATACTGCCCTGTAGCATAATGAAATCCTCTTATTAAATTGTTATTGAGGAACAGAACTAACTCTGATTTCATAAATTAACTATGTAGAAGCAGGTTTCAAGTTTTTGCGGTTTTAAGCTTTGATGCACTGAATAAATGGATCTGTGCACTAGTATTCACCTGTCATTAAAGCCAAGAAAAATGGATTCCTCCCTCACCATTAAAGATTAATATTTAAAAACAAAAGTACCTCGAGTCCATAAAGAACTACTTAGGAATCACCATTCTGAAAACTATAGTTAGTGAGGGTCAGGGTAGAAATGGATGTTACCAGGATGTGCTTGTTTTGATTTGAATCAGCTAATTAAAATAGCCCTGGAAGCAATTTTCAGATCACTGCCACAGAGGAGATAGGCTCTACTAAATCAGACCAAACTAATCTTTCAGTCAGGTCCAATTCAATTGAAGTTGTATAGACACAGCCTTTGTCTTTTCCTTTCAACCTTTTCCTCAATTTGTTCTATCACCCAGGCAACAAGTAAGAGAGAGAGAGAAGGGGGGGGGGGGGAGAGAGAGAGAGAGAGAGAAAGAGAGAGAGAGAGAACCAAGTAATTCCTGGAACATTTTTTAGGAGGCCATCTACATATCTCACTCAGTTTCCATTTCCTAAACAAAGGGATTGGAACAAGCTGGGAATTCAATTCATGAAAAGTATAAGTAAAATGTTAATTTATAAAAGCTATGTTTTTTTTCAGACCTCCCTGGCCAACAATTGGTGAGTAGCAGTAGGAGAAAGAAAGCTAATTATGCAGAGAACAGGAACAGAATTCAGGTTTAGGTGCAAGAATATATTGCATACTCACACATAGGTATATACACGTTCTTAATAATACTGAACAAACTTCAGAACCATAAACAAGGAAATACGAGATATTTTGAAAGAAATATGTCTATTTTTCTACTTATTTTTATTAGGCATGCTTCAAAACTAAACCATGCACCTATGTAATGGGTTAAGATTAAGTATCTGTTGAATGTGTTTGCATATAATTGGCAATATGTAAAAGATTCTATGAATATTCATTATGTTTTCCTTGACTGACGTTCAAATCTAGGGGAAAGTAAAAGACATCAAATAAAAAGCAGAATCTATTCCATGACACAGAAAACCAAATTGACGTTAGTTTCCACAATCGAGGAACAGGAAATTGATATTCATATTTTAGAGCATAAATGAATAACACAGGGGCTCAACTGGGGCAGAGGCACCTATCAACGCTGGAAGAACTTGATTTTCTTACGTAAAATCACACAGAAAAGTGGTAGAGTCAGGGCTTCAAACTAAGACTGTTGGCTCCAAATTTTTCCTCTATATTATGTTTGCTCATAATTATTTTTAAATCTGACTTTGAATCTTTGAAAAAAAATCAGCTGAGTTATAAATGCAAATGTCTCCATTTTTGCCATGGTTTGAGGAATAATGAGCAAACTTATGCAAGTTTCCTAAACCATTATAAATGAATGTGTTAAGAAGAATTTATAGAAGCCTATTGTTTATCATACCCAGGAATCTATAGCTATAATTACGTTAATGAAAACATAGGAAGCAGCTTTAACATACCTGGAAGTTGTCTAAATTTCAAAAAAAAAAAAAAAAAAAAAAGTAACAAATAAGACAAATTCTATCCAATCAAAGAAAGGGAAGTCTATACCCATTTATGTGTGAGAGTGCATGTGCGCACACACACACAAGCCATGAAGCCATTCATTACCACTATTTGAACTGCACTCTTATGAAAAGAAGCCTTTTAGATTGTGAGTCAACCACTGAACGGGCCATGGAAGGAAAACGGGTTAGATAATATCATACCAATTCCTCATCATAGGTACTTTGCCCTGACTTCAGAATATAAATGATTTGGGCCCTACCAAAAGAACGCCTAAGGTTGCACAGCCAAGCGATCAATATTTATTGACTGATTGGCTGTTAGGATCATGGGAACTCAGAATTAGAAAGAATGCCAAAGGTTGTAGAGTCCAATTCTGTGAGTCTCTTTGCAGGAGGCATGGGAGGAAACACAAAGCAACATAAAGCACAGTCCTAGTTCTGAGGAAACTTAATTACTATGTCTTAAAGAGATATACACATATGTACATACAAACAGATTATTAACCTTGGGGAGGAAAAGATAACAGCCAATAGGGAAAACTATGAGAGCTCCAAAGAGTGAGAAGAGGCTGTGGTGAGGGTAGTAGGAGGAGGGCTCATTGTCTAATTGAACTTTAGATGAGCCTTAAAAGATGGGTAAGCTTGAGATTTATGGAAATAAGGGAAAACTGCATTTCCAGAAAAGGCAAAGTTATGAAGAAGATGTGAAGTGAGGTCAGGAGGCACTGAGTGATTTCCCTGCCTAAACCAGAGATTTCTGTAATTCCACTCAACTCCATCATGAGCTCTTTTCTCCACATTGTCTATTCAGCTCAAGTCTACATATAAAAGGAAGCAATGTAATAATTAAAAAGAAAAATCTGTCCTGAACATCTTCAATTAAAATACACAAATTATGTTAACTGTCAAAAGCCTGATTATGCAAAACAACTTATTTCTTAAAGCTAATGTAAATAACCCTTTGAGCAATCCTGCTCTATCTAGAACAGCCTGTTCTTGAATGTGAAATTTTGTATATCTTAATTCATAATTTTATTTTTTTTTTGTTTTTCTTTTAAACTAAATATTTTAAAGAAACACTCTAAATCAAGGAGGAATACAGATCCATCCAAATAGACTGCTATGCACTATACAAGCAAAAATGTTAACATGGATCCCAGCTCTACAGGTCCAATGACATTTGGCCAAAGTTGAGCATTCGTGAATTTCTATTCTGAAAGCGCATAATAAAAATGTAAAATGATGTAAACTTAAGCTATGATAATTATTCTTTACAGACCATAATATTGGCCAACTTTGGAAACAAAAAACCGTGCTGTCTAGTATTTAGGTGCTGAAGCAATAAGCTTCCTGAGAGAAACCAGGGCCTAGATGTTAATGAGAAGATGAAGTGAACAACAAACTCAGCTCTTCTTAAATGCTACTAAAATAGCAATCATGTGCCTGAAAAATTGAGCACTACTTGGGGAGCCTTAAAACCCACAGAGGGAAGTATAAAGCAGTCAAAGTGTTTCCAGGTGATGGATAAACTCACAAAGAATTTGATCCACTAACAAGGAAATTATATAAATGTCCGAGGAATTAACTGAGTCTTGAAAAAGTAAATGTGACATTAGACAAAATTACAAAATCCAACCAACCAGTTTCCTGCTTATGAAAGATATATTAAAAGTGTAAGAACTGGCACAGTGATTATGTGGCCTCTCAGTTAATAATGCATGAATTTCTAAGTCAAATACAATTATCTTTTAATATGATTTGTGGTTGACCAGCTTCAAAAATCTCTGCATTCTGATCATTAAAAATTTCTAGAAATGTTTTCATAAATGATATTGTAAATACTAAGTGCCACTGACTTAAAGATTGATATGAGCTCATTAAAATATTGAAGTTTAGTACAAAGGCATTACATTAATAACTCATGTGGAAATATAATTGCAGGAATGAGGAAGTCACCTGGAATCATCCTTCACCAAATTATTCATTTTACCAGTGGTAACACTGAGGTCCAGAGGGGTGACAAGACATATTCAGTATAACACTATCGACCTAAGATTAAAAACAATGTCCTCACACCCAATTCAGTGGTTTATTTCCATTTAAATTATGGGAACTACATCTCAAAGAAATGGAAGATTTGGGAATGAGATTACTTAAATAAGGACAGGGTATCTTTAATTCCAGGACACTCCAGTTGTGAAATGCAGGGAAGGTATACAAGTTACACAGACATCCTTTTAATTTATAGGGGAGTTTGTATTAATAATATCAGTGGGCTCATCAAAAAGAACCAATGGCAAAGAATAGAGCAAATATATTAAATTCCAAAACAAGATTCTTTGTAATAAAAATGCTTCTGCATGGACTAAATTTGCAGAATTTTTAAATTATTTTTGTATTTTTGTGAAGAATTATTTGTAAAATCATAAGAAATTAATAGAAATCACTTTAAACCAAGCTTTTTTATAGCTTTTCAATTTTTTTGTGGGAGGGGCGTGATTCCAATCAATATTACGTAGAACTTTTTCAATATGCCCTGCAGAAAAGAACTGTAAATCTTACAATTTAAAATAGGTTACAAGTCTGAAGGTGCTTAATCAAAAAGCAATATAGTGTGCTTAACAGAGAAAAAAAAGATTATTTGCTTCTCTTTTGCTCCTTTGTCTTATAAGTGCAGTGTGATGTATTAGTTTAATTAAAGTCTACCAAATTATCATAAGGATTTTATGTGCTGCAAATAATTAGCTTTTTGTTCTTCTGCTTACTTTTTGTTAATGGAAGCAGAACGTTTTTTAATGATGCTTAGTATAAGATACTAGAAAACTACAGGAAGGAAAGATGTACTGAGGTGTCTAATTGAAGGGACCTTTGTCACCTTGGACATAAAATAATATTAAGTCTGCACTAATGCAATGAAAGTAAGTCAATGTTTCCAAAGAATTAAGAGGATAGGTAATATTATGGCTTAGGGCCAGATCACACAAAGAGTCCTTCCACACATAAACATGAAAATCCTATTAATATGAAAAGCTGATAGACCCTAAAATGAAGTAAAATATATACATAGATCATGTTATGTTTTTAAATGTAGACCACAATGAATCAATTTTATGCATGGGATAGATTTAGGTGCTAATCCAGATAAAGTATATTACCAGATATCTTTTTGATCAGAAACAAATTAAGCACAGAAGTGAACAGAGAATTAATAAATGTAGAATATTAAATTTAAGTTTTTTCAGAAAGTAACAGTACTAACATAACCGCTCTTGCCAAAGGTGAGTTGGAACAAATTATAATGAAAATGTACAATCACGTACAAGACACTGCTATCTAACCGTAGTATTAAAAAAGCCAGGAGTAACCTGGGATCATGAAATCAGGTTACTGATTATGTTGTGGAACCTGAAAGCCAGAAATGACCAGTGATTTTCTTACAGTATAATTCCTAAACTGAATTTCAGAATATGTATAAGACAAGTGATAATCAGCAATGTTCCTTTTGTTTAAAAAAAGAAAAAGTGACCACAACTCATTTACTACTATCCTGAAGAAACATAAACTATGCATTACAGACTTCCTGAAATGTTTGATCTTTTATTTCATCCTCTGTTTTACTTTTTAAAATTTCTACTTCCATTCTTCACCTCATAATATGTTAAGAGTTTTCAACTACTAAAAATCACTTAGCATTCTATTGAGTGTTTAGGAGACCTCAGGCTAATTTACATGATTTGTAGGAAGTAGATACTATCATTAACCCCATTTAACAAAGGGACTCAGGAACTGAAAAATTAACTTGCTACAAATCACAGTTTTAAAAAATGGTAACATTAGAAATTTTAAGCCCAGGAAGTCTCACCCCAGTGCCTGTAGTCTTTACACTCCACACCCTCTCCAATTAGTGATAAACTTGTTCTTAAAAGGAGTTTTTGTTAAACTTGCTATACCTTTTCAAATATACTCAACAACATTTTTCAGGTAAAGAACATTATTGGGTTTTTAGTTTATCCATAAAAAGTTTAGCATCTAATCTTAGGTTTATTAAATCTCTCTCTCTCTCTCTCTCTCTCTCTCTCTCTCTCTCTCTCTCTCTCTCTCTCTCTCTCTCTCTCTCACACACACACACACACACACACACACACACCAAAATAATAATTATATCATTACATCTCTGAAGAACATCCAATATGAGTACATAATGATATACTCAGGTGGTGTTAAACCTGTATGTTTTCCTCTCTTCTTAAAGGAACCACTAATTCTTGTGAAATCCCATGACCTCAAAATGTGCCAAACTGATAATTAAGGCAAGGAAATGATAGTCTTCCCAACCTAAGATACATTTTGAAAGATAATCTTCTCATTGGTTGTCTCTGAAAACACTCCTAGGAAGGAGTGCTTCCTCAGTGAGTGCACATGCATATTTTGAACACATATACTCGATTTACTCCATTTGTTTTAAGCCAAAGAGTGAAAGGGAATCTTTGACAAAACTGTCATCTTTAAAACATGGTGATATTTCATTTTCCCCTTCTGCACTATTGAGATTGCCTGGAACTGAAATGCTTCCAGCGGCTCCTGTGCCCAATTTTTCAAAGCTGTCACTTCCTAGCAAATCTGCTTAAGCAAAATACTTATGTTCTTAGAAAACAGAACAAACATATATTATAAAATACATTCTATTCTTCTTTGCAGGTCAAAGTCTTATTAAAGAATGGGAACTTGGAAGAACATGTGGAAATAAATTAAAAGATGACTATGATGGATTGGTTTAAGTCAATGAATCTGGTGCACCTCTGATTAGTTTCCAAAGATACACTTGGACATAGCTCAGTGGAGTTTTCCACACAATAATCATATAATCAAAACATTATTTTCAATGCTTTTGATAAAGGTCATTAAATGGAAAAAGAACAAATCCAGAGGAAAACAGGACATTGAAAGATGATCATGGTTACTCTTCCTCAGTTCATGTGTATAGCGGCTATTATAATGTACTTGTCAACATCCTACAGTCCCAGAGGGTAACAAAAAATTGCCAAGCATTACCCTTGGAGACCTCTGGCCTTTCTGAATTATGAGCATCATAACTCATATTCTGTAATACCTGCCCAAGTGAAAGCACGACAGAAACAAAATGCAAAATAATGATTACAAGAATGGTGTGAAAGACAACACTTCAGTTTTTACCAAGCAACTTTCAAAAGTGAGAAGAAATATGTTTTGAAAAGATTCAGTCGTATTGACTTGAAATATTACTCAATAGTCTTAACAAGGAGTATACTTTCTGGGTACACATATACACACATACTCTAAATTGTGTGTGTGTGTATATATACACATATATATACATATGCACACATATATAGATAGATATAGATATAGATGATATAGATATATAGATATATATAGAGAGATATATATGCCCACCCATATATATACACATATGCACATATTAATATGTATGCATAGATACTCATATGTAGTTATATGTAGTGGGTTGGCGTTAAAGTAATCACAGTTTTTAAAATTATTTTTAATGTTGTGAACCACAATCACTTTTGCATCAACCTAATATTCATCACATATGTAACTTCTTGTTTTCTTGTATGCATAATCACACAATTCTGGCTTAATCTTTCCAAGTTAATACAGTGAAAATTACCTAAGACTTACAATGCAGCAAAAATTACCTAAGACTTCTACTACTTTAAAAAGCTGGTCATGTCTCAGCAAAAGTTAAGACTGCTTATGGTGTACAATCTGAAACCCAATTCTCTCTCGGCACTTTAACACTAGATCTGTCACCCTTTAACACCACAAAATCAATACCTTGGAATGTCATGGTTCTCTGATGGCCCACAAAGTCAAGGCATGATCAATTTCAACTTCCTTACTAGACAGAAATAGACTTAGACAAATAAAAAAGATTTCATTTAAGTTAAATTCAATAAAACAAAGGAATAAAGGAGAGTCCAAGTTGTTAGAATTCAGTTCAATAAATGTACACTTGAATTTAGATCCATTTTTAAATCCAACTAAATTGCACACCCACGTAAAAGGTTTGTATCAGAAAGTAAAACAAGCCAGAACTTATTCCAACCCCCATATTAAGGAGTACTATCAACTAATATGTGTGTGTGTGTGTGTCTGTGTCCTTCGTTGTGTTAGTTAATAAGCAGTAGAGAAAGGATGGTGTTTGAGCTCTTGCTCATGTATCCTAGAAAACAGGATAATTTTGGCTTCACTCCTCAGTAAGTGCAGGAATCTTCTTTTCTCCTCACACACTGTATATCCTATACCTAGAACAGTCCATGACACAGAGTTAAACCCTTAATAAATATTGGATTCGTGTATGAAAATCAATGCATGCAATCAATATAATCTGGTACACAAACCCCAATGAGGGCAAAAGCTGCTTCTTTCTTGTTCACTGCAGTATCCCTGGCCTCCATGGTGCCTAGCACGGAGCAGGCACTCAATAAACATCTGCTGATTTGAATGACTACAGAATGCCTCCTATTTTACTAGTTAATTTCTACCTCCCTGTAGAATTCAAATTACAGAGTGGTGATTTCAGGAGGGTTTTTTTGGTTTGTTTTGTTTTTCTGTAATAAACATTTTATATATCAGTGGTTTTATTTTGCTCCTAAATTTTGACATAAAGAAACACAAAGATTTATAACTTAGTAATGCTTAGAAAAAGCCTGGCCAGAGAGTCAGGAGACATGAAGTATATTTGAGGTTCACTCACTTGCTATGTAACTTTGCCTCTCCAAACCTTTCTGGTCTCATGTATAAAATGTAAAGAAGAAACGAGAGAGAACAAAAAATTGTTCCTAGGTATCTTCTTGGAAATATATAGGTACATACCCTCCTGGGTATGTGTGAAGATATGGATTCAAATGAAATCAAGGAGAGGGGCTCTACAGATCAGAAAAAAATCTGGAAAGCAACCTTACTAAGAGAGTTGAAAGAAATTGGAGGCACTCTCTTGAACAAATAAAATCCTGAATATGACTAAGTGAGGCAAACCAATGTGGAAGGACTTACAGACATGTGGTACCGATGCCTGAGTTACTACTTCCAGTCCCACTAAAGCAAAGAGTAGGTTGGCTCTCTCATTCCCTTGTCTTCCTATGCCATCAAGTCTAAAAATAAAAATCTAGCTTTCTCCTAGGGGAAGCCTTGTTACAAAATTCTGGCCAGGAAGATATAGAAAACAAGTCCTTGTAGAGGAAATCCTTCCCAGAATAGAGAGGAAATGGTATCAAAGGAAGTGTTTCCTTTCCTTTTTGCACCTCTTCCTTCTCCCCATCTGAAGCGAGGACAGAGTGGCAGGACAGACACCAACTTGGGGATATGAGAAGGAAAACCCAAACTAAGGATGGTGCAAGAGAAGGACAGCAGCACCATGGTTCCTCAGTGAAACTTGCTCACTGATGATTTCTTAAATCTTGTCATAAGGGAAAAATGAACCCCTCATTTAATCATAGTGAATTTATTACTTGCAGCTACATGCATTCTTTTTTTCAATTAAAATTTATTGGGGTGACAATGGTTAACAAAACTACATAGGTTTCAAGTGTACATTTCTACAATACATCATCTATATATTGCATTATGTGTTTACCACCCAGAGTCAGTTCTCCTTCCATCACCATATATTTGACCCCCTTTACCCTCTTCTACCATCCCACTACACGCATTCTTAAGTGATATATTTGCTAAGGCAATCCAGAGAGAAAGATTAACAAAACAAGCATAAGAATATATATATATAGATAGATAGATAGATAGATAGATAGATATCTAAGACTATAGATAGATAGATATCTAAGAATATATAGATATAGATATGTTTGGTTTTATCACTGAAACATTTATCAAGTTGGTTATAGAAAATCTGATTCTATGAAAACTTTATAAGAAAACACCACATATAATTCCCTTCTGTTTATATAATTTTATGTAATCGCTATGATTTTATGATAAAATTTCATAAACAATTTTATAAAACAAATGGTATATGCAATTCAGAACAGAAAATAGTTTCCTGTATATTTATGATTCCTAATGGTGCAATCATTAAAGGAAATATGAGATAAATGAAAATCCTGAAATTACAAGACATTTTCTTGAAAATTTAAACCTGAGTGTCTTCTTGCAAAATAAAAAGAAAGAAAATTACATTTATATATACAATTATCCACTTTTCTCTCTTGTGAGCATCAAATAGATTTTAGGTGGCAAGAAAATAGAACTGACCAAATTCTAAAACTTCCCTAGCTATTTAGTGAATGCTAGGATCCTCTGAGTACATCATGGTACACAGAAACTCGAATTAAAGTGTGGGTTTCTGAAGGTGTGTACAACTAAATTGCTAAATGCTTTTGGATGGAGTCCCAGAATGCAAGGACTTAGGTGTAAGGTCTTTTTTTTATTTTGTTGAAAATGAAAAACTCCTGGGTTTCACTATAATACTAGTTTAACAATTGTAATTTTTCAGATTAAACTGACATATAAATATAGTCGGTTTATGTAGCTAAGACAAAATTATAAATTTGCTCAAAATAAGAAGTACAGTTTAATTATGAAACATTGAGGAGTATTTCCAACTGATGACAATAAATAGATCACATAACACATGTGTCCTGTTTAAGACATCCAGGTAACTTATTTTGTCAATACTAGCTTCCAGTGGAAAGAAATTTTATGCCATGATCTTCCCAGAACAGAAAAGACCCATATTTAATGTGTTTACACTTTCAATTGTCACAGCTCAGATCTAAGCCACCTGCTCACTGGTGGGGTTTGCTAGAAAAAAAAATTGTGATATAAGTAGGTCTATAAGCTTATAACTTACATAATTACTTTAATAATAGGTCTTGAAGTGTATACTGATTTTTTTTTTTAAAGACAAATGAAAGACAAACTCTTCCCCGCATCCCCCTCAAAATTTGGTTCTTTGTATCATTTCAGCAATAACCAATAGGATCTGGTGATAATTATTAAATAAACCTTTTGTCCAATTTTCCAGTTTTTCAATGAGCAAGTTGCATTCCATGCCTATGTATATAATAGGAATTTTTTTTATAACTTTAATTTTACTTCTACGCTAGAAGAGTAGTTAGCATGATGTAGACATTCATTTTCCATGGATGAATGAATCTGAAGAGGATTCATGCTATCACTATCACTGAGAGCTCGATTCCCACCTGAGTTTCGTATTTCTCTGTCCGTTTACTTCACCCCAAACAGTTCCTGTAACAAACACATTGGGTAACGGGGCTATGACACTCAGCACCATTTCTTATTGTTAAAAAGCAGAAAGTCGTAAACAAATTTCAAACCACAATGTCATAACTAAGGAGATCTGCCAAAATACCTGAAAGCGGATAATGATTTATTGCTTGAAAGGAAAGAAAACCTGATGGACTATTTCAAAAAAAAGACAACTGGGAACTTCATGCATTAACAGTATCCGTGGGATCTACCTTTAGAACAGATGTTCCTTGTTTGAAAACAGAGCATGAAATGATGTTAATCTATGAGTGCAGGAAGCTGTTCATGGCTCTCTAGTCAGAGCATGGTGTACTCGAATCATCCGCCCTTCTATTTTTCAATTCAGAATACCCACCAGTCCTGCTGCAGCAGCCAATATAAGTACAATACTCTAAAACCCAATGGGTGTTTTGCCAAGTACAGAGCCAGTAGGATTGGATACATCAATGTTAGCTGTATAATCAAGAATATCTCTGAAAACGCCAATTAATAGTACAAAGCAAAGATAATCAAACTTCAGGTATAGAAAAGCCCTTTATAGACTGAAAAATATCACCTATGTAATCTATCCCGGACTTTGCAATATGGCTCAATAGAATACTAACAATCAAAGCTATCCAAATTAATTCCTGCTGAAAAGTAAAAGCTGAATGAAAAGTGTCCTCTTGGCTAAGAGAATTATGTTAAGATAAAAGTGAAATGGAGGGGGGAATGCCATTATATATTTAAGTAATCTCATTTTGCTGTCATTTAAACATTAAAGCAACTTGCATTAATACAACTTGCAACATTGTAGATCTCAGTGGATTCAGATCCTCAAAATGGGACAAAATGGGATGGACAAGATTTTGCACAACAGAGTGTATCTTAAAACAAAACATCTCAAAGCTAAGAATCATCAAGTAATACTAATAACAGGCACCAACTAAAGGGAAAACGCACCCATGAAGAATTTAGTCTTAAAGCCAAATTGAGGTTTATCAAACAAATATATGCATGCCAGGCAAGCAGTGAAAAAAGCCATGAAAGAGCATCAACACAGATGGAAACGAGATAGCTGACTTGCAGGAAACCATGCGGAGTGACAGCTCGGCAGTATCTCCACACCTGATCTGGCATCAGAGCCCATGGGGGCTGTGCTGCAGCCAAGTCAGAGGGGTCCGTAGGCAGATGTGGCTCAGCATTAGAAGCTGTGGGCAGGAAATCCGTGTGCCTCCAAGCCTGCAACTCTGCAAATGTGGTCTCAAAAAGTATATATAAAACTAAAAACTCACTACTGGACTCATTGATACTTCACTATTATAATTAACTATTAACAAATTATAATTCATTCAATGTAGGGGAAACTTATCAGAAAGGAAATGTCTGCCAATGATTGCTGTGAAAACATTTATTTGCCCCTGATCCATGCTGCTCACCAGATTCAATTATTTTAAATAATGTATGGTAGTGGAAACAAAATCACTGCTAATCAATATTAGATTGATTAAGTTGTGAAAAACAATCTACATTTTTTAAAGCTACCTGAAATGATCTTTACTTACTAAGCTTGACTTGCTTCCCCATACTTAAATTCAGTTTAAAATGATGCTTTATTTTGATTTATTTTTACGGCAAATATCAACACCTGTTGGTCCACATTTTTTGTATTGCTAAATACAAATTCCTCTAAGAGAGGTTTCTAGCTGATTTTAAAGATACATGGGAAAGAGCAGAATAACAGAAATTGAATATCAAGTCATGGGTAAGATAGAAAGTGTGTGTGTGTGTGTGTGTGTGTGTGTGTGTGTGTGTTACCAGCATCGGGTTTAATAAATTCATCGACATAATAAACAGCAACAGTGTTTATCAAGAAGTTTTATCTTCCTTGAAAACTTCCTACTCTGAAAGTTTCACTCCGTTACAATACATACTGAGCCCAATTTCCTGCTTTAGCATGACTGAATTGCAGGGAGTTAATCTCTGATTCAGGCTGACTCAGGTCTTCCTGTTCATATCTCCTTTGCAAATGGAGCTTCCTGGGGAAGCTGGAAAGGAACCAAATGTTTCACAGCTGAGGCTGTTCACCTTCTTTTGGTGACATAATTTTACCCATTTTTAAAAGTTCAGATAGCTCCAGTATTAAGTAAATTAAAGTTAAAGCTGTAAATATAGTACTTGTAATACCCTGTAAACTTAGTAAATGTATATCCAATTGTGAAATTAAATGATTTATTCAGAGATCGAATACGATACAATAGCCAGAGCTTTAAAAGCTCATAAGTTAATTGATGCATGATATTAGATTTACTGTAATGGCAACCACATATTTATATGTACTAAGAATATTTTACCTAAAAATAGAGTGAACACTATTTTATTATTATTATTATTATTATTATTATTCTGTCTAGGTTTCTGATTCTGAGTATCATATTGTTAAGGTACAATGATGATTAAAAGATTATTAAACAACCTTCTCCAATGAAGCAGAAGTGGATATCATTTTCAACTGATAAAACTATCTAAGAATGGAGGAGGGAGGTAAATTACCCAAGTTGGAATTTTGCCAGCTCCTTTAATGGTTTTAGTGCAATAGGGTTTGAATTTTCTTTTCTGTTAATGTTTATTTCAATAGATAGGCAATAAGAAGATTTTTCTGAGAAGTTTAATTCTCTCAAGTTTCCAGTTCAATGTTCTAAGTTACTAGATAAATACCAAATTCTCTCTTACTAGTAAGATCTGATTTTGCTGTTTTACTTAAATTCTAAAACCCTTTTTCATTCAGTACCTCTGGGAGACTAAGGGTTTCCTGATTGTTGGCAGAGCTAATAAGGATTGGTTGCCCCAATGAAAGGAAGATTTTCATCAGAGTCCGAGAGTTTTTATGAACAAACCTGCACAGTTCTTGTTACTATCTCTCTCCCTTTTAAAAATGTACTTTGGACTTCTGCTAGCAAAAGGTCTCAGATTGGCTAGAATATCTAATAGACACCTCCCTGTGCTGTGAAGTTGCCCATTCAGTATTTTCTCAGAGGCAAGTTTACCACTTGATAAATCATTAGCATAGCTTCCTGTAGCATTGAAGGTTTCCCTAGGGGTCCCTACTAACTAAGGACTAATCACCCATGCTATTGTTTAGCTCTTGAGTTCCGATTAGATCATAGTTTAAAGTGGATGACTGCAGACAGCTACTTCTTACCTGACAACATAGTGAATAAACACTACATATTCAGGCAATACAATCTATCTTTCCTTTAAACAAATCCATACCTTGCTATTGTATCATTCAATGTGAAACCGTGCTGAGTTTAGCTGTTCAGAGAAAAAAACACTAAGGTTTCAGGGGCCACATGTTATTTCTATGAGACTTGGTACTGGTTAAGTTATTTACATCCCACTAATTTTAAAACTTAATGTGTCACTAAAACAATGCATCAAATGCAGGTTATGCCAATTATAATGTATTATAAGTCAAACCCACCCAATGAACATTTAAAAATAATTTAACTCAGTACTTGAGATTATTAAACATTATTATACATATTTCTTTCCCACTTGTAAATCGATCTTTTAAAATATTTTTGATAGATAGCACATTTTCTACGTCTGTTTGTAATTGAAATAAAATTGCATCAATTAATTCTAAACTATTGCAATTTGAAGAGAATGTGATGAAAATGGCAATAACTATAATACAAGTAAATACGACATAATATTCTAGAAAATCCATTTTCGATATTTTTTAATAAAAATATTACTAATACAGAAGATATTTTCTTATATAAATGGGCCATTGTTTTACTAGTTTACATAAAAATATAATTTATCTTCTTCGTTTGAGATTTTATATAATACAGTACTTCTGTAAACAACACATTATTATATCATATTTATAAACACATCAGTATCTCAGTTGAGTGGAAAATGCTTTCCCCTCCATAAACTAATGTGGTTGTCATAAAATTAAAATTCTTAATCATGTATTATTGTCATTTGGCACATCACAAGTCTTCTTAGGTCAAATCACTTCCCAAGTGAAAAAAGAAAGGAAAAAAAAGTAACAAAAACTCAATTTTTAATTGCCTATTTTAAAATTGCATAGGAATATCCTCTCAGATTTCTGAGAGCTGTAATACAAGATCTAACTTATAACACACAGTAAAATTTTATAGTTAAGGGGGCCTGTTCATAAGAACCAGTTTATCCTTTTTTCTACACGTATAGGGAAAGATCCCACTGGTACGAAGTCCCCAGCCACTCTTTCCTGTGACGTCTTTTCCTAGCCCACTAGTGTCTCTTAACAGGCGTCATTTGGTTCCCTTCTCTGTCTCCGGGGAGGTTAGCTCCTCCTCACTCCCTCTCAATTATAAATATGCAGGTTAGATAATTGACCCACCCCTTTGACTGACACATTGTCTAAATGGAACAGACTACTTCTAGTAAACCACTAACAACAGGTGGGAGAGGAAGTGCCAGTTAATCAACCTGAAGTCATTATTCACTCAAATCCTTTGATACCTTCTTCAACTCTCTCAACTATTAAAACACCCCACCCTCTTACCCACCTTTACACCTTATACTCAATAGGAGAACACAGTAAAGGGTTTAAAAATTGCATAGAATTTGCAAATAAAATACATGTGCATACGTGCATATTTAAATTTATTCCCACCCCCTTGGAATCCTAGATTTTTAAATTAGATCCTCAGATTGAAACAATTGTAAAATCTAGAAAATACAGTTGTGAAACTAAATTAAAGAAAAATTTATCCCCTTGGTCCATTTGTTCATTCCAATATCTCAACTAGAAGTACAACAGATGCCCATCAAAGTGGTGCAAAATCAGAAAGAGAAGAAGCCTGGATGGAAAATTCTGAAGTTACCTAAAGTTGCCAGAATTGACCAGGGCCTAAAGATACCTTTCAGGATCTAAAAACACAAAGCAAACAAACAAAAGCAAAAACAAAATACATCCCAGAATGTTCAGAAGGATAAAGAAATATCTCAGTGAGGAGAATGTTCAGCCTTTACTCCAGGCCAGAGGATATGTATGATCACTATATATAAAGCCATCAGATGCCATTGATAAGAGGTCTTTTTGCTCTTAAAGGGGAGGTGGCAAAACGGGATTTGTATATCAAGGTAGGAGGGCTTTGCAAGTTGGTTATCCGATAATGTGACTTTAAGTTTATCATCCCAGGTAGCTTTCAGGAACAATGTGCAGGAAATGAGACACCTTAATGCATAAATGCCACATTACTTTCCTTCTTACTTGGACTCAAGTACTTAAATCCACTCTAAGTGCCTGCAGATCCTACTCCCCTTTCCCTTAAGTGACCTCTTCTTAATTACAAAGGAAATTCTCCAAGCAGATCATATATGCAAGAATACAAATGAAATAAAACACCAAACATTCAATCACGTAACTTGTGTGCATTTAAGTACAATTAGGAATGTAGTCTTCGTTCAGCTCATAAAACAATAAAGATTTGGTGAAACCTCATGTCAGTATTTTAAGGTTAACGCATTTTATTTGCACACTTCATTTCTTTCGAAGTCATATAAAGATTTAGCAGTAATATTTACTTTTATGTCTTTGAAAACTGCAGTCATAAAATAAGTGGGCATTGTTGCATAGATAAATAGGTTAAGGTAAATTATAAATTATAAACACGTTATGATACTAAATTCTTAAATCATTCCTTAAAATTAGATACAAGGATGTCTCATTGATGGTCATAAAAACTAAATCTATATGGTGACACACACCTATTAAACACAAATTTAACTATTTTGGGTGGAAATTTTCTAAAATGTGTTGCATACTAACCTAAATTCTTAAATGACACATAAAGACTACATGACACTAACTATACTACCTAAATTAGTGTCATCTGACGTCACTGAAGTATGTGTGACTTGACTTTATGATAAAGATTTTCTCTTAGAAACATATGTTTTTCTTTCTTTTAAGTTTTATTTACTACTGATATCAATATACGTATGTGGCACTAATGCCTGTTCATTTGGATTCTTAAATCATTCCTTAAGAATGATTTGCTTTAACCAAGTTAGGAGAGGAAAATACATAAGCATATTTGGTACAATCATGGATTAAATAAGAAAAAGCAGATAATGAGTGAGGACTTAGAAGTGAATTCTGTGAGGTTTCCCAGATTCATTTGGTAGCACCTTTTTGCAGTTTCTCAGTGCTCCTTTTTTGCTTGTTTCTAAGTTTCATTTTAATTTGAAATAGTAAAAGTTATGCAGTGAATTAAGGATTAAAATGTGTAAATTGATCAAAATGAGAGTATTTATAGTTAAGCAAGAAACTTAGATACCGAATGACAAGGACATGAGCAGCATAATCTTCCTTTTTCCCTTTCCAAATGGCAGCTTAGGATATTGAGACCCTATTTCATCATCAATGAAAAGGGATTTGAGAAATACTGGGATCAAAAGAAAAAAAAAAAAAAAAAACTGATCCTGAAATCCCAGGCTAACAGAGCACTCTGGGATTATATTTCCTACTTCTGACTAGACTGCTATACCCATGAGGTAACAGCTGTACTTGATGTAACACTGAGCTTTACTGACTTGGTAATGAACGTAGCCTAGCATTAAGAGAAGTCCTGAAGCCTCCATGTTTATCTTATATATGGGTAGATGACTGTATATGAACAATTTAAGAGAGCCCTTGATATTGAAAATAATTTACACTGAATTGTCTACATATGACAGATCTCCACGGTGAATCATCCAGAAAAAAATTTAACTCTAGTTTGACTTCCTCTAAAACAGTATGTTTCTAAGAAATCTTACTCATTGACAAATCACTGTATTTGCTCACGATTAGAAAAGAAAGATTTTAAAATAATACGGTACACCCATTTTAGGCCAAATATAATGTATTTAAATTGCTGTTTGCCATTTATCTATGCCCTTCTCATTAAAGGGAGTAATCAAGTTTGACATATTATGATTGTATGTAGCGTTATCTTAATACACATAAATACAGATCCAGTAAGTCAATTCTGCTTATAATGACTAAGAGAAATAACACATTTGTTTGATTTTGTGTTTACTTTAATTCCACATTTTACAACTGGCTTTATATTTTCAAAGCACTAGCTGCCTTAATCTGAAAATCTAATGCAATCTAGTCCAACATAATAATAACAGAAGACTAATGTTTTCCATTTAAAGTAATATTTTCTTTGGTTTTGGAAAGTCCTCAAGGGGTAAACTATTTTAATTTAATAGCTGCAATTGATCTGCAAATTTCAGCAATATTAAAAGCAAATGGAGTTCTTTTTCTCTAATCAACCAAGTTTGAACTAAAATAAATGAAGATGTTCATATCATGAGTTCAAGAAGCACAGCAAAAGAAGGGTAAATCGCTTTTGACAAATGACCTTCTTTGAACAAATGATGATATGATTAGAGTCTTTCCCTTGAAAAGCTGAGCTCATATAGTTTCATTATACATTGATGCAGCTTATTCGTTCGTTCATTCATTCATTCTTTCTATATTACAGATAATGAATAATCATTAGTAAATGTCCTATATCTATTATTGGTTATAATATTTCCTATATTCTCATAGGAAAAAACACACAAATGTTAAGACATAAAATTGTTAAAGAAAGCCACTCATGTAAAGTTTTTATATTTTCATAATACATGATTTTTGTGTCCAGTTCTCCCGAGCATCCCGTGCCAAGAACGCTTATTCTGATTCTGGCAGGTTAAGTGGCATAAAAGATCAATATATAAATATAATCCAGTTACCTCTGAATTTTATTTTACATTTATAGCACACAATGCCTTGAACGTGTATGAGTACATCTAAGACTCTAACATTAGAAAGATGCTTGCCTTTTATTTAATTGTACAAGAAATAAGCATCATGTGGAATTGTGTGCTCAAGGGTGGTTAGCAGGTGTGCTCTGAGATGATATCAAGCTGGTTCTGTCTTTCACTTGCTTTCCAGTTTTGGACAAATCAGCCTCTAAAGTCTGAGTGCTTTTTCCTACCAAATAGGTAAAATAGCCTATCTACCTCATATTCCAGTTGCATGAATTTTATAATAGGATGCATTTAAAGAACTTAGCTTAGTGCCAACCACATGATAAGCACAAAACAAAGCATATTCTTATTAGCATTGCATCTCATTTACTGGATTTGGAAGCAATTCTCTAAAGCTGTGTTGTCTCATACGGTAATCACTAGCTCCATGTGGTTACTGCGAACTTGCAATGAGGCTAGTCCAAATTGAGATGATGTGCTGTCATTATAAAATACACACCAGATTTTGAAGACTTAATTTTTTTGTATAAAAGCAATGGAAAAAATTCTCATTAATAATTCTATATTGATTAAATATTGAATGATGATATTTTGGATATATTGTGCTAAATAAGATATACAATTAAAATTAATTTCATTCGCTTCTTTTTTATTGTGGCTATTAGAAAAATGTAAAATTACATGTGTTACTTGCATTCTGTTTATATTGGACAGTGCTGCTCTAAAGTATTTTCCACAAGAATGACCCAGGTTGCTGTTTTAAAATGTAGGCACCTGGCCCACACCTGAGGTGAACAGAAGCAGAACTGCACATTCCAAAAGCATCTCTAGTGAATCGTTTGCAGGCAAAACAATTGAAAACCATTTCCCTAGGTCTTCATACATTAGATGCAGCCAGAACCCAGCCTCATCTGGACCTTCTACCTAAAAGTCCTGAAAGATATGACTATTCCTACTTAGTGTCTAATGAAAATGTAGTATGCTACAAGTAAAAGGTGCCTATTAAACAGTCATTAGTTCCTTTAGGCAAGCACCCAACTAAATGGTCAACATTGGGATTAAGGTGAATTTGTAGACACCCTGTTTTAAAAGTAGAGTTGAAGCATGTATGTGTGTTTTCTTAACATGGGATGCAAACAGAACTACAAAGAGGATAATTGGAAAGAACACATTCTGTTAAGACCTCCGTATGATCCATTCCTGGATATGTCTCTGTAAGATACACAGTTGAGCTGTAAAAGGAGGGCAGGCAATTCATAATGAAAGGATGCCTTACTCAGTTGTAATTCTCACATGTGCCTGGTGGAAAACTCATCAGTGTCATGGTCCTTTGAAGAATATCATGGTACAGTGAAGTATACAATGTGTTTAATCCAATCAAGAATAAAAAAGTTTACATATACAAAAAAATATATATTAAACTTGTTCAATATCAAATCATATAACAAGCATTTTTGCCTACCAGGAAAAAAAGGGCCTGATAGTTCCATTAATATTATAATAGAGGGGTGGCCAGTTAGCTCAGTTGGTTAGACCATGGTGCTGATAACACCAAGGTTGCCAGTTCAATCCCCGCATGGGCCACTGAGAGCTGCACCCTCCTTAAAAAAATAAAAAAATATTATAATAGAGTTTGCCATCAGCAAAAAAGAGACACAATTACTGACCAGAAGAAGAAATCAACTGATTCTCTTTGATATAGTCTAATGGTGGCAAATAACTTCTTAGATCCCTGAAAAGATAAGACTTGGCAAGAAACCAAGAATCCAGGGAGAAAAGGAAGTCACAACTCCTAGGAGGGTGTGCTAGAGGAAGGAGGGAGGGTGGGACAGCCAGTGGGAAGCTCACCTGACAAGTGGTTTGAGCAGCAGCAGTCCTCCTACCCCCTTTCCCTCTTCTTCCTCCTCAATGTCTCATCCCTTCAATGAGAGCTGTGCAACGGACATTGTGGGAGAAGTTTTGGCAAGGGAAGACCCACAGGTATGTAGAAACTATGGGGAATACTGACCTTGAAAAGGAACTTGAAGCTTAAGTATCATACTTCTTGAGGTTTTTTGTTGTTGTTTTCTTTTCAGTAATAAAAAAAGTATATGCGTGTGTGTATACATATATACGTACATACATATGTACTGTGTTCATCTGTTTCCAATGCAGAGGAGTGATGGCAATGCTTTAAAAGAAGAGTTTAATGAAAAGATAGGCCTAGTTTTCATTTCATTATGGGGAGACTGGAGAGTGGGGATCAAACCAAGAGAAATATAACCATAGCCTTTTGAGCCACATGAGTTGATGACCAAAAAATAAATGTAAGCTAGATCTGATCTTAGAATGCAGATTTTGTGTATCACAAATAAAATGATGGTTCCTTCTGAAATAATCTAGCATTTACTCATTTAAAAACATTTTATTTAAATTAGAACATGTTGCAGAAAATCTACTGAAAGCTATTATAAATATGCATGTAACACTATATACTTATAACACTTATAACACATATAACACTATATACTTTATATACTTAATGCATTACTATTTAATACACTATGGATTTTATTTATTTTATATATTTTGATTTTATTTGTATTTCAATAAAATAGAAGCTTAGATAAAGAAAAACCATTTACAACTTTTTTTTAAATCTTCACATAGAGATAAACCTCTGGCATCCAATAATTTAATATTCAAGCTCCATTTGTGGCTCTTCCTAGAAAACAGATACTTTATCTACAGGTACTTTTTATAGAACACAGATTAGCATAAACTTCACTGTTTGATTGGATTTCTTTTGTCTTTCAAAGAACCTCTACTTCCAGAATTTCCTAAAAGCTGATCTACCCAATTCTAGGAAACTCAATATCCATAAAGTGTATGACCTCAATATAAGTATAAAATTGCATCAAGGAATTGGGATAGAGAATAAACAGAATGATTTATGTACCTATCCATAAAGAAGAGTGGCAATTCCCTTGTTATGATCACCTCAAAAACTTCTGCCAGAGAAATAAAAAAGGACAGCAACACAGATAGAAAAATAAATAAATAAATGAATAAAAAAGATTATCTGAAGGTGCTAGAGTTTCTAAGAATCACATCTACTTAATTACTTAGAATAACTACATCAGTAACTTTTTTCAAGGTAAATCGCATGTAAAAGAGCAATAACCAATCCACAGTTGTTCAGTCATGCAGTTCAATGCCGTACACTCCAGCCATGTTTTTCTATCTTCCTGTCCACTGACGCAGACAGGTTCATTTTTTCCTATTTGCTCTTTAGTGTTCACATAACTGCCATGCTATTGCAGATGGAGATGTGGTTTTTGTCTTTGTGAATATTGGCTGTCCTCAAACATACATGTGTGGGAAAGCAGTATGAAGAGCCTTCGATGCAATTTTGAAAGCCAATGTCACAAGTTTACCAGAGCTAACTGCTCATGATGGTACTGCAAGATAAATGTTTTAAATTCTATAGAGCATTACAGTTGTCTGTTGGTCTTTCCATGTCTTCCTGTGTCACCTAAAGAACCCACACAATCTAACCTCTGGTCCTCTCTAACCTCATAATCTAACCTCTGGTCCTCTCTGAAGTTATCTTTAATATGTCCCCCTAACTCCCCACTTCCCTCTTTTCCACTATTCTAGTCTGTGGTACTATGTCTCAAATATCCTATGCATGTTTCTATGCTTTCCTTTGATCTTCTCTCTGCCTGGAGAGATCCTCAATTCTCAAATGGTTCCCCCTTCTTTCTCTATTGCAGGGGTTTCTCAAATGTCACCTTCTTTTTAAGTCTTTCATCGACAGTCATATTTAAAATGGCAAACTTCACTGCCCCCTGGCACTTTACATCTATTATCTCTGTATTTTTTTTCATAGCACTTGCCCCATCTAATTTTATACTTTGCTTATTTAGATCTTATGAATTGCCTGCATTCCTCCAGCAGAATGTAAGTTCTACCTGATGGTGACAGTAGTGATTTTTATCAGTGCTGTTCTTTGTCATATCCCAGTGCCCTGAGCATGTGAAACACATGTTATATGAAAAAAAAGCTGTTTACACTCATTAATGTGATCACTCAAACCATTCTACGAGCTTTTATTGGGTGTCCACTATGTACAAGACATGCAGTGATAAAGCAGATATAATCCTTTTTCCTGAGGTCACATTATTACTGGAAGAGGCATACAAAGAATTAATTGCAATGCAAAGTGATTAGTTTATGTTGAATAAAGACCAAAAGACGAAGAACAACCCATTCATCGTGGGAGGTAGGGAAAGCACTGCATACGAAGTGACATTTGAGCTGAGTCACCAAGTCATGAAATGTAAGTGTGTTTCTGAGGAAAGGAGAAAAGACAAAAGATATTTCAGACAGAGAAAAAGGAGTGTACAAAGGCACGGAGCTGATAAAGGGAAAGTTTCACGGGGCAAATATCAAATACGTTAGTGTGGCTAGAGCAGGGAGCGCTTGGGAAATAAATCAAGGAACGTAGATGGATTAATTCATTTGCTACGAATCTTTTTGCTGTTGCTTATCAGCCTTCCTTTTATCCGGGATGCTCCTCAAGATTTTTACACACAGGAGTGACCTGGGTGATCTAGAAGGCAAGATCTATTTTTAGAATAACTGAAGACAGCGTGAGGGGGGATGGTCTGTGGATGGAAGAGAGAAAAGGGAACAGAGGTGATGTTCTGGCAACAGGAAGATAATAAATTCAGTTTTTCACATATTCCACTGAGACGTGAGAGACAAATACAGGAATCAATTGTAATTGGAAAACAGCTCTTCTGGTAGGTGGTGACTACTAAAATAAGGAATGTAATGCCCCCTAGAAGCTTTGAGGATACAACATTAAAGGGGTGAAAAACATGGGGAACTATTCAGAGAGCTAGGGGTACAGCTAGTACATAGTGACGGCTGTTATTTTAAGCTCTGGGGGTAGAGCTTTATAAAAACTGTGGTTCAACAAAGCTGAAATGTCCAAAGGTGACAGCAACAGTCAGGTGTAGAAGGGGGTTAGGGTATGAAATAGTATTGAGTTGACAGCTACAAGGGAAATGAAGAAAGAAATACAGTGAGTTAAAGACTCCATTTTACGAATGGAGGGCTATGAAGAAGTTGGCACATTTTAGGATGCTAGAAATCTCGTCATATTTATAAGTATAGGAAAAGGAACTAATGGGGAAAGAGAGATTAAATGTAAGACAGGTAAAGAATGATTCATGATGTGATATTTTAGGAGCTATAAAGGAGGAGGCATGACTTACATGGATAAAAACTTTACCCCTAGCAATTTTTCTGTAACGTCATACAAGAACATAAAAGTTAAGAAGAGGTTGTAATATAATTTGGGGTGTCTACATAATGCAATGATTAAAATCAAGTTTTCTAGCATCAGATGTTCTAGGTTCACATTCTATTTTTCACCATTTACTAGATGTAAGACATTGGGCAAGTTACTTAACTCTATGTGCCTCTGTTTCCTCATCTGCTTAAGTGGGGGATGGGAACAATTCCTTAATCATCAGGTTACTATAAGGATCCAGGAGTCAATCCCCTCCGTGTAAAGCTCTGAGGACAGTGTCTGCCACTGTTTAACCACTGTAAGTATTTGTTGAGAAAATAACTTTGGAGGGCAGAGGTGGTTTAAGGGTTCAGGCCTAGAGACCTCCCTTTTTCCTTTGAGGATGAGTGAGGAAGGAGTTCAAGGAGGTGAAAGCAGCATTCAGGGCCGAACAAGAAGCTTGTTTCTAACAGGCTTTCATGTGTAAACTTCTCTGGCTATAAAGAATTACAGACTGAACCAAAACTGTGCCATACCTCTGTCTACTATCAATAGATAGTAAGAGCAGTTATAAAATATTCAAAAATAAAACTTACTCCATATGTATTTTTATTATTTAATAAGTAAGAACCTTACTTATTAAAAAAAAAAGAGAGAGAGAGAGAAGCATCTGCACCTTTAAGCACTTGGCTTCTTTACATTTCTAAGGAAAAAACACTTTTGAGCTTTGTTCTCCCATTGATATTATAGAAGAGAACAAATACTGTGAAATTCTAGTGAGGCTGGTGACTAATCTGAAAAGAAACTGTGAAGTCACAGAGCCTTGGGTTCCAACTCAGCTCTACTCCTTACTAACTACACAATCTTGGGCAAGTTAGTACACCTTGAGTCTCAGTTTTCTTCACTTGAAAAAACTGGCATAAAAATAATATCCGTAAGTTCCGTAAGAATGAAATGACCTACTCAGCCAAAACACACCTGGCACAGATCTCTGTATAAGAGATCCTGTGTCAATGTGGATTTTCTTAAAACCCCACTATAAATAAGACTGTTGCAGTCGTCAGGACACCACCAAACAATTATGGCTCATCAGAAATCTTGATCATCCATCTACTTGTTAAACCATGCCATTACATAATGTTAAAAGAAATACACACACGTTTCTAAAGTCTTGACTTAAAGTATTTAAATATCAAATCAAATCGGAGATAAAATACTGAAATCTTTTAAAAGGGTATCTGTATGTCATATGAAAAATGATGAATCTCTTCAAATGTCTTACATACCTCCCTGAATAGCATTATCTTGTGACCTTCTTCTCGTTCTTCTTCTTTTTTTTTTTTTTTTTTTACAGCAATAAAAGTACCTTGAGCCTGACAAGATTTATTGTTTCTAACTAATATCGCCTGCATCAGGTGTGAATTTCACTCCCATTAACACTTTACAATTTAGGAGCTTTAATTCATAACTTTTGTAAGCATAAAACACCTTAGACCTTAAACAATCTAACGTAAATCAATAGATCATGTTTTCTGCAGAAGAAAAGGAAAATAATAAAGTGATACATTTCTGCTCACATCACTGGGGCTGCTTGAATATGACAACCTTCTTCCTTTTCACTTGATAAACGACTTGGGAATGCTCTGCTGCTTGCCTGATAGGGAGCTAAACTTCTTTCAGGACATGTTCTAATGAGTCATGCGTGGTAGAGACTAATAGTATTCCCTTCTACTACTTCCTCTTTCCTCCCGAGAAAAACTACCCAGTGTTTCCAGTAAATTTCAATGGAGACAGGATGGGGCTAACTGCTTTGAGGAGATTTAAATTGAAGTGAACACCGACTGCCCATCCTGACTCCAATTTGACAAGCCAGTGTATAGCGAGATTCAGTGTCTCTTATGAAAATGTATTTCATAAGCATAAAGTGCTGTTATGTTTGGTACTTTCTATTATCACTAACACTTTTGGATAAAATCAAGGTTTTACCAGTAAATTCATAGTAGTCAAATATAATTCAGACCTTACTTTAAATTACAGATGTAATGAGTTATCTTTTCCAATGCTATCCCTTATTTATATGTGCAATGAAATCAGAAAGCACTGGTAATACTCCTTTGGGAGGAATACTTGGAACTGGCTATGTCACAATATGTAAAACTTCGTCACAGGAGTAATAATTTGGATGTTTTCATTCCAAATTAGAAGGTCAGCAACATGAGAACAGAAACATATCCCAAAAGACTGTGAGTGCTTTATAAATATTGGTTGAATGAGAGAATCAATTTACTCTCTAACAGAGCCTAAAAAAAAGTCATTGCCATGGAAGCCCAGCTCAAACTTAGCCTGAGAGGCCTATGCCAAAGATGATAGGTCACACGCCACAGGGAACCTTGCCTGGTGTCCTACTAGTCTCTTCTATACTAAATGCCTGCCTGAAGAAATGTCTCAAGCTCCCCTACTATGCACCTTCATACATCAACTTAGCAAAATTTGGAATTCATGTGAAAATATACTTCTTATCTGATTCTTGCCAACTTATCCATATTACCACTTAGAAAAATATGCTGTTCAAATTACAGCAACAGAGTATAAACTGAGGGACTTCCATTTTATTTCCTTATCAACAAAAGAGAGTTGTAAAGTTTCTCTCTCTTTACAGTTAAACATACTTGAAGGGAAATGAGATATGTACTAGAAATAAAAAATGAATCTGTATGGAAGAATTAAGAGAAATGCTCTGACCTTGTCGTTTATAGCACCCATAATTGTTTATAATGACTTAGAGTCGCCCAGGCACGATGCTGACATTTATGGTATTTTATCTTCCATACCAGCCAGCTGAGAACTCTCCCACTTTCATTAATATATTAAAATCAAAGATTCCTGGAATCTAAACTCTCACAACTTCCCAAACTCCATGACACCAAGTTCAAATGCTCCCATTCTGAAGCCTAATATTTTTAATTGGGTTACAGTAATATGTCCTTTACTTACCCCTTGAAGAATGAATTGCCATTTATTTAAATGCTAACAGTGTATATGGGGCCAAATACCTTTCTTCACAAAATTTGTCCCATTTACTTGCAGGTGTTTTTCACCCTCAAACAAGAAACATGGTTGCACAAGCATCTGTCACCAGCTTTTGCAAACACCAGTAATCACCAAGATTCTGACCTTCACTGAAAGACAGTGATGCAGGAAGTGTCAGCAGCAAAAGAAGAGTCCACATCTTCTATTATTTACTTGCATTTTTTTTTTTAACATTCTTCACATCTACATCAAAAGACAGCTTTGAACATTTACTTGGAGAAATGGAAAATATTGAGGCTAACTACTCAATTATAATTAATTTTTCTTTCAATCTTCAGGTTCAAAACGAAAGACAAGAGATAGTGGGTAGTCACTGCTATCCCCTCATTCCTGGCATCAATCTCTTGCTGTGCAGGTGTGTTGGTGGCCCTGCTCCAGCAGGCCAAGAAGGCCCATCAGTATGAAAAACAGGATAAAAAGTACCTGGTGAAGAGTGAAAGAGTAGAAACTACCAAGACATGCTTTTTCCCCCTCAAAGACAATCACGTTATTTCAATTTTATCTCTAATACGATTTAGGGAATAAACCATATTCTACTCTCAAACACCCTTATTGCCACAGGTTTATTATTTCAAAATAGGGGAAAACTGCATTTTAAAAATGGTAGTGAGCAGAAAGGAAATTATATGGCAAGAATATTTCCCTTGATTTAACTCCCCAAATATCTGTTAGGGTTAATGGGAGACGTACATTAAATATCCTGTGGAAAAACGTATAGTACTACATATTTATTGAACTGAAGCTCCTTCAAAATCTAATTGTCTAGTTGAAGGTGCAGTCTACAATGTCAACTCAAAAACATTAGATTAAATAGCACCTACAAGGCATAGTGCTTAGTTCTGAGAGGAACACAATGGTTAGTAGAGTTTACAGAGACCAAGCAAAACACGTATTCATTCATATTTAAATAGTGTCCAAAATAGGAACATCCACATGATATAAAACTTTAGTCCCAATTATATAGCTTGTAGACTTTCTTTAAATCAGTCCCCCAACTATGACTATTTCACAATTTTCTAAAAGATAATGATACAGGAAATATTTCCCAATATCTGTGAGTGTTTAAGGAATGTTTATAGTTGAGAAACAGAAGAAGGACTCTTATTCCCAAAATATTTCTGAGATCTTTGATCCTCTAGCACTCTAATCAGAAGAGTCCAGCAAAATATATTTATTAAATGCTATCACTTCTGAATACCAAAATGTTTCAGTAAAATCTTCACTAAATTAAGCTCACTCAAACATAATTGAATCTGTACAGCATTAATTTTAAGAAATTATTTTAAAATATTTTAATTTAAAGACATAATTATGAATAGCTCATACCGCGCAAGAATATTAAAGTTGAAAATTTTTAAAAATTGTCAGTTTGCCCTACTATTACCCATATATCCAATGATTCTCAACTACTTTGAAGTTATAGTCCTAATATTTTAACATGGCACATAAAGTCCTTAGAAATGGAAACCCCACCTTATTTTATCATCTGCTGTTTCTACTCCGTCACACAGGCCACCTCTAAATCCTGTGCTAACTTCCTGTTTCCCTGTCCAAAAAGCACCTGTTTGTCCTTGAAGACTGTCAAAGTCACCCACTCTGCAAGGTCTTTCTACATCCCAGGAAAATTGAGTTACGTCCTTTCTCTCCCATACTGCTTTACACACACACGCTCCAAGTGTTACACCCATTTGTTTATATGGCTCTCTCTCCTACTACAGCCAAAGCTGCTTCCAGAATGGGCACCATTTCATAGCCATTTTTTGTATCTTCTGTACTTGGACCAGTATATGACATGCAACATACTCTCAGTCACTTGGTAAATTAACGAGTGAACATAAATAGATAAAGGCATATGGTAGAATAAGGTAAAAGCAGATGCTTACTAGTTTTAATTTCGGTGAACAAACACAAAATATCTCTGGGGAAGAATTAACTTATAGACGTATTCTTAATTGTCCTTCTCTTCCAATTTGTACCCATTGTCGACTTTTCCCTCTGCATACAGATGAACCCATTCATAGACATCATTTCCTCATGGACTCACAGAGTTGAATACTAATTTGAGGCAGTGGTTGGGTTTCAATATTTTCTATTTCTCACTCCCCCCCCCCCCCACACACACACACCTGTTCTGCCCACTGTCATCCTTATCCATTGTGAACATGTTCTATGCCCAGGAGGTTGACCAATATAGATTTTATTCCTGTGGATCCCCTTCTCTCTGGCTTAGAGCTGGATTTGGCCAATGGGAATTCCTGGCCCAGACTAAAAAGAGAGAAGAAAGAGGCCAGAGTATTTATTTCCTGACTCCCAGCTTTGGGCAGCCCTCTCAAAATGCTTCCTTTTAAAAAAATTCTATTAACTTCTTTCTCTCCCTGTTGTCTTCAGCTTGGGGTAAAACAGAGTGGCTATTACTCACCATAGGGCAGGGGCTCTCTATGTTGACAATACTGGCATTTTGGGCACTGTATTTCTATGTTGTGAGGAGCTGCCCTGCGCCCTTGTAGGATGTTTAGCACACCCCTGGCATCTACCCAATAGATACTATACATAACCTTTGCATATCAATTTATAATTCAGATTACTTTCACCTATTTCATCTCACTTGAGCTCCATAATTCCCTAAATAGATATTATTAGAATACTTATTTGTATAGATGAGAAAATTAAACCTACAGATACAGAAACTCATAAACCTGCACCTAAAAATCCTCCTGAGCAAGAGCGAGATGTACCAAATTTTTTATATCCAAGTCATAATCTCATTTCACACTGGCCTTGTAAACATTTATTGAACAAAACTTCCTTATATTACTATTTACCTAAATGCAGGTGTTTCAGCATCCGGGCTATTGAGTTTCATATGAAATGCAAAAGCCATAATGGAATTCTCTGGGCATTGCAGTCACATGTGGCTTGACAACGGGAATATGGATACTTTCTGAGAAATGCATCATTAGGTGATTGCATCGTTGTGCAAACATCCTAGATTGCACTTACACAGACCCAGATGGTACAGCCCCCTACACACCTAGGCTGTACGGTCGTCTAGCCTATTGCTCCTAGGCTACAAACTTGTACAGCATGTTACTGTATTGAATACTGCAGGCAATTGTAACACAGTGGTAAATATTTGTGAATCTAAACATATCTAAACATAGAAAAGGTACAGTAGAAATGCAGTATACGAGATTAAGAAAATGGAACACCTGTATAGGGAACTTTCCATAAATTGAGCTTGCAGGACAGGAAGTTGCTCTGGGTGAGTCACTGAGTGAGTAGTGAGTGAGTGTGAAGGCCTAGGACATGACCGTACATGACTGTAGACTTTACATATATTGTACACGTTGGCGACATGAATTTATAAAAAAATATTTCTTCCTTCAATAATAAATTCACCTCAGATTACTGTAATATTTTACTTTATAAACTTTTATACCTTTAACTTTTGACTCTTGTAGTAACACTTCTTAAAACACAAACATGTGGTACAATTATACAAAAATATTTTCTTTTGTTAGGTCCTTATTTTATAAGCCTTTCCCTAATTTTAATTTTTTTTTTCTTTTTTTTTTTCTGTTAACAATTAAGACACAAACACCCACATTAGCCAAGGCCTACACAGGACCAGGATCATCAATAGCACTGTCTATCACCTGCACATCTTGTCCCACTGGAAGGTCTCAAGGGCAAGGATGTGCATGGAGCTGCCATCTCCTATGATAGCAAAGCCTTCTTCTGGAATTCCTCCTGAAGGACCTGCCTGAGGCTCTCTTAAGCAGCTGTCATTCTTTTAGGAAATATGTTCATAGTGGTTTGCTCCGTTTGTTTTCTTTTTCTTTCTATTTTTTTTTTTTTTTAAATCATAGATTTGCTTGAAAGCAAAAAATACACCATGAACATTCTTCTCTATTAACGAAAACTTTCGGTGTTGGAATCCATGCTTTCCCCCACCCCAACTTTTTAAGTAGCTTATTGAGGTCTGCAAAAACTTCTGTTAATCTCTTTACTGTGAATTTTCTTGGGGGATTGTTTGTTTCCTTCTCCTGCAATTTTGTTTCTCTTGCTTTTTCTTCAGCAATGCGTTCCTGTTCCCGTTCCAACAACTCTGCATCAGCCAGTTCCCCAGGAACCATTTCTGGGAGCTCTTCAATGTCATTCTTACCCATACACAGGTTAAAAGTGGTTGATTTTTGCAACCTCCTTATATCCTTGGCAAATTGTTTGAAGTCATGGACAAACCTCTTAAGAGTCTTCTTCCAGATACCATTCCTGCAATCCTTGGTGACATGCCCCAAGCCCCAGCAAGGTTCTGGATGTAGTCATAGATGTTGTAATCCTTCCAGAATTGCATCAGTGTCTTCCTCAGTTGTAGCAATAGTCTAGGCAAAGGCCCTCCTTAGGCAGTAGGCCTTAAAAGCTGCTGTAAATCCCTTATCCTTTGGTGGGATCCAAGAGGTGGTGTTGAGAGACAGAAACACCACGTTAACATGGAGATGGAGATCACTATTAAAAGGAAGATGTCCTGGAGCATTATCAACAATAAGCATAATTTTAAAAAGTATATTATTCTCCAAACAGTCCTGCTCCATTTCACTGGCATAGCCATTTAGGAGGGCATCTTGGAAGAAGAACTGGGTTATCCATGACTTCCTATCACGTTTCCCTGAAAATAAGACCTAGCTGGACCATCAGCTCTAATGCATCTCTTGGAACAAAAATTAATATAAGACCTGGTCTTATTTTACTATAAGACATGGTCTTTATAATATCATGTAATGTAATGTAATATAATATAATACCAGGTCTTATACTAATTTTTGCTCCAAAAGACGCATTAGAGCTGACTGACCAGCTAGGTCTTACTTTTGGAGAAACAGGGTATTGCTCCTGTAGTACACTGATATACATGAAGGCTCTGGAGTTCTCACTGTGCCAGATCAGAAAGAGCAACATTGCCCCCAAGCAAGACTCTTATCCCAGCTTTAAAATCCTCAAAAGTTTGAAAACCTGGTTGGCGTTGCCTTGGCCTCCTTATGGATAAATATCCTTTCAGGCATCGTTACCAGAATTGGAAGGTTCTTGTCCATACTGAATATTTGCTCTGGCAAGTAATTTCCCTCCACAATCCGCTTATCTGAAGATTCCAAAAATTCTTCAGCTGCCTTCCCATCAGCACTCACAGACTCACCACTCTTTTTCACATTATGTCATGAATAATGATTCTTGAATCATTATTTAAACCACCCAGAGCTAGCAGTAAATTCAATATTGTAGTTGAGCCCGGTCTTTTCTATCAGCATCACAAACAAACTCTTGTTTTGGGTGTGATCGTGACGGTGTTGAGAGGGCTACGTTTTCCTATGTCTGATATAGGCTCTTCTGGCATTTGTGTTAGTTTTGTCGCCTCGAGCAAAGCAGATCTTTTAACAGCTTCCACCGTTTCATTCTTGTTCTTCAAGATCATAGCTACCTTGGAATGAGACATTCCTGACTGGTGAACAACCACTATTCTGATTTCCCACTTTTGTAGTCCTTAGTCACTTTTAATTTTGTTTCCAGGCCAATCACTGGGCGTGGTCCCTTACTGGCAACAATTAGCAGTGGATTTTGTATGCTTAGGGGCCATCATGAACAAAACAATAGGAGATTAAGTCAAGCACAAGAGAAAATGATGTGATTGAGAGACACAGTGAATATGAGACAGATGAGGCTCTTGCTGGCATACCACTGCGTTCTGTCATACAGCAAACTTTTTTCCTTATAACGGTAAAAAGTATACAGTATAGTAAATATATAAACCATTAACATAATCATTTATTATAATCAGGTATTATGTACTGTACATACTTTTATGTGCTATACTTCTCTATGACTGGTGGTAGAGTGGGTTTGTTTACACGAGCATCGCTACAAACACGTGAGTAATGCATTGGGCTCCGGTGGTAGGACAGTAATGATGCCACTGGGTGATAGAGAATTTTCAGCTCCATTATAATCTTATCTTATGGGAGCACCTTCAAATATGCTGTCTGTCATTGAATGGAATGTCATTATGCAGCGTGTGACTGTATATTTAATGTGAATAACATAGTTAGGTATCTATTCTCTTTTTCTTCCCCTTAGAATAATAATGTGGCAGACATGTTGGATTGACCATTGTTATCCTCTTCCAAGCTAATGTATGGTGACCCTCTTCTGCAAAAATGCCCACCAGTATTACAACAGAAAAATAGAATCTCTCCAGTCAAATTCATGTATTTGATCATTTTATGTCAAATCAAGAAACAGTTAATGCATTTCAGAGTTGCAGAGATTGCTTCTACCTCTCTTCTCCTCTGCCTGCCACCATGATTATTGCTGAACATTCAGACCAACTGAAATTTGCTTATTCGTACAAAGAGACACAGCTTGCTGTCACACTTTAAGAAATTAATTGAGGTCAGCATATGTATGCCATGAGAAATTCAGAAACCAAAGAAGCAACAGGTAATGGATTTCAGAAAACATTGATTGCTGAGAATTGGTGAGACCAAATCTTTACTCCGGAGTCGACATTTCTTTTTCTTTCTTTTGGAGGGGGAAACTATCTTGGATTCACTCTCTCCCAAGAAAATACATATAGGCATAAACTGAACGCACTGGAATAAGCTATGACTGAATGGTCTTTTCTAAATCAAAACAAAACATATTCTTCACTCTGTTGAAAGGACTAGTCCAATCATGATTAGTATGGGCTCCGGCAATCACACAAATCATACACCATGGCAGTTAGAGAAAGAGGAATTATAACTAGTGCCAGATATAATTACATTTTACTGCCCTCTGAGGAGCCTTGCCATCATGCTGTCCCTCTAAGTCATATCACTGTCAGGTCAAGTCCTCGCGAATAAGAACACTATCCTTTGTTGTGTTCCTGTATGTCACTGTCTTTGGTTGAACAAGTCAGTCAAAATCTATCTAAAAACAGCATAGTCTTTGTACGTAATAAGTACTTACTAAGTTTAATAAATAAACAGTTTGTAAAAGTTGCTCCAGTTTTATGGTCCTATTAAAGTTAAGACTGCAATCACTAAATTGGCAATCATATTACTGGGCACATCTCAAGATAGTTGATGGCTTTCTATATATAAGTACACCTTTCATCTTACAGGGAAAAAAACAACATCATGTCATCTTCCTCTATCATTAATTTTTTTCAAACATGAATATTCTGAGGAAAAAAGTAAGAAATAGTAGAGGTAATAATAAAATATCTATTTGGTGCTAAAATAAAATGGTGAGATTGCACAGGACATAAAATAAAAGACTGGAGATAGTCCAAATAATATTTTGTGTTTTATAAAATGTGGTTATCAAATTTATTTATTGGGGTGACATTGGTTAGTAAAATTATATAGGTTTCAAGTGTACATTTCTATAGTACATTACCTATATATTGCATTGTGTGTTCACCACCCAGTATCAAGTTTTTGGAATGTTTGCCTACCAGTCCTGCAGTGAGCATAATAGCAGTCCCCCAAAGATGTCCACATCCTACTACTGGGAATGCGTGAATATGTTACCTTACATGGCACAAAAGAGTTAAAATTGCAGATGGAATTAAAGTTCCTAATCAACTGACCTTAAAATGAGGAGATTTTCCTGGATTATACCCAAGTGGGCCCAATGTAATCACAGTATCCTTAAATGTGTGAAAGAGAAGCAGAAGAGAGTCAGGATGATACGATACGAAAAAGACTCTATCAGCCATTGCTGGCTTTGAAGATGGAAGAGGGTGAAGAGCCAAAGAATGCAGGCATCCTTTGGAAGCTGGAATAGAAAACAGATTCTCCCGTTGACCCTCCAAAAAGAAATATAGCCCTGACGAAACACTGATTACGTATAACCTGATGAGGCCCATTTCAGACTTATGACCATCAGAGCTATAAGAAATAAATGTTTGTTGTTTAAGCCACTATGTTCTTGATAATTTGTTACAAGGGCAATAGGAAACTAATATAAGACTAAAATAAGACCTGGAAGACACCTGAAAATTATGGTTAGATGTGTTAGCCAACATCCCATAAGACATAAATTAAAGTCTCCTGGTTGTATAGTACCACAATGTCTCCATTTTCTTAAATACAGTTCAATGTTAACTATATAAAGCATATTAAAACATTTTATCATTACACAGATGGTTTAAGCCAACACCTTTTTAAAAAAGCATAATATAAATTACCTTGATGGAGAATAACTCAAAAATGCATTGAAATACTTAAAGTATAGAGACACATCATGTATCTTGTTCAAATGATTAATTATACTGCTCTATTCTGATGCATGAAAGAAGTCACCATACCGATGGTAAAAATGACCTGGATTACTAAACCTTCAAAAGCCCACTCAACAAACATCTATTTATGGTTTACTAGACTCTACCCAATTAAAAACTTAAGAAAAGGATAGAAAGGGAGAGAGGGAGAGAGGGAAAGAGAGAGGGAGGGGGGAGAAAAAAATAATTATTCTCTTCCATTAGCCAGACTTAGAGAGTCGAAATAACCCTTGTTAGCTGGAATGTTTTTGCATCAAGTTGATTTCCAATTCCTACAAATAGTTGCCAGAATTAATAACATTAACATATTAAACTAATAATATTCACCAGTGTAAATATACTCTCAATAGAATGCCCTAACTGATGTACTAGCTCAAATCACTGCCCTGAGAGAATTACATGGATTCTGGAAGATTCTGTAGAAAGTGAATGGGGTATATTTCAAGGGATAGTTACGTAAAATAAGGCATTAGGTGACTACAAGTTTGGCAGCATAAAATACTGGGAAACAAAGATGCCAAAATATTAAGGGAAAGACTGTAACCAAGAATACCTGTTCTGTGACCCATCCACAATATCTACCGCTCTGCTCTTCCTTCAGTTTACAGACCTCAAAACTGAAGCTAATTCCCAGAAAATCAATTTGGTCGATCTTCCAATGCTCCTTTTAGGGTCTTTTACCTTGAGGCTGGACAAGGACATTTAAAAAATGTAGTCCTTCTGCCTGTGGCTTCTTTTCAGTACTTTTCAGAAATGATAGGAATGTAATTTTAAATTTGTTTTTTATCATCTAGGTTAGTGTTATCAGCCTCTGATAGCTCCTGGAAGTGAAGGGCTTACAGAGCAAATTTTACCCTAATTTTAATTAGTGGTTAAACATATATACATGTGTATATAAAATGAACTGGGTAATTTGACCATGAATGGCTGCCATCAGCACTAAATAAGGAATACCATCATGAAGTGACACCTTTAAAAGATCAAGGGAGCAAGAATGATAAAAGCCAACCAGGACTGCTTTGTCACCAAATGTTTCCTCTGTATTCTGAATAATGTCTCCTATGAATATGAATCCCTTCATTATAAAGCCTCACATCAGTGCTTTTTGTTCTTCCAGAAGCCTCCATAAATAGAAATATAACTTGGAGAGGCAATATCATAAAAGCTGTCATCAACCAGTCACTTAAGCAGAGTTATCTGAAAGCCAGTTGATAAAAAGTACCAGTGTTAATAGAACATCTGATAGGTGTTCAGGTGAAATGGAGAGCACTAAAAGAAATGAAAAGCACCTAAAAATAATTCGATTTTGTAAAAACAACAAAAAAAATCATTATGATTTTTCTTGGGATATCCCAGGGCTGTAGGTCTTTTGATAATCAATGTATAAAATAAATACAAGGTGTAAAAAATATAATATTGGCTGTTTTTAGAAAAATATAACTTGTGACTCAGATGAATTATTGTATTTTTCAAAGAAGTTGCCTTGAGAGGGTGTAACCATTGCAGTTATGTGGCTATGATTCAAAGCATCTATGTAACTCCTCTTTTGTAAATCACTTTGCAGCAAGTGTCTTTTTCTTTCTGTCTCATCAATGATAGAAATAGTTCCCATTTGAAGGTGGTCTGGCATCAGAAAATTACTAAAAGTCATTCAGAGCCAAGTGTGAAGAATTTAGAGTGAACACTTATGGTAAGTTCAGTTTTGGGTGAAAATCATAGAATGATGAAAAAGCAGTGAGGCTAACTGAATTGCTCATTAACTGGTTCTAGTTTTAACAACTGAAGACAAATATCCATTAGAAATGCATAAAAAGCAAAAATCCTTTTTAAATGTAAAGAAGGATGGGGTGTGAAGAAAATACATTCCAACTCAGCTCCAAGGAGAATAGTTAATGCCCTGAGGACAAGGTTGCAAGATTAATGCAGGACTCATGCAGGAGAAAGCAATTAAAGCCATATCATAACTTCCTTGTGAGGTAATTGTCAATTGTCAACCTTCCTAGGAGTCAATAAGTCCTTCCCAGGGTACCTATTATAACCCTTATCATACTACATTATAATTATTTCTTTACAAGCCTGTCACGTCCACAAGATTGTGAGCTCCTACTTTATATTCCTAGTACAATGGTACATCAATAATTGGGGGTTAAATAAATGAATAAACAACACTCATTTGGGCATGCAACTTCCGGCAGTCTAATTGAAAGCCCCTCCTTATATAGAATCATATAGGTTGGGAAAGACACATCTTAGGCAAACTTTGAGTTCTACTGTTGCTTTTACTAAGTTTTACTTATATGGCCAAGGATTATTGGAAACTTTCTGGTAAAAGGGAAAATCCCAAATTTGTTAGTCCTTTATAGCTTTCTCAATGCAGCTGGGATACGGAAAACTTCAAAAACATTCAATGTTTAAAATATTCTTATCACTTGGCTGCTTGGTACTTAATGACATCTAACTTCCACTGAGACAATGGGACAATTTGGTTTGCTCGGGGGTGGGTGGGGGTGGGGGGGTGGGTGGAGGGTGATGAAGACAGAACAAGCATTAAAGCATACAAGATGGAACTGGGGAAAGAGAAGAGCAACACCTCGGACTATCATAAGCTGACTCCACTGCAGATGCTGCTAAAGGATCAGGACACAGATTGCCTACAATTTGATGTCTTTCAGGAAGATTGCTAAGTGCAGCATGCTCACCTTGCTGAAGTCACCATTCTAACAATCTTTCTCCGCAAACTGAAATCTAGGGAGATGATTAATATAGCTGTCCCCCTTTATTCACTTTTTTTTTTCTTTCTATGATTTCAGGAACCCATGGTCCACTGTGGTGTGAAAATATTAAATAAAAAAAATGCCAGAAATAAACAATTCCTAAGTTTTATATTTTGAACTGTTCTGAACGTCTGATGAAATCTCTCACCGTTCCGCCCAGGACGTGAGTCATCTCTTTGTCCAGCTACGGCTCACTGTGTAAGAGCTACTCACCAGTTAGTCACAAAGTAGCCATCTAGGTTATCATATCTTTTCTCAGAGAAAAACTGACCATATTCAAATAACTTTTGTTACAGTTTATTGTTATAATTGTTCTATTTATTATTAGTTGTTGTTGTTAATCTCTTACTGTGCCTAATTTATAAATTCAACTTTATCATGGACATGCATGTATAGGAAAAAAATATATTATAGTATATATAGGGTTTAGTACTATCCGTGGTCTCACGCATCCTCTGGGGGGGCTCTTGGATCATATCCCCCAAGGATAAGGGGGGACTACTGTAATATTCTTTCTGACAGCAGCTTTCAAAATTGCCAATACCCCCCCAAAATTTCAATTCTCACTACAGTGATTTATTTTTGTAGTTATAACAATTTTAAAATTTAACGTAGTTTGAAATTGTAGGGGTATGTGCCTCCATATGAGAGAGAGAGAGAGAGAGAAAGAGAGAGAGAGAAAGTGAGAGTGGGGAGAAGAAACACAGGATGCTCTGTTTTATTCTCCAGCACTTTCCTCAGGGCTTGATATTTTTTTCAGAGCATTTCAACTCTAAGTTTAGGTGGAAATGTAGGCAATCATGAAAGTACAGAAGATACAACTTCCTATCTATATTCCCTTAGTACTTTTATTTTTTTCCTATCTTTTGTCTTTGATGAAAAAGTTCCTCCCCACACATTTTTTTCAATTATTCAATAAAAAGGCCCAGCGAGAAACCAGCTTAAATGATAAAAAATGAATAAGTCAAACATCTTTTGGACCCCTGAGCAAAATCCTTCATTTTTTTCCCTTTTGTAAATTGAGGCTTTCCTTTCTAGTTCTGAAGCGTAGTTTTTTCTCCTTTCTCCAATAAGATATTTCTGCTTTTACTCTGAGTGTTAAAAAAAGTATTTTCAATTCTCCTCCACAGATGAGTGCTAGGAATAAAATGACAACATAACACTGCTATTTTTGGTAACAAGGTATTCTTTAAAAAACAACAACAACAACAAAACACACACCTATTTCTTCAAGGAAATACTTAGCTCAGCATTGGCATCATTACTTCATTTCTGCTTACTCTCCTTCCATCCTCCCCCCAGATAGTTTGTCTATTATAATATGTAATAGATACTACATTCATCAATATCTAATGATTCACTCTTTGATTTTTAGTGTATTGCATTTCCCATGGAGTTTTAAATAAGTCAGAAAAGTGAGATAAAGAAAAATTGACTAATCTGCTCAACATCGGAGATCAAGACCAAAATAAATCTTATAAAATCTGCATCTTCCGCTGAGCCAGGATTGTATCCACTAATGCAGAAGCATTATTATATGGTAAGTCACGCTTTTGGATGTGAGGATCTTGCTGAATTTTAGTGTCTTTTATAGGAAGCAGAATGTGATGAATAATTTCTTTCTTTCTGATAGTATAACAAAATCAAAATAAAATTCACAGCTCAACTGGCAGCACTCTTTTAGTCCTTACTAATACTAGAGATCAAAACAGCATCACACGGGTCAACACTGAACACAAGGTAAGGTGCACAAGTATGCATGACATAGTAATTAAGGACTAGAACTATTGCTGGATTTCCTTTGTTTAGACTTCACACAAACCACTGATTTTCTTTGCATGGCATCTTTGTAGCCTGAAATGTAGAACTGAGTGTTTCTGATAGAGTAGAGAAATGCATACACATATATACACATGTAGATTCGAAAGGTACTATGTACAGATTATTTTTTACAAGCCATGTCTCTTCCTTCACAAGGTGCGTATGCTACCCTCTTACTGTAATGTGACACGGTAGGACGTTGACACTTATAAGTCCCTCAAGAATCACATCATTTGATGATTAGCGAACAACTCTGTAGATAATGTTTGAAAGCATAAGAATACAGTAAAACTAAATGCACATTAAATTACTTCTCCTAAAAGCTAAACATGATTATCAATGTTTCTTTGCCATTAGGTATCCCTGCCTTGTTCTCTGTCAACAACTCTTTTTTTTTTTTTTTTGTAACAAGAGAACAATCAAAATGTTCAAAATGAATAGCCATGAATTCTCAAGAACACGTATGTGTGCATTATGTCTTGCTTACTGTGTAAGATAGGTAGTCTTGTTACTACTGGGGACGGGAAACAATTTGCACACTTCTCTAAATGGGTACAAAAAAAGTATATCCAGGAAACATTTTGCTAGAGTGAGAACACATACAGACTGATGGATTTCACCAGGTGGTTATACAAAGCACACTGCGCTCTTGTCTTTTCTTCTCTTTTTCCCTCCCTGAAAGTGTTATCAGCATCTACACTTTGAAGTTTATAGATTCATAAATAATTGTCCATTTTCAGACATTCAATTTGAACCAGCTTTTCAATGCAAACCAAATTGTTCCATCCTCTACTTTGCTTATACTCTACTGATGTAGTGATTTTAGAATGTATGCATATGATGCCCATATGTAGTAAACCGATAACCAACACTGATTCATCTCCAGAGTAGTTTGGCTTTACATTGATCGCTCCTAAGTGGAAGTTAAACATTTAAGCGAATGGTAACCAGGTAGTCTATTGCCCTCGGCAAGAATTTAAGTGTGGTCTGGAGAGGATTAGTAGGGTTTCTTATCATCTTATCATACTTTCCATTAATAGGAAATAACTGCAATGCTGGAAATATTTTTAATATCTATTGTTAAGGAAACAACTTCCTACATATTCTTCAGTGGGCTATGGCAACAACACCCTCAGAAATGTGATTCACTGGTTTTGAAGCTTAAAAAATTAAATCATTCCAATAATACTAAAATCAATTCAGATCACAAGTGTACAGAGATACTATACAAAAGAACCCAGAGTTATATTACAAAGGTTCATATTTTGGGACATCTACAGTTGAACAAATATAATGAAAATATTATCAGCACATTAAGAAAATGCCGTTACAGCAAGAAATTAGTACACTATTATTGTCATAAAGTATCAACTTCAGACAGGCTTTTGGTGGTACTCGTCTGCATTTTAGGTGATTGAAAATGTGTCTCATAAATAAATATATATAAAGTTTAAGTAAAGAAATAGAATGATAATGTATTTTAGGAGAAAAGCAATGAAATGATGTAGGTCATATTTTAATTGAATGTTTAATAATGAGCACCTAATTTAAAGAAAACCAGAATAAGTTACAGAAAATCTTTTATAAGAAATTCACTTTCACTTAGGTTTCTTTCAAATACTATGAATACTTAGGAAAAAGAATAAGTTCTAGGTGAAAAACTTTTTTTTTTTTTTTTTTGTAAAAGGTAAACAATATGTACATTTTGAAAATTTTCTAGTTAAAATTTTATTCTTTATTGAAGGCATTTCCTGTCCTAAACCAAATGTCAATTCACAAAAATTATTTTTTTTCCCTGGTTATAGTAATTACATAACAGACTGTGGATACTGAATGAAATGAACTTATTAAAATAAAATAACAAGGAAAAAAATAAATTTCTGAGGCACTCCCAAAAGCACAGAATGGTTAGAGGGAAGAAGGGAAGTGCTTACGAGTCTAATATCTACATTTCCATCTTTTAGTTTGCACTATGACTAAGGTTTAAAATGGCACTAAAAACATAATTGGACTGAGTGACCAAATTTCAAGAATAGAGTAAAAGGTATTATAATAGGAAGGTTGAACTATCACCAAAGCATTTGAATGTAATCTCATTCTCATAGAACTATTTGCCAATTAAATAGAAGTGTTTACTTTGCACATGCATATGAGTGTGGCCCCTGTAGTCAGACTGTACTGGAACCTCAGCTCTGCCACTTTGTACAAACTGTGACCACGAGCATGTTACATAGCTCCACGGTGCATCACTTTCCTCATGTATAGAATAAAGATAACTATAGGCACTACTTCATAGGGTCGTTGTACATATTTAATGAGTTTATATAAAATATGTTGACCAGTGATTAGACTATATAGCATGCAATATAAGTTTAGTTATTACTTATGCATTATCCCACTAAAATTGAATCTCTATGGGGGAAGAGATTTTTGTCTGTTTCTATTTGGCTGTTTCTCCAGTGCCTTGTACATAATCCCATAATTGGCATACAATTAGCCATACATTAAATATTTGCTCTCTGAAATGTTAACTGTATTATTATCTCTGAATTTGTATTGTGTATGTATGTGTATACATGCATATACATATTATATATTCATGAACATACACTCATGCTAGCTTCTTATTAAAGATAAAATATTAAAGGAAAACTCAAGAAGTTTTTGTAAAAAGGTAAATTTCAATGTTTCTGACCTAATAGTATGTGCATAGGTTTGGAAAAAATAGCATTACCATCTTTTTTTCCTAATGCTCTACAGAAATGTGATCTTTGTATCTAAAATTGATCTTTGTATTCAACAGCTAAATACATGAAAAACAGATTTAGGTGCAACAAAAAACAAAACAAAAACAAAAAAAACAAAAAAGCTAACTTTATAATTATTAACGTTTCACTGAACAAAATAAATGATTAACTCTCCATTGGTAATATAAGGGGTCAAATGTAAAATTAACTCAGGAAGCTTAGAAAGGTACTTCTAAGCTTTAAAAGTTTATTCAGCTGTTATGCTTCTCTGCTGCCCAGAAATTCTGGCCAAAGGACAGAAAGGAAGGAATCCCTCTTCCTGACATTCATGAGATTATCCTGTTTCACCCCAACAAAAGCATCACCTGGTACAGCCCACTGGACACATATATAGTTGCCACCCTATTCATTATGTATTTTATCACATGGATGTTTAATTTTATTAAGGAAAAAAACAGCACAATGGAAAAAAAATTCCTCAGTGTGTCCATGGATTTGTGTCACGACACAAAGTGTATTGCATGCATACATCGTAGTTGGTGAAGAGTCGCTCAGAGTGTGGTACCAGCCTCCTTTACATGCCTGGCAGTTTCCGTATGCCATGAGAAACCTGACCCACTGGATCTTTGTCAGACTAATTATGCCACTGTGTGTGATAATCCATTGAGACTGGCCCTTGAAAAGAGAGATTAAGTCTACATTATTGCCATTTCAAAATAGTCCCTCACCACTTAACTCCTACTTCCTTTCATTTGGACTTTAATGCTGAAAATTTAGCAGGAATTTAAAACTATTAATATTATCATTTAAAAGGAACTTTGTTACATTCATGGAACAATTTTTGACTGTTTTATGTAAATATTGATTTTATATTAATTAATATACTCGTGTATGCACTCACTGGTTGGCAAAATTAAAGTAATTCAGATGTTATTTAATATCACAAATCCCTGTGAAAGCTGAATATTGCAGAAAACATTCAATGATATGCATAAAGTTAGATATAAAAAGCTAAAAAATAAAGCCAAATTTTTATGCACATGCATGCAAATTATAGATGTGATAAGTGTGATAATGAAGAAATGATGGGAGGGTCCAATGTGTTCTTGTGTGGACCAAGAATGGACTCTGTTATAGACTGAATTGTGTCCCCTCAAATTCATATATTGATGCCCCAACCTCCAATGTAACTATATTTAGAGTTAGGACCTTTGTTGGGGTAATTATGTTTATATAATATCATAAGGGTAGGGACCTATTCTGATAGAACCCGAGTTTTCTGTCTGCCAAATTGCTGGAACCTTAACTTGGTACTTCTAGCCTCCAGAACCGTGAAACAAGAAATTCCTGTTGTTTATGCTACTCAGTCTATGTACCATTTTGTTACAGCAGCCCTCCTAGCAGACTAATACAGAGTCTCCCTTCTAAACCTGCAGAGAATACATAGAAGGAATTGTGAACTAGAACAAACTGCATAGAAGAGCCTAAATATGTAAATTAAAATTGATCAGGACTACTACGCTAATAATTCTCAGATTTGGAGACAGAAATATGTTGGAGGGGAGTTGACTACAGGTAGTATCTTTGGGCCCAGCCCCTGCTGTATGTAGAAGCAGAGGGCTCTGGGAGCGGTTCAGATGTGTTTTTCCCCAGTTACATTTGTCACATACAGATAATTACAGTACCTGCCTCCTGGAGGTGTTAAGAGTAAGTGATATAATCTAGTAGACCCTTTGGCAGAGTGATTGGCACAGAATAAAAGTGCAATAAGTGGTCGCTGTTAATGTTAGAGGCTGGATATGAGGAATGAAGGAAAACACTCCCAGGAAATATTGCATGGAAGAAGAAAAAAAGACATAAAAAGTGAAGTGATTTTTTTTTTTTTAAGTATCAAATGGATAACCTCAAACTACTATGAGCCTTTGCTAAACTACTTGCTTTATAGCAATGCGCTACTTCTCTTTCTCTACCATGGAGATGTGAATAGGCACTGGAAGTACTTGGCAATGGCCAGTGTCTATCAGCATGCAGAGGCACACACTCTTGTTGCACCTTGACCTTGATCAGGGATCAGCATAACTGTGAAGAAATCAATCAGGATAAGAGAATATAAGAGGCTTCAATCAAGTGATTAGGACAAATTAAAAAACAAAACAAAACAATACAACTTTTAAACACAATAGTGAAAATACCCCAAAAGCATAAATGCATCTTAAGAAGGGTTTTGAGAAAGTCATAGATGACTAGAAACACCTTATGCTTTGCCAAGTCCCAACTGTTTTATGTGATCGCCATAAACCCTGTCATGTAATCAGAGCAGGGGTTATTATGTATTACGTAAAATGACAGGAGATGAGTTCCAAAGACTTCAGGATGTGAAGGGACTTACACAAGGTCACACTGGCCAGTCAGTGGCAGAGCCAGGGCAAGGTGACAGATTTTTCAGATTGCTGTATCCAGCATTTGTTTTCTATTGTGCCAGTGGCCTTTGAGGAATGAACTAGTAAGCAGAAGTTAGGAGTTTCAGGAGCTCTACACCTAGAATTTTGGTAGTGTAACCTGCCCTCTGCAGTCAGAATTGACAAGGGGGGAAGAGTTAAAACTTCAGGTTTCTGGGCTACAGACCTACATACTAGAACTCAATTTTTGAGAATTAAGTTAGGATAAGAAACAACTACATGACGATACTGCGGCAACTATTTTGATTACAGTAATCTTATAACACTGGTAGGGAAAAGGTGAGTGTGTTGCCATGCTGTTGTATTTTTTTCTTTTCTTTTCTTTCTTTCTTTCTTTCTTTCTAACCAAAGTGCAGGGGGGAGAAAACGAAGGAAGGCAGAGCAGTTGGACCTGATGTTCTAGACCAGGGGTGTCCAAACTGCGGCCCACGATCCATTTTTTATTGGCCCGCAGCAAATTCCAAAAATATACTTAGTTTACTTAAATAAACCAGGTGAGGCAATATGTACCTCACCTCGAATGAGTGGCCGGGCTGTTTGTGTATTTTACCGCATGTGGCCCTTGGTGAAAAACGTTGAAAAAAGTTTGGACACCCTTGTTCTGGACTAAAAATAAAAACGAAACCAAAACACGACACCTGGCTGTAATAGGAGGCCAGGGACATTTACTACTTTTTGACACTAATATTGCAATCATAGTAAGCCATGACATTTAGTGGCATCCTTATGGTCACCAGGGCCTGCGCCCAAATTCAAGGCCACCGACATTTGCCTTTGTCTAGCCTGAATACCGTTTTCTGATATAATCTCCCCCCACCTTCCTGACACGTTGGTGCCTTAACAGAGTCCTCAGTCTTCTAAACTACTGCAGGCTTCATACCCTTCCTCGAGGCCCTAATCAAAATCACCATTTCTTAAGAACTATTGATCTTTGTGAGGTGTTGACCTAGTTATCCGCTTAAAACAATTTGCATCCATCTATGCCAGAGACAGAGGAGAACTCTTTCAGAGGTCATTTGCAATTTAAAAGAGCTGCTCCTTAGAATAGCAGGGCTTTGAGTTGTAAGGCATTTCTCAGCTCCTACTTCACCTGTGGCCCATCGCTCCCAAATGAAGTCATCTTCTCTCTTGTAGATCTCCATCCTTAGAAAACCAAGTACATGTTTCTCTTTACAGATATGCCAGGCTTTCAGCTTTAAAAATGGCTGCTCACCATGGGCAGTCAGAATGAAAATGGAACCTTTTCCTTCATCAGAGAGCATGGGTTGGCACAGGGAATGAATAACATCTGCAGGAATATATAAATTGACAGATAAGAGACTCATGGATGTGTTCGGGCATGGATGTATCTATGTTTTCCACAGATAAGGATCTCCAGAAAGTGAAAATCCATATGCTCTCATGCTTTTTTTTTTACTCCCTCAAAATATGTCAGAAGTCTACTGTGTGGCCAGTGCCTCCCTTACTTGTCTTAAATATTTGTTGTAGGTTAGTTTTATATTTCTTTTAAGGGTATGGTGTCTACAACATCACTAAGGAAAGAGCAGAAATCAGAGAATTGCTCATTTGCTACTGAACCAAGAGTCATACACCCTGCAGAGAAGGCAAGGATTCTAGCCAACACAGCAGGTAGCCTTTTATCACAAAGACATCTACCCAGCAGGGAAAGAAAATAACAGTTAGTATGCTCCCAGTCTGATGTAAAAGTGGTCACACCACCGTCCTGTGATCCAACGTGGATGGATCTTCAGGCCACCTAGCACCAAAGTCAAGGCCCTTTGTCATTCGCTCAACAAACATTTATGACTTTCTCCTATGTGCTGAGAACTCTAGTACGCTCTGGGAAGTCCGTGATGTACAAGACACACTTTGTAGGGAGGAATCGTCTAAGTTTCACATATCCCTTTACTTATGTGTATTATTTCTGCCCTGTCCTATCTATCAAGGCAAGGGCTCTGTTCTCGTCATCATTTTAATTACATCCCAAAGCCTTGCAGTGTATATTAGAGATAGAGCAAATGAACTCATTCTCTATAAAATGAATGTCTAAAAACCATCACACACATCAAAGAAAAAGGGTTTTGCAAAGTTAGAGATAGAAGATTATTCCCAGAGAGTTCAAAGTGTGGAATTACTTCCCAAGGACTTTGGTCCTTTTTCTAGAGATAGCCTCAAAAATAAAAGTTAGGGTTCAAGTGAATGGCCTAATTCTTGAGGGTATTTTTTTAAATCATATATGAGCTAGTTGTTTATGCATCACGTTAATTACTTGGATCTTCAAATTATACCCACAGCATTTTTTAAATTTTTTTTTTTGCATAGTAGGAAGTATAGTTTATGACTGGTAAGGATTGGGAAAATTGGGCCTATTCTCAGTAATCCTTTCAGGAAGGTTTTACCCAGATAAGTCTGAAAACACACTGTAACAGAAAGCACACATTTCACAACTTCCTCCAAATGCTTTCAGCACTCTTGAATTCGAACTGGATATGGATATTTCTTCATAGACTTTGTAAATTTCTTAAGTAAGCTCTATCAGAGTTGTGAAAAAACTGTGCATTACTTCAGTCTCCTCACCTCAGCAATAATAATTAATGGTGCTGTTTCTCACAGATTGCTGTGAAGATTGTTTCTGAAGAGCAATCAGCAAACGTAGATTCAATGCTTTGAAACTGAAGAAGTGTGATGCACATATAATCTATCATTTTTCTGTTCTATAATCTTCTTTGTACTATGTTAATTCCATGAGGACAGAGACTCATAGTATTCTTCACATACCCAGTACCAGTGAGGATATTAGATGTGAATCCTTTTTAGATTTTGTAATGGAGAATGAATTATTTTCTTGTGTAAAATGTCAAAATGCTAAAATATGTAGGGGAATTGTTGGTTTGTTCTGAGTCTATCTTCATCTGACCACAGGCACCTCCCCAAATGGTAAATTCCAGTATTCACAAAAGAGGCTGGTCAAGGGATTTGAGGTGGATGACAACAGTTGGGAACGGGTTGGGGCAGAAAGGAAGTCTATGGAGGGGTAGGAACCAATGAGGACATGTTCAAAGATTATAAAAAAAAAAAAAAAAAAAAAAAGCAGAGGATAGAAAAAAAGAGAATAGACTTCTCAAAAGCTTTTTGCTGTTAATAAATGCTGCTGTAATAGTTTGCTGTTGACCATTTTGATTCAGTTTAATAGTAAAGTCCTTGGGGATGTAGAAATGTTTTGTTTTGATTTATTATGTTTTTCTAATTGTAATAGTAGAGAGCCACCATTTCCCACCCCAATCTACAGTGATGGTTCCCTTTCAACTGCTTTCAGAACAAAACTTTTTTTTTTTTTAACGTCACAAGCAAGAACAGGAACACACATGTACTCAAACACAACTGAAACACAGGGTACACAAGGTAATACTAACTCTCACGTACTAGGAATTTTTCTGATTTCATATTATTCTAATGTGGTAGAGACTCACAAACTGACTCATGCCCCAATAGTGAATTGCAACTCGAGTTTGCAAAATGTTACCTTAGAATGTTCTTTATGAAAGTATTCATAAATATCTCCTCTACATGGTTGCACATCAGGTTATCCCCAAATTCTGGACTTTTTTTGTCTATAATTTGTTTTTCAGTTGATCCGATTTGTAACAGGATTCACAGTTTTAAGTACATCTAAGGAAATTTACTACTTAGGATGCAGAAACAGGACATTTCCAAGAAACAGAAGGTGGTAAGATTTCTTTTCACCAGTTTCTTACGCTGGGCCCTGGGCTCAAAATAAAATGAGAGGTTGAGGGTAGTTAGGTTATAGTCAGGAATTTCACTATAGTCTCAATGATATTTCTGAAGTTTTCCTTTTTGCAAAATTAAATAAACAGCTAATAAAATAAAAAGCCTGAAATACATACATTAGAGATTTACGTGGGCTAGCGTGCATTTCCTATCAGTCCAAACTTTAATGTTGTTACAATATGTATTTATTTTGCCTAAAGGGCTTTTACAGTAAAAATAATTCACTCAAAAAATCTCAAGAATCTAGCATTGTTGGTCAGTATTTCAAAACTTGGGGAGAACTTAATAGGGCAGATGATGTGGTAAATGTATTATAAAATTGTCCAATTTTACATGTGGAACACGTATTGTTAGTCACATGAACAGATGCAACATAACAAATGGAGACATAAATGTACATAGAGGGATGAGGAAGAGGATTCCAAGACTTAGCTAGAAAATCATTTATACAACTCAAATTCAGTCACTTGCTCTCTCAACAATGTGTTATGTCACATGCTGAAATCTCAGAAGCTGCTTGAATTTATGTTGTCTGACATCAAATAGTATAACCTTCAGATAAATGTAGTCCACAAAAACAAGAAGCCACATATGCCTTCTAAATGTGAACACAGTGACTTCAGTAGATCTACCTAAAAGGTTCCAAATTTTCCCAAGGAATTGAAGAAAAAACAAACAAACAAACAAACACCTTGAAAATTCTATAGCTACTTTGGTGAGTATTTCAAAATTAAGGAAAAAGCAATCCACTGGCAGTTCCTGTGCTAAACACAAAATGAATCTCTCAAATTTGTTTTACAGCCAGTGTTTTTTATAAATATTTCTCCGAGTCCTTGTATACACATATGTGAGAGCACACACAAACACACACACAGTGGTATTTAGAAATGCACACACAGAATGAGCAAGAGACACTATCCCTGAGTGTAACTGTCTCACTGGCCTGGAAAAGGCTGTGATGACATAACACTTTAAAAATATTGATCCATTTAAGATTTTATTGAAAGTCGGTATTTAATGTATTATAGACAAAGACATAATAGACTTAATTTTCCTTGGTTCACACAAAGCCAGAGTCTTAAAATCATTGTTGAAATATGCTTTGGGATTTTTAAAAGACTTCACAATTAAGTTCTGCTAACTACTTCTTTGAGAATGGTGTTCCTGGTGACTTACACATCCATTAGTAGCACATTTCTTTATTAACACTGTTTCTTTTAGGTTCATTTATTTTAATACTATCTTTCCTTAAACAAGGAGGAAAAAAACCAAACTTGAAAATCAAATGCACAAGTGGAACAAGCAGTGATTGGCTGATACCCCACGGCCAAGGTCAGGCTCCAGCAGGTTTCGGAGTAGCAAGGTCATCAGAGTATGGTGCATAATGGAGCATCATATTAGAGTGGAATTCAGCCAAACACAGTAATGTATGGATGTAGACGCATCTGAAAGAAGGAAAATAAAGATTTATGCAGGTAAAAGAAAAAAAAAATGAAGAAATGTTCCCTAGTGTCTTATGCCCAATCGGAATGATCTAGAACTTTTGAAGCAGGATTTATTTATTTGCAAATTATGCATTTGTAAATAATAAATATGCACGGGGGTGGGGGGAAGTTAACTTGTCAGATGAACCCTACTTGGAAGCTTTAACAGTTTTTTTTGTGTGTGTGTTGTTTGTACACAGCATTGGAGTTCAATACAAACATCACTAAATTCCTGAAAATAAAGCTTTATTCTGCCTTTAAAACATTAATTCACCAGAAGTGATAATTAAGATTAGTTTTAGTGGTTTCAGCTCAATTCTTCTTGGAATGTGATTTCTCCCACAACACTAATGCTAAATAAAGCACTGTGTAATGTTCTGAAACCGAGTTCCTGCTTTAGAAAAGATTCTAAGAGCTTTTAAAATAAATAAGAAAGAAAAGCAAAGCTGACTCAAAAATATATATATAGACAGATCTTACAATTTCTATACAGTTATCATAAATTAATGGATGGGGAGCCTTGCTACAGTCTAGAAATTGGTTATACACAGCTTAAACATAAAGCTCTAAACAAGGATTATGCTAAATTTCTTACAAACCTCTACCACTACTCTCTCCCAGGGAGGAAAAAAAATGATGTTAAAACGCCTAACAGCATTGGTGGCAATGGCAAAGCAATGGTTTCGTCACGTTACATTTAATTTTAAAAATAGTTCAGATTTCATTTTGAAATTTATAAATTTAATCATTTATATCTTAATACGTAAATTTAGAATCTAATACACTAGATTTGTTAACTGCCTATCAAGGAGGCAATCCAATTAAAAAATAACAAGTGTCGTTCTTCTAAACATTTGCTAGAAAACAAATTTAAAGGAAAAGTTAGTTCACAACTGTGTATTATGGATGCCACTAAGGTAAGTGCAGAGTTGGTATGTGCAGAGTTGGAAAAATGCAAAGGAGCATAGCAGCCAAAGGGAATCATCAGTATTGATGGAAAGGCTGAAACACTATCCCGATGAGAATACATAGGAAGTTTCATATATAATGTATAGAAAGATTTTATTAATGTCCATGGAAAATATGTTTTTATTGAGGATATACTAAATGCTAGATAGGTACTTACATCTATTGTCACTGTTCTGCTACAATGACAAATTCTGTCAATTAACTTGTTGAATATATGTTCTAAACCATGTTAAGTTACTTTAATGTATATCATCAATTGCTATCTTACGTAAGGGGAAAACAAATATTAATTGCTTTTAAAAATCTATAAAATTTGAGCTACAATGTGCCCAATAATTTAACAGAAAAAAACTAGAGCCTAGAGCAGGATTATATCCTATTGTAAAAATGTCAGTCTACATGGCCAAATAATACAGTTATACATACATAAGTAAATCTCAACAGATTTCTGTCACTATTGAAATATATACAGAGAGCGTTTTAGAAATTCAATTTCTTTTTTCCTAGAGTTAGTATGATAATAAAAAACAACAATAGACTCTGTATTCCATAACTTGGACTCTAGTCCACATTATATCCCGGATAATCTTGTGATCGCAATCAAATTACTTTTGCATACCAGGCCTCAGTCTCCTGTTCTATAAAATGAGGAGACTGGTTTAGTTGACATTTTTTTAATTCTAAAATGTGATGATTCTAGTTATTTTAGATACAGACATTAAGCAGTTAATTATGATATATTTTGATTTTGCATGAGTTTAAAGTTCAAATATTTTTCGCATACCAGTCTATGAATACCACAGTGAAATAAAAGTCTAATGGCACCATAGTTCATTTATATGAATTCATTTCTATGTGTTTGTGTGTGTGGAAGGGAAGTGGAGAGACAGAGTGTGAGAGAGCGAGAGAGAGGGAGAGAAAGATTTCCATCTATACCATGTGCATACTTTTGAAATATGCAATTACTCAAAAACAGAAAGATAACAAGAAAGAATGATTTGGCTATATTTATCCAGCTGCACGTTCTGCTTAAAATCTTTAAATTGATTTTGTGGTCTTATGTCTAAGTCTTTAACTGGCTTAAGACAAGGCTCAAATTGTCATATCTAGACTTCCATAAAAATTTGTATATTCACTGACGATCAAATCAGTGGATTACCCTTTCCTTATTTCATCCAGAGATCCAGGTCATATTGCTTTAGTAGATACTTCCTGACTAAAGATACAGCCTAACTTTCATCAATTAGCCTCTTGTCTATACTATTAAGCCGAAGATACCAGAAATCCCACCAGATGCAGATTCAATGTGGCTTTGAAAGCCCTCTTGGTTACAGACAGGAGAACCATATTGTACAAATTATGCTTACAGAATTAAAAGTGGAAGCTGTGGTTGGCATCACTTTGCAGATGCATTTCCGCTCTAACATATATAGTATATGATACATACACAAATTGATATTTAGTTTTCTCAGGGCTTAGAACTCTAATAGATGATGGCAAGTCACATCATCCATTTGCTTCCAAAATTGAAGTAATTAAAATAAAAAATGTGCCATATACTTTATTAAGAATATATACAATGAATACTGAGCACAATTTGATCAATTAAAGAGAACATTATTCAGACTATGTTCTGCAGTTCTTTACGCAAGGAAAACTGTCATTGGAGTTAATATGAATTTTTCTCAAATATTTCAGGATCAGCTACAAATGGATTTTTAAATTAATGCTTATTCAAGTTGTATCCTTTATACTCTTGCCAAAAATAAAGTACCTTGCTTTCCATTTACTAAGTACAATAAAATTTTTACTTGCCAGTGCATTATCTAAATAACAGCATATCCAGGATAAACTCAAAGGACATGAACATAATAAGCAAAGTGGTAATTACACTTTTATATTGTCTACTAATATTCTGGAATTATGTTAATTTTTTAAGAAAATTGAAAAAATACTGAACCCGGTAAAGCACTAGAGATTTTAAAATAAATAGAAAAGTTGAATTTTTCTGCTTTTATTTTACAAATTAAATACACAGTTGTATTTCCGGGTCACAAAACTTTAAAAACCACCAAGACCAGGTTAACCAAGCAAAGGAAGAATGAAATGAAAAGATGGATACTTAGTCTTAGTAATGCTGTCAATGACCCATGGTTTGCTCAACTTGACACATTATTTACTTGAGACCAATGGTTTCAACTGGAAAGGTCTACACTACAAAAACCTGGGCTAATGATCAGTTTTCCTAATGTATGAATTTTAGAAATAATTCCAGCAGCTCTGCAACACACATCTCCTAGCTTTTGCCCACTAGTAACTATAGAAGCTTTATTTGAATAGCTCTAGAGCTGTGAAAACAAACCAAAACGTGTGTGTGTGTGTGTGGGGGGGCATTATTTACAAACTTTTATTTCTACAAAGCTGTTTACTTATAATTACTTATTATAATGTAACTGTTAAGAGGACTTCGAAGCAACACTTCAAAATGTTTAATTTTGAACACTGTAACTGGCACCACTTCCATTATATCACAAGTAAAGAACTATGATAAGGCAATTCCGGAAACGTATAAATAAAATAAAGGCTTTCCATCAAATAAAATCTCAGAGTTTTAATTAATTCCTACAATAAGGAATTAAAAGACGGCAACCCTCAAGATTTTCCTTAGCTAAATTCAGTATCAAAGAGGGGAAATTATAACAAAACCCTGTATTAATTTTTTAAAATTTTATTTTACATCATGTGTACTCAAAGAAAATACATTGTGGCAGTATGTAAAAACTAAAGATAACGCCTTTTTAAAGTAGAAATAGAAAATCATCTACTTATGGTACAAACAAAAATCAGAACAAAAAAAGATCCTGTTTATTATGTCAGATGTCTAAACAGAATGTAACTTTGTAAACAGATCCCTTGTCCCCTGACAGCAATATTGAGATGAAGCGTATCAATTACTATTATCAATTACATTAAGGGGAATGTATTCCATTCACCTTTATTTCATTTTAGGTCTGCTATTTATTGTGGTTAAAACTTTATACATCTGTTGAATACCTAACGACATACAAATTTTCCAAAGTCACTTTTGGCAAATTGCATGATTTATTTCAGTGGCTTTGTATGGCATGTGGACTTTTTTGCTCATCTAAGAGACTAACACCATACATTTGTTTATTTATAAGCATATCACTTTGCCTTTTAAACAGGATGCCACAACAGTCTTGATATTGACTGTTTTAAATATTCAAGAATATAGAGCTAATCCTAGTTGATGAGTCAAACAAAGCTTAGGTGACAGAGCAGAACATGAGATAGTTACATAAAATCATCTGTAAATCTGCCACTGATGTGTCCACTCAAATGCTTAAGGTTCCACAATTTAGAATGCAAATGGCATTCAGCCACAAGACAAAAAGTTCTATTAGGATGACAGCTGAGAAGTAAATATTCTGCACTGAGATCTCTTCACAGGCTTTTGCATTACAAATTACCATTTTCTGGGGAAATTTCTACAGATCTCAATTTATTTATGGGTGTTTATAACTAATCTTACAAAAGTGCTATTATTTTAACTGGAATTGTCCTTGTTTACAAAACAGAACAAAACAAAATCAGCTGCTAACTCCAGATAAAGGGATGACACAACTTATATAAACTTTCCACTTGTCAAATTTCAGTTTAAAAGAAATAAATAACTCAGGCTCACGTGCATCAAAAAGACATATTTTCAAAAGTTACTTAATGCAATGTAGTGCAAGCCTGTGTTTTCTTGGATTGCTTTGATTATTGGATATAAAAGCATAGTAACTGTTTCTTCTTATCCAAATAGCTACAATAAAGTATTACATACAGAAAATATTTATTTAGAAACTAATTTTTAAAATTATAAAAGCAATAAGGAATTAATATCTCTTGTTTTGTAATATATTTAACATGCCCATCAATAACATTTTTAATGAGGCTATAAAATAACTTTTCTTTGCCTCAATTCTTTTCGGATCACATTCCACATGCAAAGCATATTCAATAGAAAAACTATTATTCAATATTATCTGACAGTTATAAATGTGTTTCTTGAGATCAGTTCTAGAGTTAAGAAACAATTGATTTATTAGCAGATTTATTTGTGGAGTTGCTAAAGCATTAAGACACAGAAGTTTCCCAAAGATTTTAGTTGCTGTGTGTCAAAATTTGGTGGGTGTACAAAGTAAACTTCATGAGTATTACATATATCACACAAGCAAAATTTTCAAAAATAAAATTTATATTTTCTGAAGTATCTCGATATATACTTTTTTTATTGTTTCCACATTTCACTGAGAAACAACTGTGCCAAATATTCCATACAACCTTCATAGTTTCAGTATATTACAATGCATACCCAAATATTCTTGCACACAGTGCATGGAACACGAATATTTGTGTTACTTGGCTTAAATGATACGTGGTTCATAAAGTGTACTTTTGCTTATAAAATTTTAATACCAAACATGAAGAATGCAAATGCTGACTGCATAACCTCATAGAAATCAAATTGTTAGATATCAAAATATTAAAAATGTGATTTTGCATGATATTTGCATATCATGAAACATTTTTAAACCAGCAATTTTGTCAACATAGTCAGTATTTCAGTATCTCACACTTGGTACAACATTTGCATGAGTCAGCACCCGTTTATCTGTAAAATCCTGCATAATGTGTAACGCAGCTAAAACTTGATAGTGTTCAAGTTGCGTAGACACCAGTAGTAACTAGAAATTTTCTCTCTGTATGCAATTATCCACTTAGAAGCCACAAAATAAAATAATTTTAGGTTAAAGCTAACCACCCAAACTATATATATATATATATATATATATATATATATATATATATACATACACACACACACACACACACACACACACACACACACACACATTCTGGAAACAAACCATGTAAGATGAATTGGGGCTGTCAAGTACAAAGAGGTACAAAATATCATCTACTTTGAATATTTTCTTTAGTAGCTTAGTAAACGTTGGTCTAACTTGCAAAATACAGTGGCCACCTTGCATAGATGACCTCTACCATATTCATGGTGCATGAATTAACATTCAATTCCTGCTATTAAACTTTTAAATCACAGCTTTAAAAAAGAGAAGACCAAACTTCGCAGAACATGCTCTGTCTCCAACTTATTAGCCCTCTCTGGGATATTTAAATATACTGGGATGCAGCTTACCTGTTTGCTGTACTTGTTATTGGTTTGACAGCTGTATTCAGAGCAGTGATCAGATCCAATTGAAATGTTGTCTCCTGCTCCCACAAATGTGTTGGCTGGTGGTAGATCTTGTACTGCCTGGTGTTTTTTCCCTGCAGTTGGAGACTGGGGGTGAAGCTGGACAGTAGGCAATGGGGAACTAGATTTGTAATGCCTGGCTAGGTCAGGACTACCAGGCCCACCGTTAACAGATCGGTAGCGGCCCATGCCAGGGCTGTCTGACAGCTTCTCATTGACACTATCATACCGCTGTCCATTTGGTTTAGAAGCTTCTACAGTGACAATGCTGCTGTAGAGAGGCTGCTTCGATTTTTTGTTTTTCTTGTCCTTTTTAGGTTTTTTAGATTTGTCATGCTGTTGGGGTGTAAAAAAGTCTTCGTGATCTTTTTTGCCAGCTTCATAGCCATTTTTATTTTTCGACCGGCAGTACCTTGCCATCACTACAATTAAGATGATGAGAATCACTGTCATAATTCCAGCAACCACCCCAATGACAATGCTGAGTCTCTGTTTGCTAATTTCATAGCTTGGGTCACCAGCTATATCCTGGGTAAGTGGGGTGTGCAAACTTCTGGCTATCTGGGAGTCAATCACAGTTGCATTAGAAACACTTTCATTGACAAACACATGCACCAGAGTCGTGGTGGACTGGGAAGGCTGCCCACTGTCATTCACTTGCACCACCAACCTGTGCAAGCCATAATGCTTTTGGGTGAGTTTTCCCACTAAGGAAACCACACCACTGGTGGAATCAATCTCAAATAGCTTGAAGGGATTCCCTCCCACAATGCTGTAGTTAAGGTCTGCATTGATGCCATCATCACTGTCTGTTGCCAACACTGTAGCTACCACTGTCCTGACATTACTTGAAGGTGGCAGTAAAGTGTAGGAAATGTTTCTGGGAAGGGTAATTGTGGGAGCATTGTCATTTTCATCCATAACAAAGAGAGAGACTGTGGCTGTGGCAGATCGGGGAGGGTCTCCTCCATCCACAGCCTTGACTCTGAACGTATATGTGGTCTGATGTTCCCGGTCAAAAGACGTCGTGGAGTAAATGGTCCCCGTGTCATTTTCAATGGAAAAAATGTTACTGTTCTCCTCTATGTACAGGCTCATGTCCGCATTGCGCCCCTTGTCAGCATCCATCACAGTGACCATCCCCACGGGGCTGTTGGGCTGCAAGTTTTCTTTTACATAAAAGGTAAAGACGTCCTGCATAAACTTAGGGTCATTGTCATTCTTGTCAGCCACCTGAACTATCACCGTGGTGCTGCCCTGCAGCACCGGGATGCCTTTGTCTTTGGCGTTAACTTTAAACTCATACCTGTCAGTCTGCTCGCGGTCCAGCACCGTATTAACAAGAATGTCTCCAGAATCCGGATCGATGGCAAAAATCCCCATCACAGAGGAGTCCAGCGAGTAGGCGATCTCCGCGTTTTTCCCGCTGTCAGCGTCTGTCGCCAGCACTGTGGCCACCCTCTCGCCAGGGATGTTGTTCTCAGGAAAGTAAACCTCCACCACCGACTGTCCGAAGACGGGAGGGTTGTCGTTGGTATCTCCCACCTTGACAATCAGGGAGTTGTTGCTGGAGAGGCTGGGGCTGCCTGAATCCACCGCCACTATGACCACGTTGAACTCCCGGTTGGTCTCATAGTCCAAAGGGGCCGAAGTGTGCAGGAAATACTTTTTCTTGTTCTGGTCACCCTCTGTGTCGCTGGCCGGCTTGAGCTGGAAGGGCACGTCTCCCACCACGGTGCAGGTGACCACCCCATTCTCGCCTTGGTCTCGGTCGGACACTTGCACCAAGGCAATGGGGGTGTCGACCAGAACGTCCTCGGCCACGTTGGCCACCCCATCCTTGAGTGGGATACGCCCAATCTTGCGGATTTCAATGGACGGCACGTTGTCGTTCTCATCCTTGATATTGAGAACCACGGTGGCCTTGTCGGTCTTGGGGGGCTGCCCGCGGTCGCGGGCCATGACGGTGAAGCGCAGCTGGTTCACTTCCTCGCGGTCGATACGGTGCAGGACACTGAGCCAGCCGGACGTCTCGTCGAGGCGCAGCAGCCGTCGCACCGACTCGGTAGCCGCCCCGAACACGTACTCGATCTGCCCGTTGACCCCCACGTCCAGGTCGGTGGCACGCAGCTGCAGAATGGGGGTCCCCGGGGCGCTGTTCTCCGCCAGGTCAGCCTCGTACACGCTCTTCTCGAAGCGGGGGCTGTTGTCGTTCACGTCGGTGATGAGCACCCTCAGGATGGCCTGGGAGGAGCGAGGCGGGTCGCCACCGTCTCGCACTCGCAGGGTAAGCTCGTAGGAGTCGCGCTGCTCGCGGTCCAGCGCCCCCTTCACGATCAGCTGCGGCTGCTTCTCGCCATCCGGGGTATCGGCCACCTGCAGTTCGAACACGCTGCTGCGGCCAGCTGGGTTGGTCCCGCCGCCGCTCTCTGGCGCGTCCAGCCGCCGCTTGGAGCCGCCTGGGCCGCCACCGCTCGCGCCGTTCCCGCCGCCCCCGGGGTAGGGGGCGCTGTCTGCAGGCCCGGCGCGCCGGCCTTCGCCGCCGCTGCTGCCACCCCCGGGCTCCTGGAGCAGCTCGTAGCGCTCAATGCCGTTGCGGCCGAAGTCACGGTCCGTGGCGGTGGGCAGCAGGTAGAGCGTGCCCACTGGCCGGTTCTCCTCTACCGTGAGGGTGAGCACGGGCGACGGGAAGGTGGGCGTGTTATCGTTGATGTCGAGCACGATGACCCGACCCTCAAACAGGTCCACCCAGCTTTGGGAGGGCCCGATCACCGACACCTCGAAGTCCAGGAAACACTCGTTTTCGTCGAAGATCATCTGACACTGGGGCAGCTTCTCGCGGTCGATGCGCCGCTCACTCGTGCTCAGCTCTCCCGTGAGGTTGTCGATCTTCAGGTACTCCGAGCCTGACTCCAGGCTGAAAGTCACCTCACCCGAGCCGGTCACGATGCCCAGGTCCGAGGCGACGTTGCCGATGCGGACGTCTGCTGGGCCTTCCTCCGCCAGTCGGTACCGGAGGAGTTGCTTGGCGGCCGCCAGGCTGAGCGAAAGCGGCAAGAAGAGACAGCAGCCCAGGCACCAGCCGCGCGCCCATCCCATGGTCCGCATCCTCAGCATCTTCTCCTGCTGCTGCTGTTACTGCTCCTTCTAATCACAGCCCCCTCTGCGCCCCCTTCCTCCGGGGCCGGTCGCCTGCCCTCCTAGCCCTCTCCCCTCTCCGGGAAAGGAAAGAAGAAGCGAGAGGAAGAGGAGGGAGGGGGCAAGAGCAGCGTGCAGAGTCGGCCAGGGGGAACCAGTGATAGGTACTTCTTTTTTCCCCTCTCCTGTTTCTTCCGAAAGTTATTGTTTCATAATTCATGCAATGGGTGCTAATCGCCCGCTCACCGGCCGCCGTTCAGTCGCAGTACTCACAGTTCACGGGACACTGCGCGCCGCTGGCTCGGCGCCCCCCCGGAGTCATCCCTGCAGCGGACGGAGGATACCGGGCTCCCGTCCCCACTCAGTCGGAAGGGGCCGGTACCGCTCCGGCAGGAGGGCGGTGGAGCCGGGAAAGCGGCGGGGAGCAAGCCTGCAGCCTCCCCCGCCTGCCAACCCTGCTCGTCTTTGCTGCTGCTACTGGAGTTGAGTCCAATTCACGTTTCAGCCACTCATTCCAGCTCCAGCTTCTGCTCCGGCTGCCCAGGCAAACGTGAGTCGCTTCCTTACACTAGGCGCTGGGGTCAGCAACAAGCCAGTCTCAACTCCGACTCCGCTCAGGCAGCTGGGGAGCCAATCCACCGACCCAGAACGAAAAATCCCGGTCAGGTCGCTTCGGGCACCATGCAGCTGAGACCACCCCCGTTACAGAGCGGTCCGCGTCCGGGTTCTCCCCTCGCGCGGAAGAGCAGCCCTAGCCATCTTCAGAGACGCCCAGAGAGAGTCAGTCCCTTCTCACTCCCGAAATCTTGCTTTTCTCTTTTTTCTTAACAACTCTGCGCAAGGTCATTAGTCACGAAGCCGCCGACTGGAACCGCAGCAGCAGTTCGCCGGCGGGGGCGAAGGCTGAGCCGTGCGCACCGCGCGGTGCCCAAGTTTGGGTTCGCAGCCGCAGAGTCCGTGCCTTTCCTCACCTGCATTCGGCCCGCATGTCGGAGCACTGGGATCTGCAGCGCTGTGCGCGATTCAGGGAGGAGATTGCAGCCTCTCTCTCCTCCCGCTCTCTCCGTTCCCTCCCCTCCCTCCCTCCCTTTCCCTCCTCCCTCCTCCTCTTTCCTCCCTCCTCTCCTTTCCCCTTTCCCCTTCTCCCACTCTCTCTCCTGCACGCTCCCTCTCCTTCCTCCCAGTCCCGATGCAAACAACTCGAGCTGAACTTGATCCCTTTGCAGTTCAAAGGTGAGCAAACCAGGTTCTGTGCGCAGGCGACGTTGGCCGGGCGAAATCCCCCGGCCCGGCTCCCCCAACGGCAATTAACAAAGATGCCCAATTCTGTCCGGATTTCCGAAGAAAAGCCAAAGGCATTGGGGAGGGAGTAGAGGGGGAGGTGGAGTCAGAGACAGCTGCCAAGTAGCTTAAAAAAAAACAAAAAACAGTTTGCCAAGGGTGTAAAAGTGCCAGTCGGTTGTTGCCTCGGAAGTGCCCTGGCACGGCGGGTGAATTCCGTAGTTGTCTCGTCCCCTTTGGCGTCTGGTGCGGGCGCTCCCGCCGCCCCTTGGCCTGTCACAGCTCGAAGATACTGAATGGCAAGTGGGAAGCTCCCGCTCACTACCCGCAAGCCGGAAACCCACAAGTTTGCCCAAAGTGGTGGTTGCTGCTGGGAGCTCGCTGGCTCTGTCGCTGCTCAAGCTTGTCCCTGATGCTGCCGCTGCTGCGGCGGCGGCGCGGCGGCGGCGATAACAGCAGTGGAGCAGAAACTACACACTCGCAGAGAGGGAGGGAGGAGTGTCGCGGGGAGGGAGACAGGAGAGAGTACTTGTCAGCCACCGCGCTCCGAAAAGCCCAGCTTCTGCTCTGGGGGTCACTCCGAGTATGCACAGTCCCAGCCAGTCTCCCGTAAGCCAAAGTCTGGCCCCCGCCCCCTCTTCCCCTTCTCCAGCGTGTGTAGCCATTGTCTGGGGGGGGGGGGGGGGGTTGCTTTCCTTCCCTCGGGCTGGTAAAATTCCTCCTCTATCTAATGCCGAGTGCGTGTGTGAGAGCGCTGGAGCGGATGTCAGGAAACATTTCCCCTTCTCCCATTTTTCAGAGGATGTCCCCCACCCCACCAAGTATCTCGGGTTTGCGAGTTAGTGTCTCGGTTATGGCACGGTTACCGGTGGCTTAGAGGGCCCCGCGTGCGCCCAGGGAGCCCCGCTGATGTCTGAGAAACCGGAAGGGCTGCAATGGTTAAGAGAACATTCAACTCCAGAGAGCGGGAGGGGGATCCTTTTTTGAGAGCGCAGACTTCGGAGGACTGGGGTCGGGGGTGGTAGAGGTGCCTGTCTTTGTTTAAAAGCTTGGCAGTCCTGCCCTTGTGCTTGCTTACTGGGATAGACCTTGTGTGTGAGCGCGCGCCTGGGGAAAAAACGCATGTTTGAAGCCTCGGTATTATTTTCTCAGCAAAACCCGGCAGCCTTTAGTAACTGGCAAAGCGTAGCGTCACCTATCTGGATAAAAGGGAAATAAACTTTAATAACAACTTTGTGTACCGAAGTGTTCCTAGGTCCTTTTCTTTCCTTCTTTTGACTTTGTGCCACTTGATCGTACGTGGTATTCCACCACGCGAGGCTTCCCCAGTTTTCAGTCAGGGCCACCGGAACCCGCTCCATCAAATCTCGGTTCTAGTTATGTTATCTGAACTGTAGCCCTTTACTCTTCATTTATTTCGGCGGCGGTTAAACGAGGGGGGCCCGCTAGGTGTAAGGGGGTTAAAACAGGCAGTAGATATTTAAGGAGAATTCTTACCATCTCAAAAGAGAAAAGGGGCTGTTTGCTGGAATTTGGTTGGTCCTCAGCTCGCCTGTCCAATCTATAGGCATTGAAGTGCCCCCCCTTAAAGGAAAATTTAAAGCGAAAAGAAAAAAAAAATCTGTTTAGAGTGGGTATCGAGACCTGTGTGAGGAGGCAGAATGATTTAAATAAGACAAACACCAATAAAGTCTACGAGCAGATGTAGCGCGCGGTTGTTTGGGCGGGCGCAGCCAGCAGGAATGGGGGTAGAGGCGGCAGAGATTTCCAAGCTCTCCCTAGGGTGGATCGTAGAGGCGCGGAGGTGGAAGTGTGTGCTATGTGCGAGGGAGCTGGTATCTTCCAGTCAGCTAAAGCAGCAGCACACGGGGGGTAGCGGCTCCTCCTCCGGGGCCAGGCGGGGAACCCGGCCTTTCCCCCAACCCCCTCCCAGCCGCCGCCACTCGAGCCTCGCAGCACTGTATCTGCAGCATCAGCGAGAAAAGCCCCGCGCGCAGGCTCAGTGCGCACCGCCGCAGTCTGGAGTTGGGTGGGGGGAAGGGAATGAGAGGGGAGGGGCCGGAGGCGGGCGCCGCAGCGCCATCCGGGCCAGCTAAGTGGCAGTAACGCCAAATCCCCCTTATATCTGGCAAACTGGTGTATCAGAACTCCTGCCTCCCTGGACATCCGGTCCCCCATCTTCAGGATCCAAGGCGAAAGAAGGGAGCCGTCACTACTCCGCGGCCTTGCGCGGGTGCATTCCGATGCGGGCAATATGGTGCAGTGCACTCACTCCCCTCTCCGCCTTTACTACAATTTTGCAAACTTCAGGAAGCCGCGTGGGCAGAGACGTCGTGCACTTTCTCTTTCCTCACCAGACCATAAACTTGAACAAGCCCCTCCGCATCTTCAAATATTCGCCCCCTGCACCAGCGCACACTCTCCAGGCGCACACTTGAGAGGGGCGAATTAGTGGGCGGCTTTCCCCTAGCGTACAGCAAATTTCTTCCCAGATGACCTGGGGGTGCAGCGTGTCCTTCACAGTGGAGTGGTTTTCTCATTGCGAGCCGGAGGTACTCTCCGGCCCGCCCACCTCACTCTCAGCCCTACCAACTCCACCACCGCGCCAAGCCAGCAGGGGAAAGGGGTCCGACGTGTGCGGCATGGAGAACAGCGTGGCCAGACTGCCAGGGCCCTAAAACCTCCTGGCTTTCCTCCCTCTTCCCATTGGTCCCCAGCTTCGACCTTTCTACAAGAGCAGCCAAGGAACGGCAGCGGCTTTGCCCGGCGGCGCGATTCCAGGGAAAGGGAACGAAATGAGAGGGATGGGGGTGTGGGCGAGGTAAGAGGAGACCTCGGGGCGCCCTTGCCGCGGCTGGAGCTCCCAATCCTCTTCCGCCCCCTGTCTAGAGAATGACACTCCAACTCAAGCCTCCCGCGGGCACCGGGGATGAATGAAGGCGAGAAGCCGTTCACCCCACCCCCTCCCCATTTCCGCAGTCTTAGAGCCAGTGTCACAAGTGCTCAGCAATTTCATTAAATAGAACCGGGGGACTTAATCCCCCGCGGTACCAGACCTCACCATGGGAATATGATATCCGGCTTCACTCCCACCCGCAACCCCCCGCCCGGCTTTTCAGACCCGAGGCTGCATTTATCTTCTCAACCTGAGAGAAAAGGGTTCAGAAGGAAATGGGATCGAAAGTGTAACCGGCTGCAATAAATTAAAGAGCCCGCTGCTCGGGCTGCTCCTGGTGCTGCAGCTTTGGCGGCCAGAACTGCAAAGAGAAAACGAGATGTGTCCTAAAACCTGCGTTTATCAGAGTGCTAGGACGTCATCGCTTGTATGAATCAAAATGTTCGAGGGGATGTTGAAATGTCGGGGGTTTGTTTTTTCCTGCTTTTTAAAAAGGACAATGAAAAGAAATGTCCCTTTGAAACCAAGATATACAAATGAAATTGATTACAGAAATGTCATCCTATTCTAATAGATATTTAATAAAAGTTTGGCCAACAATTGATTTTCTATACCAAATTTCCTATCCTAATAGGATATTCGGTTGTTGTTTTTTAAAAAATGAATTTACCTATGAACCTTGCTTGCTTAAAAACTGCTTTGCTGTTAAGAAATTTCAGCGACTGAGCTTTAAAATAGCACTCAGGGTAGTTTAAGCCTGAAGAAAAGACAGGAAGAGAAGTAACAAAATTTTATGAGTAAAAATGCAGAGAAGTAGTTACCAGAGATATGATGGGGGGGGGACTTTCATTTATTATAGACTGTATTCACAATGATACTAGGAAAAAGGTTAAATACAGTAAACGTCCAGGGAGCGCCAGTTCTGGAAAGAATACCTATAAAGCAGTTTGGCGGGGAAGGGAGAAAGTGACTCAAGAACTCCACCAAGGGACAAACAGAGGAAATGACACCCCTGCATCTTCAAATCCATTGACCTTTCATCTTTTTAAAAGAGTTCTTTATTTTCACTTACATATGTGCAGATATGCTCTTGAAGCCTTTAAGATCAATCATTTATCCAACTACTTTAGGTAAATTTGATTCTTTAGTCTTTCTTCGCTCAATAATTATAAGAAATGATTGTCCATTAAACATATAATGTCAAATAGTAAATATAACTGTATAATTATTGACCTATAGCAAGTATGATTCTGATTCTTGGGACTCTGAGAAACTTTAGGCATATTTTGCAACTTTCAATCCAAACTTGTAGTGTTAAAATGTGTAGTAGACTGAAATAGATAAATTATTCATTGCAATAACAGACTTTTTGATGGACATTAAAGCTCAGCAGTTTAAATAAGGAAACCACAGATTTCCTTTTAAGCAGGTAATAACTGCTTGCATCAATGGTTATTTAATTGGTCTCCAGCCAAGAAATAGAACCAGTTGTGCTGTTTAAATCATGAAATAATGTTATGCAAAGCCATATATTGCAATTTATCAATAAAAGAAGAATACAAGCTAAGAACTAAACTAAATTGATTCAGACTACCTATTGAATAACTATAAAACATTTCCACAAGGCCATTATAAAAACTCTGTAAACAGAGAAAAAGAAACTTGTGAAAATAATTTTAAGTGTTTATCTAAATACTAATTCATAGGCTATGTAAAGATTTGCCAATTTAAATAGACTGTTTTCAGTTTTAAAATGACACTTGATAGACATGATTTTCATTTTAAGCTTAGCACAAATTGACAGTTACAAAGTTTTAAATGCCAAAACATAAACAATATAGCCTAGATTTACGTGACATATATATAGTGCCAAAAAATGTATACACATTTTAAGAAAGGAAAACTGTATTAAAATTGTAATACTCAATATATACCCATAACAAAAGATGAATACAAGTCACGTTTGACTTCTGCAATTACAAAAGGTGTTCAAAGTGGTTACCATCAGTGTCCAAACACTTCTGATTATGGTGAACTGCTGTTTGAGCAACGCTGACCAACGCGTCCACTTGTATACATTTTTTGGCACCTCCGATACATATACATATACATATACATATACATATACATATACATATACATATACATATACATATACATATACATGGTCAGGTGCTGTAACTAACAAACCCTTTGCCTTTTATTTATAAGATTTACGGATTTTTTTCTGTCTTTACATTACTTTTTATATATTCGTAAAAACCTAAGCTTGGGAGGAAGACACAGCATTTTGTAAAATTTGGGTGAGTTTTGGGCAAAAAGACTCTTTATAGGTCAAAACAATATACCCTATTATTTGTGGCTATCTGAAGCTGTTCCCTGTCACTCTGTGGTAAAATTGAACATTCCAATGCCCTTTGCAGTATGAACTTGAGACATTTGGCATTTCTTTACTACCATGGCAGGATATGTCAAATGCTGCTGTGAATAATGACCTCTAAGCTAGATAATATATTAAGGATTTTTTTGGGGAAAAAAAAATCTCATTATAATGGCTTGTATGAATATAATACTCAAATAAATGACCTTGCTTGTATGAAGAATGGTTGAACATTATGAATTAGCTTCATAAGTTAGTCTCTGACTATACTGACCTATGCTAACTAGATCACTTCTTATGCTAATTACCAGGTGGTACAATACCAGGTGGTACAAAACTGCATTCAATCAAATTTAACCCATTGCATTTAGAAAATACATAATGTGGAATGTTTCTAGAGTGGTTAAATAGCAAATTTTACTAACTACTGTAGCAGCAATGAATTTTTCCAGTGGTGGATGCTGATCCTTAAAAGGTAATCACTGGGACCTTTCCCCAAATATTGCTGGCTTTGTCTTGTGGACCTAGGGTAGGATTGCATTTCCTGGCCCCCTTGTGGTTAGATGAGGCCACTGACTAGGTTGGGCAACCATGAGTAAACTTGTAATTTCACTTCCAAAGGGAACATGGATGGCCAAAATGAAATCAGTGTTCAATTCTATCAGTCAAACCAATTTTTAACCTGACCTAGGACCAATACCTGGAAACTGTCAGTAAACTTCAGACCAACACTGGCTTTGGAAAGTAGTAGCTTTTAAAAGACTGTTGTTGCAGTACTTACTTGATGAATTATATGAATTATCCAAGTAAAGCTGGCTTAAAAGGCTTACCAAATAGACAAGATGGGTTCCAACTACATATCCCTATAAATCAGTAGTATTTAGCCATAGTTAAAAATACAGTTCCATTAGCAAAGCAAGTTCTTCAAGCTATATAAATTTGTGCCTTAGTGATTTTTAACATTAGCAACATGTTTTAGTCTAGTTAATTTTTTCCTAGTAAAATTTCTTCCTGGGATAGAGTTTAACATTTTGAACAGTACTGTTGACTCACAGTGAGATGGAAAGATAATAAAGGCTGTTTACAATTATTCTTTTCATTTCCTGTTTTGGCTGTGTAACTGATTTTCAATATTGTCCCCAAATGACTGGATGAAAAAACGCTATGAGTATGTAAATAGAAGCTTTTAATTTGACTAACTTATGTATAAAATATTAAGTGTTTTGATGCATTATTAAGTTAACAGCTGCAATTTAGTAACAGTATCTGTCTGAATTCAGCACTGAAAATTTTACTTAGATCATTCTGTTTCTGAGTCTTTCCTTCTCTCTCCAGATGTTAGCTACAGCTTGATCACGTCTGCCTGTTTGGAGGAAAGATATAGTACCTACCCTTGCATTTTCAGTGACATTTGATGTAAAGCTTCCCCTTCATCTAACAAATGAGAAGCTTTGCTTCTATTTTTCTTGTAAAACCGATTTATTTAAAACATAGGAAAGAAGGTGAGAGAAAAACATGGGAAACTTCAAAAGGTATCGCTGAAACTAAGGCAGTGTCCCAGTTTCTGTTTTATTTTGCCTTATAAAATAGTAGTTTCCGAAGGTCTGTAAACCAATATTGCCTTCAACTACCCAAAATTATTCCCTTTTAGTGTTCTGGTCAGTGTGCCTCAGCTTCTGAATTACTCTCATGGGCAGACTTAATGTGATGCTAATGAAGCTTAAGCTTTAGGGGTCTCTTACTTGCACTGACCTCTTTCAAGACCCTGGGTGAGGGGGTTGCAATAATGTGTTTGCACAGTCATATGTTTTTCAAATTTGCTAGAGTAAGCATTTTAAGCCAAATAGGTTAAGAACACTGCTTCCTTCCACTCCAATTTACTCCGTGACACTCCTTGTGTAAATAGTATTAGAGAGCCCTAAACGTTTTGGGGATCTAGTTAAGGGAAAATTGATATGGGGATACATTCTAGTTAAGGGGAAGTTGAGATGGGGATTCATTTAATCTGAGTGTGTTCAGATGTATTTTTGTGGACCCACAGTCATTTTCTTTCATGGTTAAATTATTGATAACAGCCACAGTGCAGAATGGCTTCCAAGAATTCACCCAACATCCATTGCGGTGGCACAAAGGTACAGTACCAGAGGTGCCACTGTTATAGAAGACCCCCCCAGTGTGATATCCCGGTAGTACAGGGGTGAGGGAGTGAAATCAGGGCTTAAGTGTGCAATGTCAGAAGCAAGTCTGTGGCAAGTTCTTCCAATTATTAGACATGGCAAAAATCCAAGTAGAGATGTACTTCTCATTGATGGTCTAATCAAAACAAACATTATCTCTTGTCAGGAATTGCTCAATAAGTCAGAAGACACTCTTAAAAAAACACTATTCTTCTGAGTGTGAGTGTTCAATTTCTAAACAGAAATTGTACAAATACAGAATTTATCAGAATCCTTGTGTTTGAGGACACAAATATACAGCATTACTGCAAACATAGTCTGTGTATGTGCAACTGGGTGACTTGTAGATCCCAGTGGACTGGAATTAGCACATTTGACACATCTTTTCCTGACAAAGTTTGGCACTTGGCATGAAATGACATACCCAATTTAATAGATATCCTAAAGAAACAAGTGTTTAAGTGACAAGCTCTTACAACTATTGATGACTAAGTCAAAGTATGTTGTATTTACACAATTATGAAGCTTGATACAGTTCAACAACATTTTAAAAATCCATTTGAATGTTTTTTCCATATGTCTTAATTTCAGACTGATTCTATGTATCTGTTTTTCAGAAGTGTTGGTCATACCAAAGTTCAAAAAAATTACGATTAGGTTGGTGCAAAAGTAATTGCAGTTTAAAAGGTTAAAACTAATTTCAAAAACTGCAATTACTTTTGCACCAACCTAATAGTATAGAGATGTGTCAGTTAATTAATTAGTTAATAAATTATGGGCTTTGGGGAGACATTGTGATACTTGTTTTACTTGTCAGATTTTTTAAATGAGGAATGTCTTGGAATTTCTTTGATGACTTTAAGTAGGTATTCATTTTGTAACTATTTTTGTATCATATTTTACATACATATTTTTTCTTAAGGAACCCAAATTATATAAACTATAGGCCCTACAAAACCTGAAGCTGTCCTTGCTCACCATAATTAAGAACACTGATAGACAGTGATTATAATGACATCAAAGAGTCTCAAAAATCATAAACTCAATTCTGTAAAATAAAATACACATTAAGACTACATAACCTAATTTATAAGCAAATATTGCTTAATGGTATTTTCTTATGGACAATAATCACATTGCTATAATAAATAATTGTTGGACCAGCTTGTTGGTGCTAGAAGTTGCTAAAGTGGCAGCATGGTGAGAAAGAGTTGGATTTCCGCTTTGGACTTCTGTGATTTTGATGAACTCCCTGAGCCCTGATTTTTGTCATTTATTTCAACTCATCCAAAATGCATTTAAATTCTACTTTATATCAGGCCCTTAGTTAGATTTTGACTACAAGTGAAACCCAGATCCTTGCCTTCAGATAACTCCTATTTTAATTATATCTACATAGTGGGGATACTATAGCCACTTTTGAGGTGGTCGTGGGGAGTAAACATGACAATTTTATAAAAGAACCCAACACTCTGGTACAAATTAAAATTTTAATGAAAAGTTATTTTTGCTTTACTCCTCATGTTCTAAGGACTTACGATTACATGTCCTAGATTTTGCAGGATTTGAATTTCTATTTTGTATTCATCTTCGTAGTTTAGGGCTGGAGTCGCTTACATTTGTGCAGCTCTTCCTTTGTTCAGCGATCAGCAAACTATAATCTGCAGGACAAATCTGACCCCTGGCTGGTTTTTGTATAGCTCTTAAGCTATGATTTTATTTTTTCCCTCCACTTTTAAAGGGGTGTTAAAAACAAACAGAAAATAATATAGGACAGAAAGTGTGTATGGCTGGGAAAGTCTAAAATATTTACTACTAACCCTTAACAGGAAATGGTTTTCTGATATTTTTTAGAATATTCATTTTCATGAGTATTGTGACAGCACTGAAAAATACAGTGTTTCACGTTACATGTGAGACAAGGAACTATGTTGCTAAACTCCTTATGTAAAGCTCCATATCCACAAAGCTCTTATTTAAGTGTCCCCCATGTCACATCACATAATCCATGTGCATAATGATATGCTGCTTTCATTATAATACAAAGAACCTAGCATGCGCCTTATTAGCTATTAAAAATGGTTATTTCTCCCACTGAGAGGCTGCTCCTCTCTTTTCCCTTCGAGTGAATGTGGGTAGATCTGTGACTAGTTTTTACTAATAGGACATCGTGAAGGTAACAGTGTGCCAGTTCCTGTCCTTTGGAGTACTTTCTCTGAAAGTCCTGAACTGTCACATAAGAAGTCCATTTACTCTGTGACCACCCTACTGAAGAGATTCCATGACATGTAGGCACTGCAGGTGACAGTCTTCGCTGAGCCCACCTTCCAGTCATATGAGACATAGGAGGCACTAGACATAGGGGTCAAGCCATTTGGACCCTCTTCATCTGACAGCTGAATGCCACTAAGGGGCAGACACCATAGTTTATACCACAAGGAGCTAAGGAATCATCCACCCGATCCCTGCTTAAATTCCTGACCTACAAAATATGGGGAAGATATAACAAAATGTTCATTGTTTTAAAGCACTATATTTCAGGGTGGTTTGTTCTGGTAACCACCCTGAAATATAGCTGGGCATGAGTATTCTGTTTGCTAATTTCATGGATGCTGAATGTCAGGACTAGATTTAATAATGATAATTGTTACCATATTGTGGCTCATCTGTGTTCCAGACACTGTTCTCAACACAATTCATAAAGTTATCATTTAATCTTTGATGATTACCATCTCATATAATTAGCCTGTGAAGTTATTATTATGAATATTACTTTCTATATAACACAGAAGAAGATGCTGAGACTTAAGAAGGTTAAGTTTCCTGAGAACCCTATGAAGTTATTGGACTATGGGAATAATTGTATCCACAGTAAGATGAAGACATTGAGAATTAAAAGGGTTAAAGAGGTTAAGTAGTAAAGAGATATCACAGCTACTAAGTGATTGAGGCTGGGAGGGATCCAATTCCATTCATTCATATTTGAAAATCCTTGCTCTGATTTATTATAAATAATATCTTACATGATAATGGAAAACTAATCTAATTAGTTTACAAAGTTTTACCCATAAGCAGACACACCAAACATCTTTCTTCACTTTATTTAATTAATCTTATGTGTTTCTCTCTTGTAAAAACCCGTCTTCAGCGTAGCTTATTTTTACTGAGAGTCTGGTCCACATTCTCTGGACTGAAACATAGAATAGGGCTGTATTTATTTAAATTTACTTAAATCCTTTATGTCAGATCAAAGCAAATGTACTATTTGTTCCTAATTTTCAAGGGCACTGCATTTAATTCAAAATGTTTTAAAGAAAATAGTCAGTCCAAGGAGCTTTATTTCCATAAATAATCAGTATTTATGGAAATATCCCTTTCATTTATATTTCATTTCTGCTCCACTGTAATATTTTCATTATCTTTGGGATCCACGCCACTGCAACGGTGTTATAGTGAATTCTCTTAGTATTTTCAGGAAGAGTCTCTCTTTAAGAGGGTTACTGAGAGGGTTATCACTCTGTGAGGGATATAAATGATAAATGTCTAACTATTACATTGTTTTGTATACCTGAAACTAATAAAAAAAAAAAAGAGTGTTACCGGTGATCTAATTTTCGGCAGTAGGGTACCACTTTGTAATGATGATAAAAACAATTGGTAATATTAATTAAGTACTTATTATATACCAGAGACAATTCAAAGTTCTTATATTAAATTATTTAATATAGGGTCCAATGAATTAATATTCATAAGACCTCAATTTGTATGTACCTTTCTACTCTGGGGCCTCCTTTTGCTCCCAAACCTTCTGTTGTGACTTTGATCTTTATTGCATGATTGAAGGATATACGAGTAATGTAACAAGAACTGTACTCTGCTGCAAACGAGGAGTGTCTTATTCATAAGTGGACTGAATTAATGTGTTAGTCATTATTCGTTATTCATAAAGGTGGATTCTTGGCTATATTCAAGCATAGGAAGGAATAGTCTCCCATGGCATCTAGAAGTCAGGTTGACCATATGAATTGCTCTGGTCAAAGCTATATTAGTAGAAATGATGTGGGTCTCTTCCTGGTGGAGGCATTTAAGAGCTAGCACATAATCACATAGTTTCCTGTCTTTTCTTCCTTAACATATACATTAGTCAGGATTCTCCAGACAAACAGAGAGAGAGAGAGAGAGAGAGAGAGAGAGAGAGAGAGAGAGAGAGAGAGAGAGATTTTTTTATAAGGGATTGGCTCACACAATCTTGGGGAATGAAAAGTCCTAAAATCTGCAGTTGGAAAGCTAGAGACCCAGGGAAGTTGATGTATGGTTGTAATTCAAATCCAAAGGCCTGAGAACGAGGAGAGTTGGTGGAGTAAACTCCTGAAAAAAAATCTGCAGTCTCTATCCAAGAAGAGCCAATGTTTCAGTCCTAATCCCAAGGCTGGAAAAAAGCAATACCCTAGTTCACACAATCAGGCAGTAGAAATTTCTTCATACTCAGTCTTTCTATTTTATTTAGGCCTTGAACTGATTGGATGAAGACCACCCACATCAAGGAGGGCAATCTGTTTTACTCAGTCTACTAATTTAAATGTTAATTGGATCAAAAAACACCCTCACAGACAAACCCATAGTCATATTTGACCAAATATGTCACCCATCGCCCAGTCAAATTGACACATAAAATTAACCATTGCAAGTCAACTTGGCATGTATATGCATCTGCCTAAGTCATATTTAATCTTCAAATCAAGACAAGTACAAGGTCATAACTCCACGCAATATGATCCAACCATCCTGACTACAACAAAAAACACACTAATCGTTTCCCCAGAAAAGATGTTAAATGTATGGTGCTATTTCTCTGATAGCAGCATTCACAGGAATCAAGAAATCAGGAATTGGGTGGCATTTCAAGTAGCACTCATTATTACCCCTAGTGACTCAAAGACAAATGTGTGCTTCCTGTTCAGGAAACTTGATGCTCAGTTGGCCAGGATGCCTTAATTTCAAAGGGAGGGATGCTTTCACCAGGAGACACAACAATGATTCCACTGAACTGTAAGTTGACTTTCACCCAGCCACTTTGGGCTCCAGATGCCACTGAATCAACAGGCAAAGAAAAGAGTTACTGTGCTAGTTGAGTAGATTGACCCTGATTACCACAGAGAAATTATACTACTTACTACTCTACACTAGAGGTTGGAGCAAAAATTAATATAAGACCCAGCTTTATATTATGTTAGATAAGACCCAGTCTTATAGTAAAATAAGACCGGGTCTTATATTAATTTTTGCTCCAAAAGATGTATCATATTAGAGCTGATGGGCCGGCTAGGTCCTATTTTCGGGGAAACAGGGTAGTACTTGGCCTTTGTCACCCCCAATTATCCTCATTGCATTTAGATTTTGCAACTGAATGGATGCAGTTCCCAATGTAAGGTCCGGCTGTCATGCAGGGTGTCATGCAGGGTCTCTGGTCCCGCTTCCCACATAAGAATGCAGGATATGGTGAGGCCAAAAAGGAACACCCACGGAGCCATAAGTATGGGAGTCATATCACTATATTCTCTCTGGCGGCATCCACCTCTCTGCAATCCACTCTTGTTAGCTCAGCCACCATCTTCTTGCTAGCCCCCATTTTCTGCTAGTGTAGCCACAGCAGTTATATTGGTGGCCAATGGCTCACTGGTTACAGCAGACAGCCAACTAGCCACAGCTAATGGCCATTCAATCACAGTTGGCCATTTACTATCCGAGTGAGCACCTTTCTACATGAGGGCAAGAGCCTGAAAACTGCACTCCTGGCTCTGTCCCCACACTGGCCTACAGAGAAGAGCACTCACACAGCATTTCAGGGATGCCAGGTTTCCCCTCATATATATGTATATATATAAAGTACAGTTAAAGTTCTGTCTTTTTGGACCCCTCCAGTGTGTGTGAGTAGGTATTAAATGACAAATGCACTCTCCTTAACATTCTAATCTCCCTGAGCCTTTGGATCTTTTTTTCTACATTAAACCAAGGCAGATCCAGCATTTCTAACCTACTCACTGTGGGACACTTTCTGGTCCATGTTTTACCTTGACTAACTGAACAGTTAGATACCTTTCTAACTCCTCAATCTGCAACAATAAGTACAGAATCTCTGCTTAGTGAGCCCCTATCGATGAATTCAGCCTGATCCAACTTTATGTTCCTTCCGCAGTTATCTCCCATTCTTAATCTTCATTCCCAGACGTTCCCTAGATTCCCGTCTGTATAATTTAGAAAACTCAAATAGTTCTTTTGGAGTGCAGCACACGTGCCATACTTGGTAACTTACTTTTAGAGGCTTACTAGAACTTCAATCTAGCTATATGTCTAGAAGCAAAGAGGATGGTGGGGGTGGGTCCTGAAGATGCTCACCATTGTCTTATCAGCTACTTCAGGGGAGGCCCTAACATTTCCTCAGGCCATGCAGGGTTAATCCCCTCAGAGGGTGTAGAGAGGCCACACCCACTGGGAGGAAGGAGGCCTCTTTCACTGGCCAAGAAGACATCAGAATTTATGGGTTCCCTATTCTCAGTTTCATCAGGGTTTTTTCACATGTCTAATTACAACTTTCAGGATGCCATTTCTTCACAATGAATGCCCTCACTTTAATAGTAGACACCCCGAGAAGCTGGGAGTTTGACTTCAATTGTAATTCTTCCAGCTACAGGATGATATTCTTTGTTTGATGTTTAGCAATCTCAGCTCTGCAACTACTGGAGGGAAGCGTCTGCTGGAAGGCCTATGTAGAAATTTTCAGGTCATTTATGTAGCATTTTAACTGGGAATTTGAATCCCTGAGCTCATCCTTTCCGTTCCCCACCTTCTCCATGAGTAACGAGTCAATCTCATGACACTGTTAGTTTGCCAAAAATGTTCCAAAGCATCAAATATGCATCCATTGCTTCTTCTCAGTGGTTGATGAGCAGTATCCAGTGGTGCCATTATGCAGGGCTCTACCAGGTCAGCCACACGGTATCAATACCCTCCACTACCCGACATGGAATCACGGGGTCTAATCAGATTAGAGAGTCCAGAGACCTCAGAACACATTCAGAAAACCCATCCTTAAAATTCTGTTCCTCTAGAACCACTCTAGGTACCCAAATCTGTATTATATTAGTCTTCAGAAAACCAGAAACTATAGGATATCGGATATATGTATTTACCATATATGAATATATGTGTGTGTGTGTGTGTGTGTGTGTGTGTGTATATATATATATATATATATATATATATATATATATATATATATATATATAATTTTGTTGTTGTTTATTGAGAGAGGGAGAGGGAGAAATTGCATAAGAAGTTGGCTCAAGTGATCAAGTGATTATGGAGAGCTCAGAAGTCCCAAGATGTGGTTGACAGGTTCAGGACCCAAGAAGAGTCAACATTTCAGCCTGAGTCTGAAGTCTGGGGGATTGAAAAAAAAAAGTCAATGTCCCAACTCAAGGAGACATGAGTAGTCCCTCTTACTCAACCTTTTTGTTCTATTCTGGTCTTCAGGTGATTCAATGAAGGCCACTGACATGGTTGGGGGGGGGGGGCAATCTGCTTTTCTCAATCTACTGATTTAAATGTTAATCTCATCCAAATACATCCTCACAGACACACCCAGTATAATGTTTGACCAAATTCTGGGCACCCTGTGGCCCAATCAAATGGACACACAAAGTGAACCATCACATCCTGTTAATATGTATATGCCGTAAGATTGAGCAACATGTAGAGTATATGGAAGTTCACCGGTTATCCTTGGTGAGGTCCGCTTTATGTCATGCTACCGCAGTTTCCCTGTATAGCTTTCAGACATGTACTAAATGTTCTACTCAAATGATCACGGGAGTTAGGATGAAAGACTGAAAAAAAAAAAAAAAGAAAGAAAAAAACCCACATACGTGATGTTTAAGTAGTACCTAATTAATTGGAGCTTTATTAAATTGTTTAATACAAATGTCCTGGATAGTCACTCAAACATGGAGTAGTCTTTGTGAGAGTGAGAAATAAACACTTCCTATTTTATGTTCCTGGATTTAGGAAGTTTTTGTTTCAGTGGCACTATAGCCCATTCTGATGGGTATAGTTTCTTCACCTGCAAAATGTGGGATTTTAATAACACTGTTTCCCCAAAAATAAAACTAGCTGGACCATCAGCTCTAATGAGTCTTTTGGAGCAAAAATTAATGTAAGACCTGGTCTTATATTATAGTAAAATAAGACCCAGTCTTTATATTATATTATTATATTATACTATATTATATTACATTATATTATACCTGGTCTTTTAGTAAAATAAGACCCAGTATATTTATATTATATTATATTATATTATATTATATTATATTATATTATATTATATTATATTATATTATATTATAGACCCTGTCTTATATTATAAGACCAGGTCTTATATTAATTTTTGCTCCAAAAGATGCATTAGAGCTGATGGTCCGGCTAGGTCTTACTTTCGGGGAAACACAGTAGAAGTCCCTACGATTTTAAGTTTCCCAATTTCAAATAGAAAAACTCAATCATATGAAAGCAAAACAACTGTACCTAGTCCACTCAGCCCAAAATGAAATTCTGGGGACAGAGTGGGCTTTTAAATTATCTACCCAATAATCTCTTTTAATTACACTGCCTAATGCTTTTCTAAACTCAGCAACTATTCAATAGAAGTGTTAAAATACATTGTTTATTTGTGAATGATTTTTACCTTGAAATTAAATGATTGTTATGGCAATGTTTGGGATGTGTCATTTGAAAATGTCAGAGTAGCTCATCAATATTCAGTTTCATGCATAAAATTCAATTTAAACTAATGTTATTTACCTATTTTGTACCTAAAAATTAGCAAGGAACTAGGGGAAATACAGAAGTATATTATGTGACCTATGTAATTTCATCTTAACAAATATGGGATATAATCACACATAAATCATAATTTGTTTCATATGAGTGCATTCATGGCTGTCATCTCATGGAGAACAGCTTTCCTGTTCTCCATGGATAAGGCTAACTAAGATGAAATGTAAAATTATTAAAGACCTATTCCTGAAAGCTAGCAAAGGAAGGTATACCATCTAATAAGTGCGACTACCTTTACACCTGTCATATTGATAAGTTGTGCAATTACTCCTATGATACTGCAAGTGCTCTGAACATTCTTGCATTTCCTCTTTTGAGGCATTTTTGTGACAATTCCTTTCATCCTTTGAAGGTGTATTGATTACTAGAAATGGTCATGCAGAGCCTTTTTATGTGAATTAAATATGTGATAGATGTGGACAATATTACATTTATTGAAATGATAAGTTGAAATGTCGTGTTTTGAGTATTGTATGGCTTGTTAAAGCAACTATGAAGGCAATCATAAAAAAAAATTAAAAAGATGTCCATTTAGAAATGTTAAATTATATCAGAATCATTGGGATTAGCCTATATCTCAGACTATATTGAGGACAATTATCCAATGATTGATTTCAGAGTGTATGCATATGAGGATATATGGTATATATGTTATATACATGCATGTGTGTATGTCTGAGAGAGGGAAAGAGATGCAGTAGTTTATTATCTCCATTTTTGAAGCATTTTTTTTTTTTTTTTTAATCTGGGAAGGGGAACAGGACTTTATTGGGGAACAGTGTGTACTTCCAGGACTTTTTTTTCCAAGTCAAGTTGTTGTCCTTTCAGTCTTAGTTGTGGAGGTCGCAGCTCAGCTCCAGGTCCAGTTGCCGTTGCTAGCTGAGAGGACACACTTCAACCAACTGAGCCATCCGAGAGCTCAGCGGCAGCTCAGCTCAAGGTGCCGTGTTCAATTTTAGTTGCAGGGGGCGCTGCCCACCATCCCTTGCGGGAGTCAAGGAATTGAACTGGCAACCTTGTGGTTGAGAGCCCGCGCTCCAACCAACAACTGAGCCATCCGGGAGGCAGCTCAGCTCAAGGTGCCGTGTTCAATCTTAGTTGAGGGGGGCAGAGTCCACCATCCCTTGCGGGACTCGAGGAATTGAACTGGCAACCTTGTGGTTGCGAGCCCACTGGCCCATGTGGGAATCGAACCGGCAGCCTTCGGAGTTAGGAGCACGGAGATGTAACCTCCGGAGCCACCGGGCCGGCCTTTTGAAGCATTTTTGATCTAACTTGAAGATCCAGAACACAAATATATGCAAAGTAACATAAAAGGAAGCCTGAGCCACTGTTCTGCAGGCACTGAAGAATTGTAGTGTCACATGTTAAACAAGGAGGTTTCTTTCTATGGAGATTTTAAAGAAAATGATAGATGGATATTTATGAGACTTTTGTGACTGTGCTATTGCCTGGAGATAAAAAATTGAACAAGATTAATATAGGGTCATTGCTACTTCTCTGAATGGGGCAAAATGAAAGATATTCTTATGAACTTGCCTTAGAGAATGAGTGAGAGAAAAATACGAGTAGAACTATTCTGTCTGATCATTAGCTGTACTCCTTCTTTAAGAGTCAGTATACTGTAGACAGAATAGAGGGGATACCCCCCCAAGAGAGTGTTGTGAGAATTTTATGAGATCATGTATATCAAATGTCTAGCACAGAGATCAACATATGACTTATGCTCCATAAATATTAGTTTTCTTTCCTCTGGCCATTATTTGTGTATCTACAGATAGAAGACAAAAATTAATAATTTAGCATGGGTGTGCAGTATAATGAGGAAAGAAATGGAGAAGAGATATGATCTAATCAAAATGAGTTTGTCATAATCCCTTGTCTTTGAAAAATAATAATAAAGTCATATTTATATCAAGCTCTTAATTTTTCATATCTATGTTTTTTTCTTTTATCCCTCGGATCTCGGATAGCCCCCAAATTTTGGGCAGGCAGGTCATTATCATCATGTGCTCGATGAGAAAATTAGTGGCCGTGACTTGACAAAGTCATATAACTTTTGTGTCAGAGTCTTAATCAAAATAGAGGTCCCATGATTGATAGACTGCCTCTAAGATGGCCCCCAATTATCCTTGCCTCTTGGTATTTGTTTCCTCATGCAGTCTCCTTCCCTGTGTTGGCTGAACCTAGTGATTCACTTCTAATAAAGAGATTATGGTGAAAGTGATAGGTATCACTTCCAACATTAGGTTAAACAAGACTGTGGTTTCCATCTTGGATTCTCTCTTGCTGTCCATTTGCTGTCTCTGGGGAAACATGCTGCAATGTTGTAACCCTATGGAAAGGCTTAAATGTACAGGAGCTGTCATCTTTGGTCAACATCTGGCAAGAACACTAAGCCTGTCAACAGTCACATGGATGAGTGTGGATCTTCTGAGACCTGCGAAATGCCATATGAGTGAGCTTCGAAGAGGATTCTCTCCCCACTGCAGCTTCAATTGAGATCACAGATCAAGTAGACACCTTGACTGCACTATTGTGATAGATCCTGAGCCAGAAGCACTAGCTAAGACACTCTGACTTTCCTGACTCAGAGATACTGAGAGATGACTTTTGTTGATGTAAGCCACTAAGTTTTTGGGTATCATGTTACACAGAAATAGATCTTTCATATATGTGACTTCCAACTTTCTACATTTCAAACATCTAGTCTGTATAGTAGATCTTAGTTATTAACTGATTGTTGAAACTTCATAGTTAGAGCTTTCTGATACTTAATTCTGTGACTTTGGACAAACTGGGCATCCTCTCTGTGGTTCCGATTTCTTACTTCTGAAATGGAAATAATGAAAATACAAACTACCTATGGGAAGTACAAAAATAAAATCTATATAAAGTGCTTAAAATTGCACTGGCCCATAGATAGTGCTTATGCATGTTGTTAATATTATCATTCCTTCATTAAAGCAGGAGGCACAACTGATATCACAAATAAATGGAGATGGAAAACTAAGCAAACATTGAAAAATATAACTGTAAATATGAATCAATGATAATAACAAAGTACACCAACAGAAGAATAAATGCATAGGAAAATATGGCCAGTAAAAGGGCCAATCATGAACTAGAAGTTATAAGCCAGGGAGGTTCTGATTATTTCAATGTGTATTGATTTCTCTTTGAGAAAATAGTACTTTTATAATGAATTGCATTATTTGCTAGCTATCTTAATTTAGAAATATTTTTGTATGGTAGTTTATAGGTAATTTGTCATCTAATTATATAAATGTTAATATTTTTATAAAGGCATTTGTTAAATTTGTTATACTTAGATATACATATATACATATATTTATGAGTGTATTTAAGTATAAATAGAAAAGTGTCAAAAGTATCAAATAGCTTACAATTGGATAAAATTATATCTAGAAATAACTATGATTTATGTATAACAAGATTGATAATTAAACAAGAAATGGCATGAAAACAGTCAATGTTGTTCTTGGACATCACCTGAGAGATATCACCAAGAACAGAAATGACCTTTAGTCATAATAGTAACTCTGAGAGGGACAAAAACGGAGTGCCAGGAGTGAAATATTGAGACTAGGGTTTCCAGGCAGGCATTCCCGCTCGTTCTCAGGAATCTTTTTTGCTTTCCTCTTCCTGAATCCTAAGAAAAGTTTGTTGGGAAATCGGCTCCTTGAACCCGGGTGGTTGGTAGTATCGGCCATCACTTTGTGGAAACGATTCACCGTGGAGAACAGAAAACAGTTTATATCTCGGGATTCGGGAACGGGCGAGTGAAAAAAATTCCTGAGAACGGGCAGGAATTCCTGCCTGAAAACCCTAATTGAGACACAAGATAGGACTTAAAATATACAATTGAATTTATTATTATTATTATATTTATTTATTTATTTATTTATTTATTTATTTTTTTTAAGGAGGGGGCAGCTCACAGTGGCCCATGCGGGGATTGAACCAACAACCTTGGTGCTATTATCATCATGCTCTAACCAACTGAACTAACCGGCTGCCACAAGGATGATTGAATTTAGAAACTAAATTACAGTTTAAAAAATTTTAGTGGAACACTAAACACTACTATTGCTGTTTTCATTTTTTAGAGCATTTTAAGTGTATATAATAAAGATTTATGTGCAAATAAAGTAAATATATGAAAGATTATAATATAATAAAGAAACAGTATTTCCTATAATATTTTTCAACGTTTTCTAGCATGTATCAGACTTGTTGATTCCAACACAATGTGTAAATTTTAAAGATCTGTGAGAAAAACTTTTTTTATGTATTAAGGGAAAAACTCTTAGGGATTTTTCTTGGAAAAGCTAAAACTAATACTATATGTTAATATTTTTTTAAAAAGGTATTTAATGATAAATTATGGAAACATCATACAAGATGGATAAACCTTAAAATGTTAATTAAGTGAAAAAGCTAGTCACAAATGACAATATATAGTATTTTATTTAAATGAAATGTCCAGAATACGCAAATCTACAGAGGCAGAAAGTAAATTATTTGTGGGCTGGGGCAATTGGAAGGAATGGGGAATGATTGCTAGTGTATACAGTACTTCTTTTGGGGGTGATGAAATGTTTTGGAATTTAGCATGGTGATGGTTACACAATTCTGTGACTATTCTAAAACTATTGAAGTGTTTATGTTCAAAAAAGGAGGAACTCCAAAACCCTGTTAAATGGCTCATAAACTGTATCTATGGACAGGAGATGAAATTAATAATTTAGCATTGATGTGCAGTATACTGAGGAAAGAAATGGAGAAGAGATATGATCTAATCAAAATGAGTTTGTTATAGTCCCTTGTCTTTGAAAAATAATAATATAGTAAAGTCATATTAATAGCAAGCTCTTAACTTTCATATCTATGATATTTCTTTTATACCTCGGATAGCCCCCAAATTTTGGGCAGGCAGGTTATTATCATCATGTGCTTGATGATATCTACATTGAGGGTATAAAAAAAAAAAATTCCTGAGTTAGAGAATGGGGAATTTTTCTTTTTTTCCAGTGAGAGTTATACTGTAAGTTCCAGCCCTGTCAATCACAAGATGGTAGCTTGAAGGGGATTATATCGAGGGTTTATGGATATATATCTCCTGGACTTTGGAGGACATAGTGGGCAGGTGTCTACAGCAAGTCTGGTTATTCTAAAGGATAATGATTGGCTGGCTAGCCACTCTAATGGTAGAAACAGGAGAACTTGCTGTTTTATCTACTATTTTAAATCCCCAGAGATTGTTCAGTGCTAAAGATGTGTGAATATTTCCCAGGGATCGGACATTAATCATGAATATGAAGAAGAAGCAACACAGAATACTCACTGGCCCTGTCATAGTGAATGACCTTACCTGGAGGAGCAAATAGGCCTCATCCGAGAAAATGGAACCCTAGTCAGATTTCTAGGACTGAAAATGAAAGGAGTTACATCCCACCCTCTCAGCCCACAGAACGGACATGTATTGGACATTGCTTGGCAAAAATGTAGAGATGTCCTCAGGAATGGGGAAATCACTGGAAAACCTACAGAAATGCCAATGAAAGTTATATTAGTTGATTTGGGCTGCTATAACAGAATACCATAAACTGGGAGGCTTACAAACAAGAAACATTTATGTCTCACAGTTCTGGAGGCTGGGAAGTCCAGAATCAAGTTACCAGCAGTTTCAATGTCTGGTGAGGGCCCCCTTCCTGGCAAATAGCCAGATCCTTCTAGCTGTAATGTCACATGGTAGAAGAGGTGAAGGAGCTTTCTAGAACCTCTTTTATAAGGGCACTAATCCTATTCATAGGGTTCTACCCTCATGACCTAATCATCTCCCAAAGGCCCCACCTTCTAATACTATCATGTTGGGCATTAGGTGTCAACATATAAATTTGGGGGGACACAAATATTCAAGCAAAAGTGTTATTTTTAAATCAGCTGCTATAGTTAAGCAGATAGAGGAGGAAAAGATACGCTAGGCAGAGAAACAGGGAAGAAGCTAACGGAGCTTCCCTCATCACATGACATCTTCCTGCCAACTATGGGCCGGAACTGCAGGCGGGGAGAAGACTCAGCTTTAAGTCAGGTTCAGTGTTTTGCTAATTATGTGGGACCAGAAATTCTAATTATTGAATTGATGCTGTGTTCTGCGACTTAAAATCATTGTAGAATTTTATTAGTGACCAGAAAAGTCATGGACTATCTAAGTTTTCACATACTAGGAGCAGGAAAAAAAATCCAGCCCCACCAAGTGTATTTAAAAGGTAGTAGGAGACACAATTTAAATTGTTTATAATTATACCCCACCAATCATGCTTCTTCAAATTCTAAAATGAGAATAATAATAGTATGCAATTCACAAAATTGCTGTGATAAATTTCTTAACTGCCAAGCGAATTATGAGTACTTTTAATTAATGTTATTACTATCACTTTGCTTTTACCATTGTTAACATATCTCCAGGACAGTGTTATCAAACTGAACTTCTCCTGTAGAGAAGAATGTTCTCTGTACTGTCCAGTTCAGTCAGCCTCTAGCCACATGTGGCTACTGACATGGGGCTAGTGCAACTGAGGCACTGAATTTTACATTTTATTTCATTTTAACTAATTTAAATGTAAACTACATCTAAGTAGCTACATGGTTAGTAGTTACCGTTATGGACATCTCAGATCTAGCCTGTATAACAAAGAAAAATGATAACGGTCAGAAAAGTTAATAGTACATTCGAGCCTAAGTTCAGCCAACAAGGAAGACCACTCTAAACCCAATTTTGTGTCATTAGTGTAAGTGGTGATGTCAGAACACCCTCAGAATGAATCAGAAGTAGAACTGTCATTTATACAAAGATCAGCATTGTGGGAAATGACAATAACACACATGCACAGATTGAAATTTGCCAATACTAAAATATATTCCAACTGACTTTTTGATATCTAGCACTGATAACAAATTGCCTGTGGGATTTAAACTCGCCATTTCCTAATGATGCAAATCGTTATACATAGCAACTTATTAACAGAAGCCACACCATCTTATTTTCTACGAATCTCATACAAAAAAGATGTGTGTCCATCTGATTAGAACACACTGTGCAGAACAAACCTGTAAAAGTTTCAGTGTAAGTCCTCTGTTATGTTAGGGGAGGTTACCACCTGACATACTCTTCTATAGCCAGGAGGAAAGTTTTCAGTACTGAGCAAGGTAAAAAGCAAGCCCTGGAGTAAGAAGGCAGAGTCATCAGGGCTCCGCATTGAAGTCTGCAGTCTGAAAGAAATGACTAGATAGCATTTAGCATTAGAGTCAAGCAATGGCAGGTGTGGGGGGAGGGGGGAATTTCACAAAGATTTGGCAACTCTGGCCTTGTATTAACCCAATATAGAGCCAAATAGCTATGTATAGTGGCATTTACTATTGCTATCACACTTTTTTAAAAATATACATATTTTTTACTATTGCTATCACATTATAGATTTATGTCCCACTGTGGCATCATCTGTATAATGGATCTAAGACCTTGGATTTTATTTTTTATCTGTTTGAAATTGCTTTTGCTCTTTCCCCTACTTCTGAGCATCCCACGCTCACACACAGTTTGTTGTAGAGAGTTGGCAGTGCAAGCTATGCTTGGGACTAGAGTATCTGTAGAGAGCATACGACATGCTAGATATATTCTAAGCTAAGGACTGCCTACTCTATCGTACCTAACCTGCACTTGACCGGATACTGTGGCAGCAGATCATAGAATCAGGAGTGTTCTAAAAACAACATGAGGTATAACTGCTTAAGAAGGTAAGTAACTGTTAAAAATATATGGTTGTACAGCATATCTAGCATTTGTAAAGTGCTAACAATATATGTAGCACTTTATATGAATTGTTTCTCATAAATATCTTTATGAGATAAGTGATATTTTAGCCCCAATATATAAGGAAATAAACTAAGGCTTGCAAAAGACTAAGTAAGAACATGCTCCAGGGGACATAATTAATTATTGATAGAGGTTCTGAGCCATTTGTTAAGCACAATGAAATGTCTCTCTGACATAGACTAGAATTCTCCCTATCAATCAAGGTGAAAGGTGGTACCATCATCTCCCTGGGGTTGTAGTGACCTACTGATATATGACAAAACCGTGCAGCTCTCTGTAAATAGAACTTGTATCAAACCTAAATGCTTTTCTCATCTCCTCTTTTTTTGTAGTGAATATAGAGACAACTGGAGGAGAAGGGATGAGCTTGCTACTGTTGGAACTTTATGAGGTCCTTATTAGAACCTGATCAAGGGAGCAGGAGATAACATCCATGAGCGTTTGAATCACATACTCTGATTTCTGTATCACTGGGCAAGTAGACCCCAAGAATGGGACATTCCACAGTTGAGCTAGCAGAGACACAATTCTTATCCTGCCTTATGTCTGGGCAAGCTGGAGAATGTATGGGGAACAAAAGGAAAAACACACTGACCGCAAGCCAGGAGAGCTGGCTTTTAGTCCCTGCTCTGCATTTAATCAATGGAAATGCTTCTGGCCAAGTCACATCACCTCTGAGGTTTTTTTTTTTTTTTTTTTTTTCCATAAAACAAGGGTGTGAAAACCTAGGACGATCACTTAAGTCTTTTAAAACTCTTTCTATGGGTTTAAAATCTTAAAATAAAATGCCCTCTCAGCTTGCGTCCAGAAGTCATGTTTTCACTAAACTAGCACTAGTACAATAGCACCTCTTTTATGAGGATGCATTTGGGTGTCAGTCAGGGAACTATGCTATAAAGAATAGAGTCTATGCTGACTAAATCAAGCAGACAAGTATATTAGGTTTAAGCAGATAAGTATATCAGAATAGAATTTCCTGGAGGGCTCGAGCCAGACTAAGAGGTTACTCTGCCATGACTGATGCCAAACTACAGCAGAAGAGGGGCTGGGCAGAAGTGGGTACGAGTGGGACAGACGGGGTGGGGAACTTCTTTAAGCAAACATCTGCTGTCACTGCTGCTATGCACCTAGGATATAGGAACTGGTCACCTGGACACTGACACTTCCACCCATGCCATTGCCTTTGTAGGACATGGAGTCTGGGAGGCATGTGTCGTACCTTTCTCATTTCCAAATCCATGCTTCCATGGGGCCTTCGAATTCTCAGAAGTTAGGTCACTTGCCTGCACCCAACGGCAGGGGAGGCTGAAGATGACTTTCCTGATTTGTACTTTGATAAGGCAAGAATTTGTAATGTGAGAAAATGGACCAAGAGCAAGGAGGTATAAGAGATGTTGTTCAGCCATGGTTAAGGATAGCTCTCTACAGCTGCAAATACATGTTGCCCTTGAGTTCATCCTCCAGACTGAAATTTATTTGTAAAAGTGTCAATATTAAGTAAATAATAATAAAAATGGGAAAGTTTCAAAAACACAGTAGATGAATGTCTGCCTTTTGAAAGAGAACATGGTTAAACAAAGTGTAAACTTTTCTTGGTGACACAAGATTTTGAATATGAATTCAAATAGTTTGAACATGACTACATAGTATGAGGGAACTGATGACTCATTATCTGTGTCCTTGAAGTTACCAGTCAAAAAGGATCAGATCACTTGTAAATTTGATTTCACTTAGCAGACATTGTTCTATTTCTAAGTATCATGGGGGTTATGAAATATTTGGGAATCAGATATATCTAGGTTCAAGTCCTAGCAGAGGAACCTAATAACATTTCTGATGGTTATATGAGATCATGAATGTGAAGCATAGCTCGCAGGGCCTGATACATTGCGATTAGTCTAGATGAAAGCTGGTGGTAAGCCTACTTTCTTTTCCCTGACTTTTCTCTTGTAAATCTACCTACTGTTACTTTTTCTGATCACTCCTGCCTCTCATTCTGTTAGAGCTCTTCCACTTTGCTGCTTCTACTATCTTGTGAGACTCCTTTATTAAGAACATTAGATGAACAGCTCTTTAGCTTAGTGATTACTGTCCCAAGTTCTCTGTCAGTCCTATGTGTCTTTATGGGGGTTGCCATAAAGGAACCCCACATCCCACCCAATCAGCATGCTTTATTCTTGACTTACTGATTTCAAGCCTTTAATCCCTCATCACTTCTGTTCAGTGTTTCTGGAAGGGCTACTAGTCTGCACTGCAATGCTTTGGAGGTAGATTCCAATGTATAATTACACAACTTATCAGGCAAAGGTTAAAGAGAGAAGAAAAATAACAACAAAAAGAAATTATGCCTCATTAGCACGCACATAAGAGGAATTTTGAGTCAGAGACATCTTTGATTCCTAGCCAATTCATTTATTACTCAAGATCATTAGGCAAGATGGTTAACTTCTTTGAAAGATTTTTCTGATCTGGAAAATGGAAGCCCAATTGATGATTTGCGGGGTTGCTGTACAGATTAGAAATGCACTTCTTTCATAGGGCAGTGCCTAGAGCGTAGTTGGCTTTACAAACGCTGGTTTTCCAACTCATCGCAGTTGGGAGCAAGCCAAAGGATTGCAGTAGGCTCCTGAGAAATGGATGCTGATTAAAGTGAGGAGGGAAAGACACTCCAGAGAAATACTGTCTACTTCTGCTCAAGGTCAGCTCTGTCAGCCTGCCAGGAGGGAAAGACCTTTAATTTCATGGTGTCATTTTCTCTTCCTAAAAGTACAGTCTGACATATATTTGCTTTTTAAATTGAAGTGAACTAAAATTAATCTCATTATCGGAATCTGATAGTCCTTAAGGTACTTAGAGACTCCTGAGTGTCACAAAACTAGGATCGAAAAATCTGGCAAAATGCCATCAGGAAAAGCAGAGGCAGCTAAGTGGACGCCTGTGGGGATGGGGGTGAGGGGGCAGGGTATGCTTATGTATAATTTGACTTCTTTTGACATTTTGTCAAGATACTGTGGCTCAACAGACATTTGAAGCCTGATTATTTCTGAGAAATCCTCGAAGACCTGCCTTGTTGTTTCTTAGCCGACAGTTTATGTTTCTGAAAGCCATTAAATATTATTTAAATTTTATTTAAATATTCAGTAGAGGGCCATTATCAGCATTAATTTGCACACATATTTTGGGCAACCATGGATTCAGGAGCTACTCCTGGGGCTTGATGTGTACCTGTACTACAGTAGAGGACAGGGGATATGAGTCAAGCATAACCTGGAGATGCTCTGCTTTTCCATAAGAAGAGGAGTGGAGGAGTCATTCCAGGGAAGGGGAGTTGAATTCCAGACATCCCTATGTTTTATTAATATGATGAAATCTTTTAGTCACATTGTGATAGTTTCCCTTGGTTAGGCTCTCTCCCGTTCCCTGGTTTCCTGGCTCTTTAATTCTCAGTTGATGGTTGGCTGTCCACTTTGACATCTGAATCTCTATACCTTAACTCTGTGAACACAGGGCACTATCTTTCTCATATCTTGAGAGTTCTAGAGCTTCCTGGAGAGAAAGCCCTTAAGATCGCCACGTGTCACATACTTTAAAATATTTATGAAGGAGTTTTGCTTAAAAATGTCTATTTCTTTTGCTCTAAATGTAAGCCTCTGTCTTAGGTTTTTATCATTTCCATTTTCTTGATTTTGAGAGACATTATACCATGCTGACCCTATATATAGCTCTCTCCAAATACAGAAATTAGGTTCTTCTGTTCTACATTAACCCTGAAAAATCTCTGTGCGTCTTGCCTCTCTCGCCCATGATGTTTTGTGATACAGGTTTTCCAGATGTCATTTCCTCTTTAGAAACAATACAGTTTGCTATATGGATCCATCCCTTCCTCTATCTGAAGACAAAATAGCTTGATCATTAAGAGCACGGATCTTGGGGTGAGATTCCTTAGAACTTGGCCACTTTTTTTTTTTAGTGGCATGATCTTTGACAAATCATTCTTTGCCTTAATTTCCTCATCTGTAATATCATTATATCAATACCACCAGCCCTAGAGATTACGACGATTAAATGGGGGTAATCAACAGAAATGACTTCTACTCAAGGGAGAACCTAGTTTGGCCAATGTTGCAGACATTAATCTCTAGGTTAATTACCTATATACAGGAAACATATATACAGATTTAGAAATAGATTTACCAGTGTATATTTACTGTGCTTACTGTCGGGTGCTCTTGCAGACTGTCTGCGCCCTGTTCTTATCTCCCAGAACTCTCTAAATACGTGAACCAGCCAACTGCCGGAGAGCTTTCTTTGACTTGAGATTGTTGTATGTGTTCAGGGCAAGCTAAAAGTGCTGAAGAATTAATATACAACCTGCCACCTCCACGGAGCTTTCAATCCATGCTGGCTAGTATCGGGGTATCAATACTCAAGCTCTCTTGCCCTTTGTGTGGATTGTGGGGGATAACCCTAAGACACACAATCCTTTTTGACTCTCAAAATTCTTCACTGGGATTAAATTCCAGTTACCCATCATGGTAACTGAATGGGTAATCCACTTTATTCCTTGAGTTCCTCTGCCTGTCTCATCAATCCACTGTACTACTGGTTTTTCCTGGGACCACCTTCCAAATAAACTACTTGTGCTCAAATCGTTTGTTTCAGGGTTTGCTTCTGGGGGAACCAAACTAAGATTGATACTATGAACTATGCCATTGTGAAAAGGTGTTAAGTTCTGGCACATGGCACATGTTTATCTATTTCTTGGTTCTTTCATTCATTGATTCCTTTTTTTTTTTGAATTTAGTGCGTCAATGTATTACTTCAGAGGTTCACAGTTTCAAACAACAGCCCACCAGGCTGGCTGAGAGAAGCACAACCCTGACCGTTACAACTGCTGAAAAGAAAGGAAGATTTCTGGTGACCGCACTGGCTCTGGCTCTCTATTGCCACAGACACAGAAAATGAAAAAGTTTTTATACAACTTTTCTTTTTTTAAAATGAAGATTTTTCTTCTCAGAGTTTACTGTTTACTAAACTTGCTTCCTTACTTATACCGTATTATGAGTGACTTCCTGAAGTGACTCTTAACCAGGACCGATTTTGTTTCCTAGAGGACATTTGGCAATGTCTGGAGATACTTTTGATTATCACAACGGCGAGGAGATGCTATTGGCATCTAGTGAACAGAGGCCAGGGATGCTGCTATTAAGTAACTTACAATGCACAAGACATCCCCTTATAACAAAGAATTATTCAGCCCAAAATATCAGTAGTGTCGAAGCAGAGAGGCCCTAAATAGGGAAAGAGAATATGTCAACTTGAACTGGGACCTCTCGAAGAAAAGTGGTAGTTATTTGTTTTTGAAAGAAGCTCTATTACATCAGATAAGAGAATAATAATTTCTGGTAAAGCAGTTCAGTTTATTGGCGGCACTGTCACAGAGGACTTCTGCAATGATGCAAATGTGAACCTGTACTGGCCAACATGGTGGTCGCTAAATCTATGTGGCTACTGAGTGAGCATTTGAAATGTGACTAGTGTGACTGAGGAACTGAATTTTTAATTTTATTGACTTTTAATCAATTTAAATTTAAATAGCCACAAGTGACTAGCGAGTGCCATATTTGACAGTGCAGGTTTAGTGGTTGAGATTTCCAAGGCTGGAGTCAGGGACACCTGAGTTCAAATCCTGTCTATTTACTTAGTATCTATATGACCTTGAGCAAGATATTTAACTTCTCCAACTTCTGTTTCATCATCTGTGTAATGGGGATAAAGGTTGTACATCCTTCACTATTGTAAGGATTAAAGACAAAATACATAGCCCAGCGTTTGCATATATACATGCTCAATGAATTATTATTTGTATACCACCTGTTAATATTCACTTCATGAGACTTCTTTCCCACCTCAGCTAGCCTTATCAACAGGAACTGGAAATAAATTAAATAGCACACTCCCTTCCAGAGCCTTGAACTGTCAACCCTATTTATGTCTCAGTCTTTGGATTTAATTCTGAGTTTGTCTGTCTGTGAGTATATACGTATGGTATGTATGTATCTATCATCTATCATTTTTTACTACAAATTGACTATTCCTAACCTATTCACACAGAACCCTCCCTTCTTCCCTATTTTGACTTTCTGTTTGAATCACACTGCCAGTTTGCCTTTTACTAACTATTATTCTGCCTCCCCTAAACCCCTCCTGGAACCTGGCATGAATGTTGTGACCTTGGGTAAAGCTTTCCCTTTTCCTCCTCCTGATACCTGCTTACCATGGAACAAAGACATTTGTAAATGTTTTCACCCAACTGACCACCCAAGGACATTTATGGATAGGGTTCTAGAAAGACTGTGGGAGAGTTCCATTCAGAAAGAAAAATTAAAATAAAACTTTGTCTATAGTTTCTCAGCAATGCTTAATATTGAGACAAAAGGTTCATCATAGTTAATTTGAAATATATCTACTACTCGTGGGTTTTATGTAGTTCATACAGTGCTTCCATTATTCAGAAAGCAAAAGGGACACATGATCATTCAGAAGATACCATAAAAAAAGTATTTAAAAGTGTGTAATGCTTTAGGTTTATGTTCACATTTATTAGCTTGTCTGTGAATGACTGTAGGGGAGAGAAAAAAAAGAGATGAAAAGTAGTAGTTTCGGTTTTTTCTTTTTTTTTTTTTTTTTTCTGTGTGTTTGGGGAGTGGTGGTAGGGGAAGTATAAACCAATATATTGAATAACAGTACATCATTTAATTCAACAGACATTAATAACATCAAGCCTTCTGAAAGATAAGACATCTTGAAAGAATGATACTTTGGCTTCCTGGAGTCATAGTAAAACAGAATTTCTCTGTTGATACAGACTCACATGCACACACATACAGATACACACAAACACATGCATGTACACAAACACAGACACATATATTACATCAAACACATATATTTGAGTAAAAGAGAAGAATACAGGATTGAAAGAGGCACAGATCCTTTTAAAAGTCAGCATTAGATAGATTTCCACAATCTCTTCTCACAAATTTCCATTTGGGTTAATGTTCTAGTTTTGATACTTAAGGTAATTTATATGTTGCTGCTTAAAGAGTGAACACTTAAAAATCATGTCCTTCTTACTGACGACATCCTTAGGGACACCTGGCCTTGATGCAACACAGTAGGTGTCAACCTGCTTAATAGTTGCTACAGGAAAAAGAAAATGTTTGGCATGTAATGCACAAAATCAAAGCTATTGAGGAAAAGGCAACATTAGCTACTCTTTAGGAAAATTGGCAGCGTCAAAAATACATACTGTACTTAATTAAAACCAAAGAAATATGTCATTGGTTCCATTGTATCTGTTCAAGGATCAAAGAAACAAATACGGAATTAACTGCATTTATAAATACTTTACTTCATAATAAATACTGTAATTTCAAGATAGCCCTTTTAAGCCAGTTTCTGCTTTTTGAATCATTGCCATTGTTAATAAATTACCCAAATTGTGATCAAAACATTTTTATTCAACTTATATATAATGTGGGTACACTGATGAATATATATTAAGTTTGGATAGTTCTATTTTTTAATTTCTATCTTCTCTTGCCCATAGTAATAATTTAATGAGAAATATTTATTGAGTACTTATAGGCATTGGGTTATTAGGTACTGTTCTAGGCATTGGATGGTGTTGAGTTGAAAAAAAATACATATAAAATGCATGTGCGTGTGGTAAATAGACATCAAGGGAGTTGAACTGAGTATGTTTTTATTCAAACATCACAAGTGGTTGGACGAGGTATGGTTTCTTTCATATGTTTTATGTATTTCTATTCACTTTTTCTTGTCTGATGAATCCCCACATTTTTTGTTGAAATAGAATTTTACTGCTATAAATAGTTCCAGAAATAGGATGGGGCATGCATACATCAATCAATCAATCAATCAATCAATCAATCAAATAAAACAGTATGCTATAATTTTTAAGAAGTATAAATAAAAATGTGATTGCAGATAAAATTCCATTTGGTATAATTACTAGGAACAGAGACATTTAAATTTTAAATATTAATTAAAAAGATGTTTATTAAAATATCTGTATTACTTAACAAATTTTTAATGGAACATCACTCAAAAATTTTAGAATTTGCATTGATGGCATATGTTCATTAAGTGACATGATTGGGAAATAAGGTATTTTAGTTCATTAAATTTTTATGGGGAATGAATATTTTTACATTTCTATAAGGTTGTATACCAAGGGTGTTGGCATAGTTTGATTGTTAAGACATGTGCTTTTGAACTCCCTTACACATGTGGATGTATCCCAATTTTTAGTGACGTAAACACATCATCTACAACATACATTCTCTTTAAACAAGTATCATATATTTCCACTTATGGTCATAATGGTTTAACAAGGACTGGATTTAATTTGTTAAAAACTAGAAAATAGGATGAAATACATGTAGCTACTATTTTCAGGGCTGTTTTGAAAGAAGGGATCAAATGAAGTGTGTTACTATTATACATTGACTTTCTGACTAATAATTCTTTCCAAAATGCAGGATAAGGAAGGAGTAATCCCAAACAAAATTTGGTGGATTCATGCAATTGAGGAGATGAAGTCCAGAGTGGGGGGGGGGGGGGGGGGCTGAGGCCAGTGCAAGTTGCAAGTCAGAGTTTCAGAAAGGAGAGAGCTGCACAACACTTTTATGATTTCTTGGGATCAGGCATGAGGGTGTTGATTATTTGGTAAGGAGCTCAAAAGAATGTTTTAGGAATGATGGTATTTTTCTAATCTTGATGGTGATGACACGGATGCACATTTTCAAAACTCATCAAAATACACAATTATAATTGATGCAGTTCATTGCATGTACTTTATACCTCAATAAATTGAAATTTGAAAAGCTCTCATAAAATTGGTAAGAAACAATTGAAGGAAGAAAGCACTCAAGTTTAGACTGAAAAGATTTAACTCAAATGTATAAAAATCCATTAATATTCAAATTGTATAGAATAATAATTTTAATAAAAATCTACATTCACTGACAGGCTTTGCTTTAAATACTTGATATGCATTAACTCATTTACTCTTCAGAAGAAACCAACGAGGTAGAGAATATTATGATTCCCATTCTATAAATTCTATGTTTTTATTCAAACATGACAAGTGGTTGGCTAGGATATGGTTTCTTTGGAGACCATTGTTCATGTTTTATGTATTTCGATTCAATTTTTTTTGACTGATAAATTCCCACCACACGACCTACCATATTGTTGCAATGAAATTTCACTACTATAAATCACTTCTGAAATTGGATGGAGGGATAAGCAAATAAATGAATAAAATAAATAACACAATACACTGTATTCAATTAAGCATGGGAAGGAATCACAGAAACTAACCCAAGATATCACTGACATTAAGTGAAGTCAGCATTCATTCCCAAGTCTTCTGGCTATTCCCCTAAGCACTGTGTGAATACCAGCATGTGCTGCCCTATTAGGTACTAGAATACAGTGTTGAGCAGAAACAGATGCAATATAGTGAAGGGGTCAGAGATTAACTGATGAGAGAGCCAACATATGGGGAAATGTCATGTAGGTAGTAAAAGATTCACGTTAAAGGAAATTTAGGACACAATTTTGTAAATATGGAAACGTAATTAATGATGGCAAAACAATTTTAGCCAAAAATACTGTGTTAATCAATACCAGTGACATCATCAATCAGCAGACCTGTTTTTCAAAGAGCACTTTGGCAATGCATGTTAAAATATTAATATATTAATTTTTAAAATTAATTTATACCCAGTTATTCCATTGTAGGGAATTCAGCCCAAGAAAATACCAATGGGGGAAAAATAAACAAACAAACAAAAACACAGAACAAACCACTCTAAGAAGAAAGTATTAATTGTGGTTTTCTTATAACAGTGAATAATTATAAATATTGTTGTACTCTGCCTGGAAGTATAATACATATCCATTAAAATAGTTACAAAGATTATATAGTGATATGGAAACAGGCATAGTCATTTATTCAAGAAAGATGTTATTATGTACTAATGACATTATTTTACATGCTGTTATGAATTGAATTCTGTGCCCTTCCCATTTATATATTGAAATCTTAACCCCCAGTACCTCAGTATGTGATCTTATTTAAACATAGGGTCTTTACAGAGGAAACTGAGTTAAAAGGAGGTTGAAATGGATTAGTGTGGTCCAGTATGACTGGTGTCTTTATAAAAAGGGGAAATGTGACATGCAGAAAGAGAAGACAATGCGAAGAGACACATGGAGAAGATGCCCATCTCAAGCCAAGGAGAGAGGAAAGAGCCATCTCTTACAGTCCTCAGAAAAGAACCACCCTCATGACACCTAGATTTTGGACATCTGTCCTTCAAAACTCTGAGACAGTACATTTCTGCTTACGCCATCTAGTCTCTGGTACTTTGTTATGGCTGTCCTAGCAAACTAAAACAGATTCTTAAAGAAACTGCTCATGGCTGTGGACTGTCATTAGTGCTATTCATTAAGTATTTATAGCTCTTCCCGCTTCTGCAACATGGCAAGATTTGACTTCCTTTTCTTTTGAGGATAGGGATGGTCATATGTTTTCCTTGGTAATGAAAGGTGAGCAGACATGACGTGTTATTTCAGGGAAGTACTTTATAAGCCATTGTATACTTCACTATGGTCTCTCTTTTCTGCTGCCATGGTTGCTGGCAACTAACAGCCGACTTGTTAGTGAAAAGAACATGATACAGAGCCTCCAGCCAACCCATGATGCACATGTAGTGTGAAGATGAAATAAACCTGTGTTGTCCTAACCCACAGATATTCAGGAGTTGTGTTAATTGAAGACAAACCTAACTCAACCCAAGTGAAACCACTAGTAGGGCACAGGGTTTGCTCATAAGGGCTTTAAAGTCTGGGTGAGAGCTGTAGAAATAACCAGATGATTATAATTAATTATGAAAAAAATGCCCTGATAAACGTATGCAAATAATTTTATGGGTGCACATGAGCAAGGCACTTAACCCAGGCCAGGAAAATTTTCTGAAAGGAAATGACACGTTAGCTTAGTCTTGAAAGGCAAATAGGAGTTAGCAGAAGAAAATGAAGTCAGAGAGATGACATATGTACAAAGGTGAGAATTGCAAATTTCTCATTATGCTGGAATGTAATATATGAGGGTCAAATGAATAGAAGTGATGTTTAGGGAGGATAAGTTGACAGGATCCTGGTCCAGGAAACTCTATATCACGATTTGAAGGTTGTGTATTGCTTTCTCAGGTACATTTCCCAGGCAATGGAAAGTTCTCAAAGGAGTGAAACAATCAATTATAATGCAGTTTTGAAATCAACAAAAAGAAAATATTCCATATATTGTGATTGTAGTTATGTAAACTATAAAAATGGAAAATTGCAAAGTAGTATGCAAAAACAGTTCTGTGAGGACAGTATGAACATAGATTAAATCATGTTGCCCATTTTAAACATTCCTACATATGTCATGCAGGGTGTCATGTGGGGTCTCAGCTCCTGCTCCCCAAATAAGAACGCAGGATATGGTGAGGCCAGAAAGGAACACCTATGGAGCCATCGATAGGGGAGTCATACCACTATATTCTCACTGGCGACTGGGTTGGAGACACAGGAAACAGGATCCCACGATCTGCAACCTGCTGTCCGCTTCTCTGCCAACCAACCAACCAACCACTTGCTAACTGCAATCCCCGCTTGTTAGCTCAGCCGCCATCCACAGATAGCGTAGCCATGGCAGTTATATTAGTGGCCAATGGCTCACTGGTTACAGCTGACAGCCAACTAGCCACAGCTGATGGCCATCTGATCACAGTTGATGGCCATTTACTACCCAAGCCAGCACCTTTCCACATGAGGCCGAGCCTGGAAACTGCACTCCTGGCTCTGTCCCCACAATACAGTTTGTTCAATTAAAAGGAAATTTAATATAATGGTCTGACTAGGTAAGCAAAATAAACTAAATATATTTCTCCCAAATCTTAACAACCTATGAAAAAATAGAATGCATGTTTACAAAATGCAGTTGAAGATCTGATGGGAACGTACTTAAGATAAGCAGCTCAAATGGAGATGAAATGAGTTTTCTCTAGCTTTCTTGCTAAGAAAATTAACTTATACCAAAAGCAGAATAAATATTTTAAAAGGCTGTATTTCCAGGTTGGAAACTCAGAGAAGGAAAGTAAAGAAAAATTAAAAGGAAAGCCTAGTAGACAGAATTCTAAAGATGTGCCCTCAAGTTTTTTGTTCTCTGCTTATTTAATCAAACACTAACCTAGGTACTGCTGTGAAGGGAGTTTTCAGATGGAATCAAGGTGACTAATAAACAGACATTAAAATATGAAGATTATTCTAGATGATCCAGGTTGATACAAGGTAATGACGTGAGTTGTTAAAAGCAGAAGAGGAAGCCAGTGAGAGAGAGAGAGAGAGAGAGAGAGAGAGAGAGAGAGAAAGAGAGAGAGAGAGAGAGAGAGAGAGAGAGAGAGAGAGAGAGAGAGAGAGAGAGAGAGACACACGAGGGAGGCTGACTAGAGATCCGAAGCATGAGAAAGGCTGAGCTCTCCATTGCCTGCTTTGAAGATGGAGGCAAGCCAGAACAAGGAATGTGGGAGGCCTCTAGGAGCTACATACCACTACCAGCTGACAGCCTACAAAGGAAAAGGATACCTCCATCCTACAACTGAATGGAAGCGAATTCTGCAAACAGAATGAACTTGGAAGCAGATTTGTCCTTGGAACCTCCAGAAAGCAATGCAACCCCGTCAACATCTTGATGTCAGCCTTGTAAAGACCCAAAGATAATAGCCCAGCTGAACACAATGGATTTCAGAACTCAAGAACTGAGATAATAACCTTGTGCTGTTTTAAGCACTAAGTTTGTGGCAATTTGTTATAATAGCAATGCAAAACTAATCACTTGTAAAAGAATATGTGAAATAAGATGGTAGGGAGATGATGAAACACATGATTCAGTCTTTAGTCATTAAGAAGTAATATATTGCAGTGGTCAAGGCGGTAGATTCAGATTCTGAAGCCAGAAGGCCTGGGATCAAATTACAGCTTCATCACTAGTTGTGTGACTTTGGACAAGCCTCTGTCCGTTAGTTTCTTCATGTGTATAACAGGGATACTAATAGTTCTTAGTGTTATTAAATAAATGATTACATGTAAGGTTCTTAGAACAATGTGTCGCTTGTGGCAACCTCTGTAAAAGTGTTAACTATGCTTATTTAATTTGAATGAATTCAACTTTAACCAGGTATTGGCAAATCCATGGCTTGTCTTGCATGGGCTGAAAGCTAGAAATGGTTTCTATAGAAAATGTTTTCAGACCCATGGGTTAATTTCATCTACTGAAAGCAGACTTTGATTGGATAAACAAAAAAAAAATTAACAGTTTAAAAAGAAATATATATAACAAAATGGCACAGGATCATTGGAAATAAAGGAGAAGAGAATTACTAGACATGTGAAAAAAGAAAGCAATTGCAGCAATGATTCTAGAAATAAAAGATAATTAATGGTAACACTGTTAAAATGGATAAAGGATTTAATATTTATATATATCTCTCTCTCTCTCTCTCTCTCTCTCTCTCTCTCTCTATATATATATATATATATATATATATACATATATATAAAATATAATTTTGAAAATTCTATGCTGTACATTGCCATAATTTACTTATCATTTTTCTGTTGTTGAACATTTAGTTTGCTTCTAATTTTCTTCCTCTTTTAGATAAGGCTACAACAATCATCTTTGTACATAAAGCTTTTACCACTTAATTGGATACTTTCTTTAGGATACATTTCCGGAAGTGTGGTTACTAGGGCTGAGAGTATAACCATTTTAAGATTCCTGATACTATTACCAAACTGTCAAAAGGATTGTACTAATTAGTACTCCAATCTCATGTTATCTTAAACTTTGAATTTTTTTCTAAAATGATTCTGTTACTGCCAGGTCTTTATGAGAAGTAACACATATATTAACTTCCTCTCGATATTTTAGAGAAGTGCTTCTTAGTCTTTAAAAATTACCTGGGATCTTGTTAAAATGGAGAACCTAACGCAGTGCACCTGGGGTGGAGTCTGACCCTGTTTTCTAACAAGCTCCCAGATTGTTCTCATGATGTTGGTCGGATCCCACTGTGTATTCTAAGGCTTGAGGCTTAAGCTGAGGTGGAAAAGGAGGTAGGAAAGCCTTTCCTGAATTTCATAAATGAAGCAAGTTTGAAAAATCTCACTTTAAACAAAGGTTCCAAACAAAGTCATCTCCCCAAATTGTTTTAAATTAGATCAAAAATCAGAAAAATAACACAATCAGGAAAAAAGGAAACCTTAACATTAATATTAATATCCCTCACATGCATGTACACAGAAACTTACACTATTTTCATGTTTTATATATTTATCATTTTAATCATACAATATTACTATTTTATAGCATGAATTTTTAAATTTAAAAATTCATTAGTAAAGGACATTTCTTGTGTCATCAAGTATTTTTATAAAATATGATTTCCAATGCTAGCCGAGTACTCTAGTTCACGGATATGTGAAGATTTAATTAGTTGTTTCTTTATACATCAAATTTGTGTTCAGTTTTGAGCATATGATATAAATTTCAAGTAGCCATTCTTGTGTATATATGTTATGCATATCTTTTATTTTATTTTTTATCTTGGACTGAGTTTCTATAGTAGTATCTCTGGATCAAAGTATATTACTTTTAAAGCTTCCATAAGTATTACAAACTCACCACCCTCACTGACATTGGATATAGGATTATGTCTAAAAGGGTACCAACTCGAATATGGAGTAATAACATCATAATTGTAGTTTTATTTATTTAATTTTATTTTTGTCAACTAAACCAGTTGGTATCAAATAAATCACAGAATGTTCCTGAAGAGGCAACAACCTATTTTAGCCAAGTGGCCTGTTTGTGAATTTCTTGTATTTGTTACAATACCAGAGGTATTGATCCAGGTACAGAAGGACGTATTTGTTATGGGTACAGACTCCTTCAGGGAGAAAAATCTTCAACTAAGATGGAATCAAGAGATTCCTATGTTTTAAATTTAGAGCTGTGTGTCTTTGGAATGCTTTACTAAATCCTTCCACATGGCTTTCCAATGTTTTTCCTTCCTCCTGGGCAAATAGTTTCATTTCAACTTAGGGGGGAAAGCCTAAAAATAGTTTCTAACATGCTCGGATTATCAAAATTCACAATTTGGTAACTTCTGATCATAGAGCTACTTAAAAAACAACAACAACAACAACAAACAAAAACCCCTTTCGAATATTATAATGCAGGGTCTCTGCTCCCGCTCCCCACACCAGAACACAGGATATGGTGAGGCCAAAAAGAAACAACAATGGAGCCATAGATAGGGGAGTCGTACCACTATATTTTCGATGGCAGCTGGTGGAGACACAAAACCAAACATCCGCCAGTACCCCAAAGAAGGGTCTTCCTGAACCTCAATCTCACTGGCTGCCAAGCAAGACAAAGGAAGTAGGATCAACGTGATCCGCAATCCACAATCCACTTGCTAACTGCACTTGCTAGCTGCTATCTGCACTTGCTAGCATCGCCACAGCAGCTACATTAATGGCTAATGGCCAACTGGTTACAGCTGATGGCCATCTATTACCTAAACCAGCACCTTTCCATGTGAGGTCGAGAGCCTGGAAACTGCTCTCTGGGACTCCGTCCCTACAAATATCTTGTCAAGTTTCAGCTTGGACAAACAGTAAATATCACTGGCAGTATTGAACTCCATGGACACAAAAGAAGTCCCCAAAGAGGGTGTGAAAAATACTACCTCCCCAAATTCCAGAGCCACTCCCAAAGATAACCAAATAAAAGACAGAGACAATTCTCTTGACAGCTGGCAATAGGACCCTCGCTGCAAGTGGAGTGCAACTGACATTTCTGTTCGGCCGTATTTTGGGGTCCCTGACCTGACAGTTGTCAAGCCAAGTTCTCAGGGAACAGATGAGACAAGAAGGCAATAGCTGTCTCCAGGGAGAGAAAGGGTCAATAGCCAATGTTTTTTCCTCTCAATCTGAATTTGGAAAAGGGAGGGATAGTGGGAATTTTTACCTTTCTCTCTCTACCAGGAATCAGAGGTAGAAATCTAAGAGAATGGACTTTGTTGGCTTTGGTCAGAATTCTTACCTTTTGCTGGCTTCTGCCCATTTTTCCCAGGATGCTTTTTGTAGGCTCCGGATTGAGTGGGGTGTCCAAGTGGGTCTCATACTATTCACCAGAAACTGTGGAAAGGAGGAATAATTATTTTTCCTCTATTGTTTACAGTGAGTGCCTGGCTGAGACTGTCTTTTCTCTAGAGCATCTCCTAAATGGATAAGCTTATTTAAGATGGGTTAAAAATTCTCCACTATGACCACTGTAATTCAAGATTATCTTTGGTAAGGTTACACTATGTAGAACCAAACTAAAATGGAGTCACTTATGTCAGAGACACAATGGAGTTGGCTGAATGTAATGCAGGGACTCTGGTTCCACTCCCCGCACAAGAACGTAGGATATGGTGAGGCCAAAAAGAAACACCAACGGAGCCATTGGTAGGGGAGTCATCCCACTATATTCCCGTTGGTGGCTGGTAGAGACACAAAAGGAAACATCATCCAATACCCCAACAAGGGGTCTTCCTGCACCCCAGTCGCACCCCAGTCTTGCTGGCGGCCGGGTGAGACACAGGAGATAGGATCAACAGGATCCGCAATCCACAATCTGCTTCCTAACTGCACTCACTAGCTGCAATCCGCTGTCTGCTTCTCCGCCATCCGCTTCTCTGTCAACCACTTGGTAATTGCAATCCCCACTTGCTAGCTCAGCCACAGGCAGGTATATCAGTGGCCAATGGCTAACTGGTTACAGCTGATGGCCAATTAGTTACAGCTGATGGACATCTACTACCTGAGCCAGCACCTTTCCATGTGAGGCCGAGAGCCTGGAAACTGCTCTCTCTGGAACTCTGTCCCCACACTGAAGCAGGCCCATTTTAAAAAATGAAACTTAACATTACCTAAAGTAAGTTGCAGGAATTTACAGCTCTTCTTAGAAATCAGCAGAGAACTCCAACTTGATATCCAAATACCAAGTCTGTTCATGCCATCTCTGGACTTCTTTGTTTCTCTGAGTCAGCTACCCTGGTCCAAATCGGGAAGAAGACCACTAGGCAATCAAGCAGCTGAAAAAGCCTAATGACTTCCACGTTTGCCCCATAAAAAAACTCTCAGCCTAGGAGCACTTCAGAACTCATTGCTCTTGTAGCCTTGCATCGCCTGGTTTGCAGGTCAAAACTCCTGCACTAAGTTGATCTTTCTGCTTGTTTGACTCAGTGTGCAGAGTTTGGTTTTTGACACCTACTTTTTCAGCTTTAAAACACGATTTTATTCACCTGAGGGCTCACGCTGGACCCAAGTCCTTTTTCTAAGTCGTACCCAGTCAGATGCTGGAGCTGGGCCCACTGGGCTGGTTTACGAAACCAGTACGGAAAAAGAAACACTCAAATACGGTCTGAAAAATCTCCTGGGGGAGGAGGCTGTCATGCGGGAGACCCTGCTAGCTGCGCCATTTGTCATGCGGGGTGGCCTGCGGGGTCTCTGCTCCCGCTCCCCATACAAGAACGCAGGATATGGTGAGGCCAAAAAGGAACACCCACGGAGCCATAGGTAGGGGAGTCATACCACTATATTCTCTCTGGCGGCACTATACTCTCACTGGAGGCTGGATCCACACTGTCCGCAAACTGCCATCCACGCTTGCCAGCCGAGCCGCCATCTCCTTGCTAGCCCCCATTCTTCTCTCTTCTCCTCTCTCTGCCAGCGTAGCCACAGCAGTTATATTGGCGGCTAATTGGCTAACTGGCTACAGCTGACGGCCAATCAGCCACAGCTGACGGCCATCTACTACCCGAGCCAGCACTCCTCCACGTGAGGCCGAGAGCCTGTAAACTACTTTCTGGGGCTCTGCCCCCACAGAGGCTGTGGAGCCAGGATCAGGATTCCAGAAATACTTCCTCAGCCCGGCCACAGGCAGCCAGAAAACAGCGAGCCCAAAGGCTCAGCAGGTACCTATGTCTGGTCGCTTACTGCTCCTGGGGACAGTTGGGGTTCTTTAGGTTCTCCTGGTATGAGAACTGTTAAAAGGTAAACAGGCATATTAAAATGGAAAGACTTTTTTGAGCAAAAATCGATTACAAAAGGGCAGCGCCAAATCAGAGGTGGTTGGGAGCACTCTCAATTGTGATTTTATTTTGTCTTTCATTTACTATTGATAAGATTGTGGTTTTACACAACTACTGATCAGCCATTTATACCACTAATTAGTTATTCCTCTATTTTGTTTTGGAACAGTTCCCTTTCGAGCTATTTGCTTTGTCTTACTGATTTGTGAGAACTTACTTTACAGGAATACCATTGGTTCTCTGTCCTGAAAGTTGCAAATTGTTTTCATAAATTATGATTGTCTTTTTTACTTTGTTTCTGATAATGTTTAGCCTAGAATGTTTTACATTTCCTAGATATGAAAAATCCATTCATTTTTTACTTATAGAGGCTTCCTTTGCTTTTATATTTAGGCACATCTTCGTTTTCTTCCAAGCAAACAAATATAAAAACTATTCTTTCAGTGATAAAATGATTTTACATTTTAGCATTTCACATTTTATACAAAGGGTGATACTTTTACCCATTAAAAGTTACCAGTTGTCTCAGCACCTTTTGTATTTGAAAATTCATCCTATCCCTTTTGATTTCAAAATTCTCCATGTATCGTATTTGAAATAAAACATTGCATTTTGAAACATTTTTCTCTAATTCAACAAAATTATGTAAAATATTTAAGTTTCATTTAAAGGGAAGAGATTGAAATTTCTAAATCTCTACAAAGTATTATGTAAAATATCTGACTTTTGAATTAAAACAGCTCCATCATTTTTTTAAAGTTGAATAAAATTGTGAATATTGAATCATTGCAACTGGTTATAAAAAAAAATCTCTTTTTGAGTTATATTTCATATTCTAACTCCTGCCCTTATATTAACTTCTGTAATCTTAAGACAAATGCACATTATTCCCATTTTCAAGGTATACTTTTTATTAAGGAAAAATTATGTGAAGGTCATGTGCAAAGTCAAGAGAATATTTTCTTATTTCCTATAATAAAATTCACTTTTTTTTCTTCTCAAAACAAAGGATTTAAGTAAAGCAAAGTTTTCTCTCAAGGCCAAAATATCTACTTAATTTGTACAGCAACAAATGTTTAAGTTACAATACAATAAAATAATATGTAGCAAATCTTGAAATACTGATAATAGCATGTTTTTGTTACAGAAAAAAATATTCATCTTTTAAAATAAGATTTTATAGATTAAAACATATATATACTTAAAATCCATTTTTCAACATAAACAAGTTTTCCTCTTTTACTGTACGCTTATCATCCTAAAGTAATACATCTGAAATTGATACATGATTGGTTCATTGAAATTGAGCTCTTCAGTAGATGATGTTTAAATATCAGTCTCCTTATGAATATTTAAATTCAAGAAATGTCAAATTAAAGCTTTGCTCATCTTATTTACTTTTAAGAGTTCTTCAGAAATATCAGATAAAATGAGAGCGTACTTGGTGGCAGTTTAAAACTCTTAAAAGGCTGATCTTTGCATAGTAATACTCCAAAATATTCAGGAGAAAAATATTCAAATATAGTGTAACATTTGGACTTATTAAAACAAAGTTGCTTTGATCTCAGCAAACCTGCTATATTTAACTTCAAAACATTTTCCAATTAACTCTTAATATGGTGAACTTAATTCTAACCTGATGAATTGGCATGAAAAATCAATTGTATTAAGCAGTTTTATTATGTGATTAAAATAAGTATCAATATAGTGGTTTTATCACATTGTATTTCTCACTGATTACTTTTAACTTTTTGAAGAGCCCAAAGACACTTTTCTTATATATTTTTGACTTCTTTTTAGATAAATATTTAATACATTAAATTTTGAACTACATTAAATCTACAAACTAAATAATGCCCACATATACACAATTTAGCTTAATGGGTAAAATTTTATTTCATAAGTATATATTCTCCTTAAGAATGGATTCAACAGTCTTTGGAAAAACATTTTTTTCTTACTGTGTTTAAATATGATTTAATTCAACATGTGAAATGTCATGTGACAACATGCTTGAGGTCATTTATTTACCCAGTTTACCCATTGACTATAAGAATATGAATATTCACTTAATGGTATATACTGAGTCCCTTCTGATGAGCATAGATTAAGGGGTGGGTGGGTACATATAAGAGAACAAATTAACTGCCTGCTTTGAAGGAGCTTATTGTAAATCCATATGTGTAACTTGTTCTTTATAGATAAATAACCCTATTTGAAAATGGCCAGAATCAGTCTGACCAATTTGAGAGAAATATTTAGGGTCATGCTATTTTCCAGAGGTAATTTGGTTTTCTTTATGAAGTAGGAGTGGAGAATTATCTTCTTCAGGATCATGTTAGTTGTCTAGGACAGTTCATCTGTCAATTATTAATATCTACATCTTCTCTATCTGCTACTCCCCTTCACCCCTCCCACACAGTCTGGAATTACCTTCAGCTTTTGACTCAGTCCATCTGTTTGACGCTCCCTTTACTTTCTAACATGATACCTCATCTCTCTGACACTCACAGATAATTTGACTATTTTGCCACAGGTCTCAATCCCAGACTCACAAAAGATATGCATGTCATCTGTCTTGGTTGGTGTCTTTCTGCTTCGTACCTTTGCATGTCACAACCCATCACTCAGCTTACCCAGGACTTGGGTTTTCACCATATCTTTAATTATCTCCTACAGATTTTTTGACAATGAAAGAGACAGTCATAATAAATGACCAACTGAAGTAGAATATTTTTCCTCTTTACATGATTTTTGAAGCCGTTATCAAATTCCTTAAGTTTGAATTTCTTACTCTTCTTAAGGACTCATTGTTTTTGTTTTACCTTTTTTTCCTTTAAATAAAGAAAAATACAAAGCATACCATAGAATACTTTGCATCATTTTCATGAAATTAACAAATGTTAGGACAGTGTTATTCTCAACTTTAAAAAAGAATAAACCATCTTATATGAAGCTAAAATCCACTCTGAAGCTGATTCCAGGCCCATTCCATTCTCTTTTGGATATACTATCTATACTCAATGTCTTTTTTGTCTTTTTCTTTCTTCAAACTACTCCTGTTTGGTTTTTGCCTAATCCTTGACGGAACTGTCCTTTTCAGTGTCACAATAACTTCTAAATTGCTAAAGCTAGTGGGCGGATCTCAGTCTCGTTTTAAACAATCTAGCAGTATCACTTGAGACATTTGGTCACACCTGCCTCCTTGAACACATTAATTACCTACCTCTCAGCTTATCACATACTATTTATTTTCCTTCTGTAAACTACGTCTTGATTTCTTGTTCATTTTCTTGTCCCGAATCTTTTAAAATTGGAGGTTTCCCCAGATGTATTGTCATCTTTTCTAATTACACTCACCAGTTTGTTGATTTTATTCAGTCTTCTGGTTTTAAATAAAATTATAAGCTCATAACTCCTACTTCAAAAGTTGCTTTTTCTTGCCCCTCAACACTTACATGTGGATGTCTCATTGCCACCTCAACCTTATATGTTAAACAGAACTCCCCATCTTCTCCCTAAACCTGCTGGACCCACCATCTTCTCATCTCAGTAAATGACCACTTCTTTCCAGTTGAAAGTCAGAAGTTAGATCTTGAATCTAACTTTGACTTTTATTTCTCTCACATCCATATCAAACCCACTCGGAGATTTTGTACCTCATCTTCAAAACACATCTGACCATATCTCAGGAGCTCCATCTTTATTACCCAAGGAATAACTTTCTCACTTTGACAGCAGTATCCTTCTAACCTGTCTTCTTACTAATGCCCTTTATCCATTTCCACCTAGTCATAGCAGCTACAGTCATTCTTTTCAAATAAAAGTTGGATCACATCATGTCTTGGCTCAAAACGTTTTCTTCACTTTACAATTAAAGTCATTACAATGGCCTGAAAGCTCTATACAGTTGTGCTCTTTCTTCCCTCTCTGAGCTTTACTACTTTCCAGCTTGTATACTCTGTGTCATTCACACTGACCTCATTGTTATTCCTTGGACATGTCAGACATATTCCCAATTTTTTAACTGGCTGTTGGTTTTGTCTGGAATTCTCTTGACCCAGATGTCTGCATTGCTCTCTCCCTAGCAGATCGTTATGGTTGCAAAACATGTCTTCCTTTAATAGGAGGAAAGTGTTTTCCTGTCCATTTGGATATGTGACATACTTTGCCTATGGAATGAACAGAGTAATATATGCCTCTCCCATGCAGAGGCGTTAAGAGCTCTTATATGATTTTTCTTGGATCTTTTCCCTCTGCTATGAGAGCTGCATCATGCAGATAGAGGCTATTCCTTCAGCCTGGTATGAAACAACAGAGCATCAACACCTGACCGATAAAACACTGGTCACACAAGAGAGGAATACATATTTGTTGTTAGTAGCCTCTGGAACATTGGGACTTTTGTTACTGTGTTATATTCATGAAAGCTAATATGGAAATTGTACCAAGGATTGGGTGCTGATTAAACAAACACAATCCTTCATGTTGACTTTGATTACTGATAGTGGATACCCATGAAACTATTATTGGAGTTTCAACAAATGATTATAATGTTATACAGTGGTAAAATATTTGATCAGAAACAAAATATTGCTAGAGTTCATTGGGTAATATAGGTTGATTTAACCAGCCACTACAACAAAGACATGAGATCAGAAAATAATTGGCTACCTTGCAAGCAAAAATGAATGGAAATATAGAAAGCTTGGAAATTCCCAAAGCTTCCAGATGTAGAAGGGGGCACTGTTTCTCATTTCCAACAGATAAAAAATAAATCTGAGATAGCCTTTGAAAACAAAGGCTATTTTAACTTAATTTCTTTTGCAAGAACTAAAATAGAATCATGGCCATAAAACCCTTTGTTAAAATCTCCAAATTGATTAAGGTAATGCCTAGTAAAAATGTTAAGTTAGACAAAATGGCTCAAGAAAAAACAACAACAAAGGCATTATTTTCCCAACAAAGCTTGGTAAGTTCAAGTTACTACAATTAAGTCTGGAAAAAAGAATAATTATGGGTAAGCTGCTAACATATAAAGCTGAGTAAGAGGAAAAGCTAACTAAACTTTTAAAAAAGTTGTACTGCCATAGGAGTCAGTCTGGATTTAAAATACGCTGATTACTTGAAGCTTAACCTCTGGGCCCCGAACATTTCACAGACAGAAAGGAGGATGAGAACACTGTGTGGTCTTCAGGGAGAACACATTCTCCAATGTCCTGTTCCGAAGAGACTTAGGAACAAAATAGGAAAGGAAAGATCTCGGAGAGGAGAAACCCTTACCAGGAGAACAATGGCTGAGGATCTACTTGAAGGGAACAGAAACAGGGCCTGATTTTCCTCCAGGGTAAAGGCCCTCTGAGATTTTTCCCTGGGGAGATTTCAGTGTTGCTATAGGTCAGTGAGGACTGTTTGTTTCCCATTCTCACCATATTCCAATGGGAATATTTACTGCAGTTAGTCTGTATACATTCTACCAGTGTGTGTGGGGTGTGTTGGACAGATGACTTGGCTTTTCTGTTCTTGGATCTCTGGATCAAGAAAAGCCTTATATGACCTTGATCTAAAGATTTTCATGAGATCATGGACTGAGCATGATGACACAATTAGGTTGTTTCCCTTGTGTGGACAGGGCAAGTGTATTTTATGTGAGAAAGGGAGGAAACCAAGATGATATATTGCTCCCGAATACTCTTTGCGAGATAAATACTTCTACCCTATTGCTATTGGGTTTGACCAAATGGTATGCTTTGGCCACTGAAAAGTGAATAAAGGGGACATATGTCATTCCAAGAAGAATGACAGGTAAGGGCATTTTGTGGTTCCACCATTTATTTTCCCAGTCTCTGACCTGTGAATGACATAGTGTGAATAGAGGCTGCTTTTTCACTGTTTACTGGATTTAAAACTATGTGAAGCAGTTGCTGTAGCTGATCCATAAAGGTCATGGCATGTACCTGAGGAATAGACACTAGTTTTTCTAAACCATGGTTACCTGGGGATTATTAACAGCATAACTCAATGAAAACTGAGTGATAAATTCTACTATTCCTTGAAGTCTTTGTTCAAATGTCATCTCAGTGGTGTCTGTTGTGACCATATCTAGGACCATGTCAAACCCCATTCCCACTTCGAATCTCCCTTATCTTGCTCTATTTTTTCCATACCACCTATCCTCTAAAACACTAATCAGTTATTATTATTTTTTATAGTCTATCTCATCCATCTATAGATTCGAAGATGTTAGGAATTTTTGTTTGGTCACTGATGTTCCTGGCACAGAGTAGCCGAATAGCCCCTTAAAAAAAAAAAAAAAAAAAAAAAAAAAAAAAATATATATATATATATATATATATATATATATATATATTAGTTTCAGGTGTACAAAACAATGACATAGTTAGGCATTTCACCCCTCACAAAGTGATAACTCCCCCCTCCCCCTCCCCCAATCTATTGCCCCTCTGACATCGTATATATCTATTACAATTCCATTGACTCTGTTTTCTGTTGTATTCCATATCCCGTGACTATATATATATATATGAAATTATACTTGACATACAATATTATTCAGCTTCAGGTGTACAGCATAGTGGTCGGGCATCTACACCATCCATGAAGTGGTCTCCCTAATAAGACATGTGCCCATCTGACACCCTACAAAATTATTGATTATATTCCCCAAACTGTCTTTCATATCCCCAAGGCAATATTGTAGTTACCAATTTGTGCTTTCTAATCCCCTCCCTTTTTCCTTCATTCCCACCCCCCTCCCATCTAGCAACCACCAGTTTTTCTATATCTCTGAGATTATTTGTTTGCTTTGCTCACTTATTCAGTTCTTAAGATTCCACATATAAGTGAAATCATGTGGTATTTGTTTTTCTCTGATTGAGTTATTTCACTCAGCATAATGTTCTCTAGGTCCATCCATATCATTGCAAATGGTAAGATTTCATTCTTCTTTATAACGAATTAATACTCCATTGTATAAATATAACACATTTTCTTAATCCAGTCGTCTACTGATGGACATTTCGGTTGTTTCCAAGTCTTGGGTACTGTGAATAGCGCTGCAATAAACATAGGGGTGCATAAATGTTTTCCAATTAATGTCTTGGATTTCTCTGGATAGATACCTAGTAGTGGAATTGCTGGGTCATAAGGTAGTTCGATTTCCAGTTTTTTGAGGAACCTCCATACTGATTTCCGTAGTGACTGTACCAATCTGCAATCCCACCAACAGTGCACAAGTGTTACCTTTTCTCCACAACCTCACCAGCACTGTTGTTTATTGATTTATTGATGATAGCCATTCTGACTGGAGTGGGATACCACCATATTGAGATAAAATATATTTGTTGAATAAATCAATGAATGAGTTATTTTGTATCCACTATAATTTTCATACATTTTAGTATATTCTGTGTAATGGCTAATTTTATATGTCAACCTAGCTAGACTTGGTGCCCCGTTGTTGGTTGAACACCAGTCTAGATGTTGCTGTGAAGCCATTCTGTAGATGTAATTGACATTTCCAATTCGGTGACTTTAAGAAAAGGAGATTACCCTCAGTAATGTGGGTGGGCCTCTTCCAATCAGTTGAAGGTCTTGAAAGCAAAAACAGGTTTTCTAGAGATGAATACATTCTTCCTCAATACTGTAAAGTAGAAATCATGCCTGAGTGTCTAGGCTGCCAGCCAGCTCTATAAACTTCAGACTCATTACTGTAATATCACTTTGCCTGAGTTGCCTCCCTGCCAGCCTGCCCTACAGATTTTGAGCTTGCCAGCACCCACAAGCACATGAACCAATTCATTAAAATAAATCCATGTGGCTCTTAACATGGACTCTGCAGCTATATGTAGGCAGGGCCTTCCTCAGGTCCATTGCTTTACCCACACACATACAATAGTGTCTGCCACTAATAGATGCTCTAAGAATATGGGTTGAATGAGAGAAGTACTGAAATAAATGTAAATTGTCCTTAGTTTATCTTTAAACTGTGTTATACTGTTTTCTTTTTCTCTAATATATAATACTTTGTTGACTTTATTCCTATAATTCACAGGAAGTTACTTAACTATAATTGCCTATTGAAGTAAAAAATTGATTTAGCACAAAATTTTTTTGCATCAATTTTATTTGGGGAAGCAGATCATGTCACACTATCCTGGTTATAACCAAACCTCACTAATATAGGTTCTGTCACCATGGAATCTATAATTTTAGTAGTTCCAATTTGGTTTGCTGTTGTTTTATAAATCTTTTCATTTTCCTATACATTTGTATTACATTACTATTTTATAGAGAATCTTGGAAACAAAAAGAAGTTTTTGAATATTCCTTAATAATGGTGACAATAATTCATCCATCCATAAGATGTACAACCAATAGTTTATTGTTAATAATTATATCTATGTTGAAGATTTAATAGTTGTAAACATTAAAATATTTAATATTAGTAATTACTGAATAATACATAGGTACCATAGCTTTTCATTTTTAATGGGGGTAACATTTTTACATTTTTGAAAGGAATGTTGTAATTCAGATTTTGTTAATTTAGGTCAATCAGGATTAGCCAAAATGAGTGAGACAATGTAACTGCAATGGTATTTCTTAGAGTAAGATAAGAATCTTAGAATAAGGCAAGATGTTGGCTGCTCCCCTTATAAATTTCTCTATTGGTTTCTCTCTGTCTCTATATCTGCACACACATACATGTTACATAAAGCATGCACACCTATATGTATATACATATATGTACACTGTATGTGTCAATTTACTTGGGAGGTGATAATCTAACAAAAAGAATAAAATAGGGCCAGCCCGGTGGTTCAGGCGGTTAGAGCTCCATGCTTCTAACTCCGAAGGCTGCCTGTTTGATTCTCACATGGGCCAGTGGGCTCTCAACCACAAGGTTGCCAGTTCAATTCCTCGAGTCCCGCAAGGGATGGTGGGCAGCGCCCCCTGCAACTAAAATTGAACACGGCACCTGGAGCTGAGCTGCGCCCTCCACAACTAAGACTGAAAGGACAACAACTTGACTTGGAAAAAAAAGTCCTGGAAGTACACACTGTTCCCCAATAAAGTCCTGTTCCCCTTCCCCAATAAAATCTTAATAAATAAATAAATAAAATATATCAATTATACCTTGAAAAAAAGAATAAAATAATAATTCATATAGTGTTCTTATATAAGCTGTATATGTAAAGTATACATCTGCAAACTATATACAAATTATATTAAAATGTATTAACCTAAATACAAATTCTGCTCCTATCAAGTACTATTGCAAGTATTATTAGTACTAGCTAATATTTATTGGGCATTTTTTCTATATATATGGCACTGTGCTAAGCACATTACATATATCATCACATTTAATCTTCACAAAACTGCTATGAGAAAGCTATCATTATAGTTTCTATTTTACAGGTGAAAAAACTGAGTCACCAAGAGTTCAGGTGGCCAAGTTCATTCAACTACTAAGAGGTTATATTCAGATTTGAACTCATGATGTGGGATGCCTTATGCTGTCATTTGTCCATGTCTTTTTTCCTGGAGATATAGGATGTCAAACTGGTGTCTTAGAAGCGCATTTGACTTCCAGAGTAATTAGTATTTATAATGACTTCAGAGGGATAGTAGAACAAATGCCCTTGAAAATCCAAGTGGAGCCTGACTTATGGTTGCCATTCAGTTGTAATTTAGCAAATGAAGACATAAACAAAGGAGATTATGAACATGTTGTACTATTCTGACTACAGCAGAATTTAATAATTTAAAAAAATAAATTTTATTAGAAAATTGTACCTTAATATAATACATGTCTGAAGAAATAAATTTATTCAAATATTTATTACGCATGCCCTCAACTTATTGTTGTCTGTTTATATGTTCAACTAGGCAGATTTTTAGGAGTCTGTGAATTTTGTTTCCAATAGTTTCTTGTGAAAGTAGAGCTTCTATTAAAAATAAACCTTTGCAAAGAGCAACCCGGTACAGGAAAAATGTTCATTTTACAGATAACAACCTGACAAGTTGGAGGTCTTTCTCTAGACATTGGGCTTCATTAAATCAAGGGTAATAGCACAGCCTAATGCTCGACCATTTGCATCTTTCATATTTAATTTGAATTTTCTGCACCATCTATTTCTTCTGCCTTTCTATTAAGTGAAAAGTGTGAGCTTTTAGTCTCAAGTTCCAAAGATCAGGCATTATGTTCTTTTCTAATACAAATCTTGAGATGTCAACATTTTTCAGGCTGATTAAACCCCTTGTCACACAACTAAGTAGTAAAACACAGCCTGGTCATATGACTTGAGTTTCTGTATAGCATGTTTGCAGTGAAGTACATCTGAGGGAGGGAAAAAAAAAATACATTTTCACATGGTGCAACCTTAACTTGTGTTCCTCTAGGCTACATTTAAAGTTAAGAGTTTATAAAAATTTAAAACATTGCAGGCATTTCTTCCTACAGGCTTAAAAGCCTAGCTGACATTTATGAACAAATGAATTTATCATAGAGCAAATATATATTTTTAAACACTTATGGGTATTCTCCAACCTCACAACATCTGCCAAGAATGAATGACAAGACATTTTTAAAGAAACTCTATAGATTAGTATACTAAAAAGGGGAAGGAACTGGTATATGGGATTACTTAAAAGTTGACATTTTTTTTTCATCCATAAGGGCAGTTTTAGTTTAGGTACTTAATGAAAGAGTAGGGGCATATTGTGGGTTTTTGAGATTAAAGAAGTGCTCAAATATTATAAGAAGGGTCAAAGCTACATCATGAAAATATTTTTCTGATTTTGATAACTTGTTGGTAAATCATTTATACATGCTAGATATCTAAGCAGACAACTAATTTGTCTCTGGGTTCTATGAAGAAAAGACCAACTAAATTTTCCCAAAGGGAAATTTTAAAGCCCAGCTATTTGGAAGGTTCACGGTCCATATAGCTAAACAAAAAGAAAGATTGGTAAGCCAACAAATTCATGATACAAGCTTTGTGTTCTCCTCCACTCTGCTCTGTCTTCTTTTTACGCGGCTCAAGACTTCTAATAAACGTTTCCTTTTGTCATTTTTCCAAATCCATAAACTCATTGGAATTTCAGGCTTGGATGGAGATTTTTATTTTTCATTCTGAATTTCCCTGGGATGTTAAGAAATGGGCATTTTATAGGCACCCAGGGAAGAAAACAATAAGTTTGTTCAGGAATCTAGAGTATGAGAGGACCTTGAGATAACCATTGAAATCTCAAGGACATGATGATGTTAATTGGGACTCCAGCAGTACCTGAAAGTGTTAAGGCTTCTCCCCATGCACCACAGAATTACTACTGGGAGAGAACAAGGAATAAGGAAAGAATGGAGATTAACACTCAAGAGGAAAAACACTTTTCTTTTTTCCTTACCTGACACATCATGTGCTTAACATGTTGTGTTTTTCCAATAACAGTTGGTAGCATTTACATACATTGTAGAGAATGCAGATGGATTTCTGCTCAGAATGCAGGAAGCCCAGGAGATCACGCTGGGAATAGCTAGTCTTAACTACATCCTCATGAATGCTATTAATTTTTGAAATCAAGGCCTTATTATTTAGTATCTTAACATATTTTTCTGTGTTGAAAACATATGTGCTCTTGACCCACTTAGAAAAAAAAAAAAGAAGAAAATCCTCAACACCCACCAGTGAAGCAAAGGCTAGTAGCATAAATGATTGAACTGTCTGTAAAAATACCTTCCCAAGAGAACAGTCTGCTATTGAAGTTCAGATCAGCAAATATACTTCCTCATTATTTTTGCATGCCTCACATACCTGCTGCTTTTCCAAACTTACAGCATGTTACTTTCTATCTTTACAAGCAATATGCTCACATCTTGTATTTTAAGAAATGAAGGAATCTGAACACTCTTGAAGAGATGGGATATTTTAAAATATATTACTGGACTAAATATTGAACTATGTTATAAGAATTTGCAAAAAGTGGCCCCACTCACATTCAAGTAAAACATTCACCTTGTTTGTAAAACAGTGGTTCCAACTAACTAGAATGGAGGTGCTAGAGTAATGGCACTTGGTTAATAGCCTCTTCGTTGGATTTGAACTGGAGAAAAGAGGAATTAAGGACACTGGGAACTAAGGAAGGCAATTATTTCTACTTTATATTAACTCTTATTTTTCCTAAAATAATTTATTGCTATTAAGTATAGGTGGGTAATTTAAATGTGTTAGAGTGAAAGTTTATCCAAATGAAAATCATTATTTAGTTAATGATGTTGTAAAAATGTATTTAAAACATTGTTACATGTGATAATTTATTAAACATATCTTCTTTCAAATATCTACAAAAGATATGGCACTGTGTGGGCACTTTGCATGGATGTAAGGGTAGTTTAATATAACTTTTTTCCTTAGGTTGACCTCTTCCACGATTATATTGAATGATGAAAAGGCACTGAATGGTTTATGTACAGGTGTGAATGTATAACAGCGGGTTAAGGAAGAACACTGCCTCAATTGTAGTCCTCCTCGCCTATCTATCAGCTATGATTTTGGGTAAGTTACTCTTTTTCCTTATCGGTGAAATGGGCAAGTAGATGCAACTCTCTTATCAGGTTGCCATGAGAAATAAATGACCTGATATATGTAAAGTATTAATTATTCATGTTTAACAAATATCACTCTTGTTACTGGTGGAAAATAGACTACAGGAAGCCAGAGAGGAAACAAGAAGGTATTTAGGAGGCTAAAGCATATAGAAGAGCATGCTCGAGATGAAGGAGGTCTCAACTTGTGGTTTGTGTCTGAGGTAATAAGAAGTGATCAGATTTAACATATATTCTGACAGAAAAGCTGAAAGCCCTGAGTTGGACTAGATATGAATTGTAAGAAAGAGGACGCAAAGATGACAACTGAACAATGATCTACATAGTTGTAGCAATTGTTGAGATAGGAAAGATTATTGGAGGAGATTGGTTGGGGTAAGATAGGAAAGAATCAAGAGCCTCATTTGAATAGATTAGGGTTATGATCCCTATTACATATTTGTATGGAGATAGTGGGTATAAAGTTAGATATACAAATTTAGTGGTGCTCTTGATGAATGCATATAGTCACTGTATATTGAGTCACTGCATATAGATGGTACTTACAGCCTTGGGAATGAACAAGTGTGTACAGGCAGAGAAGAGACTAATGCCAAGGACTGAACACTGGGCTACTACAGCATTTAGGAGAAGGAACAAAAAAGGAAAGAGTTGCCAGAGAATTAGAGAGAACCCAGGAGATACTGTGGTATTGTGAGAAACAAGTAAAGAAAATATTTAAAGGAGTGGGATGAGGAATGACAACTAACTGCTCGATGAGGCAAGATATAAGGGAATCACACTTGACTCCAGCACACTGACCTTGACCAGAGCAGTTTGAGAGGAATTAAGATGAAAGTCCCAGGGTCAGCCAAGAAGAGCTGGGAAATCAAGATGTAGAAATGCATTAGTGAATTAAAACAAGTTCACTGAGGAGCTAGAAGAAAATAGAAATGAATATTTAATTCAGTAGTAACTTCCAAAGCTTTGAAATAGTACTAGAAAATACAATGAAGGTATCGAAATACTTGAATATATATGTAATTGAAAGTTGATAAAAGTAAAGAGTAAAATTAACAGAAAATGACAACAAAAAATTGTTTGAATCAATATGAGAAGCAAAACATCTGGTTGTTTCAGTGGGTCAGTGACATCGTCATCTTGCTCTTCTATGCCAGGAATCCCTTAATCCTTGGGCTGGTGATAAAATGGCTCTGATGGTCCCCGACTCATATACACACAAGACAACACAAGAAGCAAGAAAGTGACTAACTCTGCCTCTGTGCTTCCTTGCTGGTAGGGAAACTTTGCCCAGAAGCATCTCTACTCCCTCATGCCTCATTGACCAAAAATGACTTAGAACTGCCCATGTTTGAATTGATCATTGGCAAGCAAGGGACATCAAATTACCATGATTGGTTTAGATTAATCATTTGAAGTAGAATGTAGGCTGAGTGGTCACGACACTGTCCTAAGTGTTTTATATATATTAATTCAATTAGCCCATTTATATCAGTAACTCCAACATTTATGTCCAGCTTTATCTTTCATTAGTTGGTATATATGCTGCATAATAAATAAGGTGTCTGCATTAGTTTGGTAGGGGCTGTCACAACAAAATACTGGGTGGCTCAAACAACAGAAATTTATTTTCTCACACTCTGGAGGCTGGAAGTTCAAGATCAAGGGGTCTGTAGAGTTGGTTTCTTTGGAACCCTCTCTCCTTGGCTTGGGGATTGCCACCTTCTTACCGTGTCCTCATACGGCCTTTTTGCTGCGTGTGTGCATCCTTAGTGTATCTTGGTATGTCCAAATTTCTTCTTATATCACTCAGATTTAATTAGATCCACCCTAATAGGCTCATTTTAACTTAATCACCTCTTTAAAGGCCCTATCTCCAAATATAGTCACATTTTGAAGTACTGGATGTTAGGACTTCAACATAAGAATTTTGGGCAAAACGAGTTCAGCTCCTGACAGTGTCCATGAACATGCTCTGAGCACTTTCAAGTCTATACCTTGGTCCATACTTATTTAACCGGAAATATTCTCTACCTTATCCCTCACTGCCCGAATTATTTCATTGTTTAGGATCTACCTCAGTTGTCATCACAAATAAAGCTCTTCTCAACAGTATCCTCCCAGAATTTTTCATGTACTTTTCTTAGGGAAATTTCAGTCTTAATATTACAGTCATTTGTGTACTTACCTTAGATCTCCATTAGATTAAAATGTTCTTGAAAATAAGGAATTTTTTTTGTAACCCTTGTATTATCTAACAGTGTCTTGTCCATAGTTGGTACTTAGTTTAATGTGTTAAAATAAAAATGTCTATAGAAGTGTAATTCATATGTAGCCTCCTAATAGGATTTGAGTGGAGGAAGCGATTGTTTCTTTGGTGATAGGGGAAAAATTTGTGGATGAGTTGAAATTTGAAACAGGCCTTGAAGTATGAGTAGGATTTTGATAGGTGGAGATCTGACGAAAAAGGGAACTAGAGCTTAGGTTAAATGCTCATTCAAACCAGAGGTAAAGAAAGTGCAAGCAGAACTCAGAATTTAAAATAATTGCACAGTGTACATCTGTGCAATAAAATGTAGTCAGTTTGATTATACCACAGGGTTTGTTATACAGTAGAGCGAGCTAAATCTGGGAAGACATTTTGAAACTAAATCATATATAATGCAAATGGCATTCTAAGAGAATTGGAATTTATTTATTTATTTATTTATTTTTATTTTTGGTAAGCAGTGCTGAGCCACTGTAGGATGTCACATGTGGAAATGACATTTACCAAAGCATTTGTTAAGGAAAAGTATATAGGCTCAAGAAGCATCAAGTTCATTAATAAAAGTAAATGAAGAATGAAAAGGAGATTTGAAGTTGGAGAGATGATGGATTTCAAAATGTGGAAGGATATCAAATGAAAATGTCTAGAGGCCAGTGGGAAAATAGAACATTATAAAAACAAATCTTGCTTTCCAGCATGAAAGAGATATTAGAAAGTAGAAAGTATTTCAGTTATTTGAGTGTAACTGCTTATTATATGTTAGGACTAGTCTGTGGCTAAACATTTTTAGTGCTCATGTTTGGAAGTTGTGCTTATTGTGTATTCTATACCAGGGAAATATATATTATTTATCTTTAAACTTATTTTTTAAAGTAGTTTCAATGTGCATCGTCAGATATTTAGGAAAGTATTCAGTTGAGCAAACTTGCATGATATATATCTGTATATACTTAGAGATGTATATATATATATACATATATATGTATATGTATGTATATATATATACATATATATGTATATGTATGTATATATATATACATATATATATATATATGTATGTCTTTAAATGGCCACTTTCTTCAGTGCTTCATTTGTAATTACTTTACAAAATGTGTATCAACCGTAATGTCCCCAATATCCCTTCATTAGTAAATATAAATATTAAATCAGCTTAACTAAATTTGATCTTGCTGTGTTTTTCTTGCTGGTGAAAATTAGGCAATAGTTATACTGGATTTTCAGTTTTTAATTAAAACCTAGACTAATTCATTGCTTCAATTACTTTTCATTTGAAAGATAGTATTTTTCTTGACAAAGCATTTTCAGTGAGATACTGTAAATTAGTACACATTTACCTTTTGGCTATCTGTTTTCCATTACTAATTATAATGACCAGCAACCAACGGAAGTGCCTTTTAATTTACATGAATAACTTACTGGCAGTATTTTCCCTGTTTGTTAAACTGTCAGTATATCTAATTTATACCATTTTTAAAAATAAAAGTTCACCATATCAAAATTATTGTTAGAGTCAAAGACATTTATAAACATTAAAAATATACATTAAGCAATTTACAAAAACAAAAAAACATGTATGTATGTATGTACATATATATATATACACACATAGGTATATATACACACACACATATATATATAAACTTTTTAAACACCCTTATATGCATAAACATATGAAGTTGAAAAAGATGCAATAAACCAGGCAAACTGAGTTAAAAATAATGTAATAGAGCAATGCTTTAAAAATGTGGTGAGGAGACGCTCTTCAAATAATCTGGAGAAAAAATTCAAACTGTCGTCTCCTTGGCCACCCACCTTTAGAGTCTAGAGTCTTTGATTTTGTTTCTCTGTTCCTGTTTTCCTCAATGATCTACCTTATTAATTTATTGGATTTTTTTTTTTTCTTTTTCCAGCTGCCTCTCTTTCTTGTTACAATAGTAAGAACGCTCAGAAAAGATACAATGTATTTTCTCGACATATTTTTCCCCTGCATCCCTGTTTTCCAGAGAGGTCATTTCTCTCTATTTAAAAAAAAAAAGAAAAATGCACACATATTGCTTGCACTATTTGGACTTGGGGTCTACAGTGGTGTGACCTCTGTCTCATCTTACCCCAGGAACTGGAAATGGATGAAAGACTGATTTTGGAACATTGGTCTGAAAATTTAACCACAATACACAGAAAAAAAAACAAAAACTGGAAAGAAATAGAAGATGATTTAAATCAAATATCCTGGACTATAAATAGAGAAAAAATAGTGCATATTAAGAAAGAATGTGCCAATATGAAAGGAAGTGGAAGTTGAACAACCACTGAATTATAGAAATATGGTCATAGGGCAAATAATGCAATGCCTGTTTAAATATGTTGAGGATACAACCATGATCGAGATCTTATTGTCTGTCTCATAGAGAGACAGAAAACTAAAGTGACAATAATAATTTAGGCGTTCACTGCATAGTAGAGGAATACACAGGATACAAAATGAGCAAGATGGTCAAAACATTGTACCACCTTCTGGTAGGTCCGATGATGCTTAAATGAATGAATTCCTAAGTAAAGAGGGAAAGGATGTTTCTGAATGAGAGGCCGCATAAACAAAGATATAGGGGTAGCAAACAGGATATTGTATTCTAGAAAAAAACAAGTAGTTAGGTGTAAAACTTTAAAATTTGGGGGTGAAATTAAAATGGTTAGTAGGAGTCAGCCTGTGGGTGTTTTGTGAACAGTGCTCTCCCCTAGCACTTGTTCCCCATCCTTCTTTCCCTGATTAAATTGCTTTATTTCTGTAGCACTTATCACCTTCTAGCAATTTATTTGTCTGTCTCTTTTACTAGACAGCAAGTTTTAAGAGGACAGATTTGAGATGCTCAAGTCTAGAGACAATTCAAGAGACTCGAGCAGCCTTCTGAAGTGTGAGGGAGTCAAGTATAGAGAGGGATGTGATTGTAGGAAAGAAGGGCATCTGGGATTTGGGCATGAACAGGCCAATTTTTTTCGGTAATAAAAGCAAGAGGACTTGGCAATGGGTGGGATTTGAAGGTGAGAAATAAGGACAACTGAGGGATAATATCATGACTCACTTGTTTAGCAGGCAATTGGATATACAACTTTTAGACCCGTAACATGTTTTGTTTTGGCGGTATAGATCTAGTAATGATTAACACATGTTTCGTAGTGGAAACCTTAAGGTGGGTAAGGTCTTCCAAACAGGGCTTGCAGAGTAAGAAAAGAGTTCAAAGAACAAAAACCCTGGAAGGGATGGAGGGTAGGGGGATATATAGGAATGGAGAAAGGAGAAGTGAAAGATCCATCAAGGGATTACGGGGACAAGTTAAAAAAGGAAAGCAAATTTCAAGAACAGTGAAATGATTAACAAACTTTAGCAGCAGACGGTTTTAGTAAGAGAAGCAATAAAATGTGCTCCTTAACTTGGCATAGAAAATATAGTTTGCTAGAGTGGTAGGGACCACAGCCAAATTATAGAAAGCCGAGGAGTGAATGGGGAGTGAGGCGTTTGAGAGGATGAGTAGGAGCTGTTTGAAGGAGAATTCACCCTGTACATAATATTTTTTCTGTTTCTGGTTTATTGGTCATTGGCAAATAAATCTGTTGATGTAATCCAAGGAACTTTGATTTTTTGAAAAGGAAGTTTCTGGAGCGACAATATCTTAACTTGAAAGACAAAACATCTCATAATAGGAAATGCAGGTCACATACCTATGAATATAAGCTCTGACTCCACTAACCCATAGGAACCATGTGTTGTTGCCCTGTCTGGTCCCTCGCCCCAGCAACACCCTTCTCCCTCCTTGTGTCTACTTCCTTCTCCCCGAAACCAGCCGGAATCACAGGGGCAGCAGTGCAGCAGTGACTTAACAGGCAGTCAATAGGTACTCAGCCAAGCTTTGCAAATAATTTTGCATTTTGGGTTTTAGGCCAGGTCTCTGTAGCATGACTGAGTTTGTCCTGGATTGCTTGATATATTCTTCCTTTTTTTTTTTTTTGTCTTGGCTATATTAATAGAACAATCACTCAGATCTTGGCAGAGATCAACATCGGGCATTTAAGAGCCCAGTACAATGAATCATGCATAGATTTGCCTTTTGCACGAATGTGTGTTTGAATAGGCAAATAGACCTTACCTTGGTTGTGCAATTGTTACATATGAATGCACTGTATTCCTTTTTATTACCTTACAACATATACCTTTCAAAAGCATTAAATGAGAATCTTTCTGCTTTATAGTCCCTCAGTAAAAATGATACAACAACTTATTACATATGCAGTGTAAAATACACTTTAGCAGGTGGCTCTATACTCCAGGTGCTTCCGACTTTTATTTAGGTTGACAATTATTTAGGCAGCAGCTGCTGAAATAAGTGATCAGGATTGTTATATTTGTTGCAGTTTTTGGTAAGATGATATTTGTTTTTGAACATACATTTCTGACATTTTGTATTAAAATTCTATTAATTTACAATTGTAGAAGTTTACACATGTATTAAAAAGACCAAGAAAATAGAATGATTTACAAGAAAAAACACACGTTTTCAAGTAATGGTTGTTTATTATGTTGAGAATTTAAGAAATGGGATGTTTTACACATGGGCATAAATGTTCCCGAGCAACTACAGAAAGAACTGAGGTAATTTAAGGCCATCCTGAAGAGACATGAAATAGTCTTGCACTTGTACACGATCCCTATTTTTAAAGTACATTTGGATCTCAATTTTAAGAAAATCTATGTGTATGCTTGTAGGATCAACAGGGACTGGAAACTTCTGCCCAGTCCTGTTTGTTATCATATAATTATTTCATTCAATGGACAAAGACATCTGTAAGTAATCAATGAACCTGGTTGATTATCTTGGTCCATTCACTTTGGGACTACCTGGTACTGGTGTCCACTGGATGGTGGCTTTGAAAAGCATGGAGTTTTGAGGGGATTTGTCAAATGGGAGTTCTTCTGAAGGATAATGATAATATATATCTGGAATATTCAGTCATTTCATTTCCTCTTCAAGGAAAAGCTTGATGATTTAATCAGATCTTTCTATATGTGACCAGTTCCTCATAGTATAAAAAATATTGTGGTTGGCAATTAGATTTGCCCTATGTGTTTTCCCTATTTCTTATACCAGGTCACTACTGCTCATTGGGGTTTCTGAAGACTCTAATCTAGTTGAAAAATAATGTAAACTTCTTCTGCCATCACTCTTACAGCCAAATCCTCTGTTAAAAGCTCTTGGATCCTGCTCAAGGTTCAAGTTACCTTAATTTCTTTGGAGCGGTAACTGGATATAACTCAAAAGAAATGTGGTCTGGAGAGAAACTTGGTGAGGGGTAGGGGAAATATTAGAAACATTTTTTGTCCACGGTATTCGTAAAGTGTTGGTGAAGTTACTCAACCCTCAAAATTATTATGAGTTTTGTATTCCATAATTGTCTCTAAAGACCTAGATGAGTGATTTGGAAATTACAATGTATTAATTAAAATTAGTTTTTTGATGTATTTTCCAGACAAAAAAGTTAGCTACAATTTTTAGCATCATTTTTTTTGCACCTATTTTTTTCCTTTTCCAATCCTTTTGCTTACTTCATATTTGTTAAACATTTTGTTCTTTTACCACTTGTTTCTCATGCAAATTTACTAACAGATTTCCCATTATAAATGTCAAAAAGGACTCTAGTGAGTTTAGAGCTTGTGACCCCCAGGGTGTTAAGAGCATTAAATACTTAGACAGGATCAACCCTAATATCAGAATGAGTAAATGGCCTGGTCTCTGGGACCTTTTTGTTTGTTTGGTTTTATTGAAACAGGTGAACTAATAAAACAACCTTCAACATCACCCTGAGGTATAAAGCTTTACATATATAAGATGCTTCATAAATGGTAATGAGTATTAATAACATTCATTTGGCAAAACTAATTTGTGTTTAGATTTAGCTTGCAAAGGTTCCTAGTAGTTATTCCTAAAGCATGAGCATCTAGTTTTGGAGTCTATTCTGGGAAACATAGCCAGCTCAGAGGACTCGGGGAGAGCAAGGGTCTGCCATGGCAATGCTGGATGTGTAGCACCTGACTTATTAGCTGTGTGAACTTAAACAAGTCACTTGGCTTCTATGTATCAGAGTTTATTTGCTTGTTTGTTTTGTTTCTCATTTGTAAAACTTACTTCATAAAGTTGGTATGAGGATTAAATGAATTCCTGTGTTTGAAGCCTTTAGTAGAGAGCCTGGAACATATAATAGAAAGTGCTTGCTCATCGAGGGTTAGTTATTGTTTCATTATTAAGCATTTTTTAATTCAAACTGCATTGATTGGGCACTTTATAAATTTAAGGACCTGTAGCAATATCATAGGAATCTTTTAATTAAGAATTTCCATTTAAAGCCTGGATATTACAATTTGGACATTGTTTAAAGTGTATAATTGTAGCTTTGTCTTCTGGCAATCGCATTTTGTCCTCATTCAATTAAATCAAGAGTTCAAAACTTTCCGTTGTTGGTTTGGCTGATTTAATCTTAAGATTTAGTGGCAAGACAATTACTCCTTTCTGCATTTCTGATTAGCTGTCATTTATAGCCATTTATTTTGAAATATAATAACAATTATTTTAGGGGAAAAAAACAAAGCGAAAAACATGAAGCTTCCATCAGAGAAAGAGAAATAGAGAAGGAGCTTATTTTTAGCAGAGGAATAAAGTTACCTGTTGACAGAAACTTCTAGCATCTAAATTGATCCCAAACATTCCAGAAATCATACTTAGGGTACATAGATCGCTACTTAAGCCCAGAATTGCCTAAAGTTCATGTTAAGTGGGGCCTTATGCAGCAGCTAGCTCCACTGCCCTCACTTAGCAAAATATCCTGACCTTTCCCAAGGTCACACAGTCAGTAATGGGAATGAAGTCAGAAAGCAGCTCTCCTGATTGTCTGGACAAAAGGAGTGCCTGCCTTGCAGATCACCTATTCTTTGAGCACGATGCAGAAAAGATGTTTAACAAGAATATGTGGATGGATGCATGCTGACTTAAATTTTGAACTCATTCTATTATACTATTTCTCAGTATCTATAACTTTAATATTATTCCAGGCTCTGAGACTGATGTTATACACAGGCCAAATATAAATTGTCCTTGTTTAAATGACTCCTAGAGGAGAACTGAGTAAACGTTTGTGTATTCTGGCTAGTATTCTGAGTGCTGTTCTCCCAGTAATGTGATGTGGTCCTGTTTCCATGTGATATGGTCCTGTTTCCTTGTGATGACATCCTTCCGTGGGGTAACTCAGTGGATTAGCTATGGGGTAACTAGCATGTGCCCATCATTCCTAGCAGCTGGAATCCTATCTTATCTCCTTTGCCCTTCCTGTGACTTCATTCCTTGCCAGCTCTCTTCAGTAATGAAATTCCCCTGTGCACTGTCTTTCACAGTGACTGGGATTCCCAATTGGTGACTTCCTGCTGGATGTAGTTTCTTGCCTGCGCTGGTCCTTTCGCACTTTCCTATTACTTGACTCTCCTCTGATCACCTGCCTCACTTCTGCTATGAAAGACAATCGGGATTTTTAACTCAATTGGGAACATCTGCTGACAGTCCTCTGCCTATGACTTCCCCGGATTCTTTAGATGTTCCTTAAGTTTTCACTAGGGTAGCCCATCATAAGCTGAGACCTGTTTTCACAGATTTAAGTTTTAAATAATTATCCATGAAATTAAAATAAATGAAGCTAAAGAATCATCCAAAAAACAAAAAACAAAACAAATGGAGATTGGGTTTGAGTAAACCCTTGAAAGGAACAGATTACACGGTAAGGGGAGAATTATGTCCTTCCTAGAACTGAGGAATGATACCTGTATATGGTTAAGGAATTGTAAAATGGGAGTTGCCCTTCTCATTCTAGTTGCTGTGGCTGATATTATCTATACTGTGTCAGCTATCTCTCCAGCTCTGAAAAACATAAACCTCTGCTTATAGGACTGACGGTGTCAGTAAGCTCCGCTACTAGTGTTCTTGTGACTGAGACTCATTCTCTAGCCATCACACACCACTTGCCTCTAGAAGTAGGTTGTCAATCACAGCATTGATTGGCCACCCTCTGTGACTTGGAACAGTGACTGTTCTATAAAACTGGGCTGATATAACATCTGATTTGTAAGGCTATTGTGATGATTCATTGAATTAATACATGTAAAGCCCTTACATCTAGCCCTGGCAAATAATACATCCTCAATAAACATTAATCATTATAAGCATTAATTTATGGAAAAAAATACCTCGTGTAAGTGAATTGTTTTTCAATACATATTGGTTTGAAAAGTCAAGGTTTTCTTTACTGAATTAACTTTAACAGTCAATAGAGAGTATATATAGAGTACAACTTTTCTTTTGGCAGTACACCCAAATGATCTGACCCCATTTAATAACTGGTGTTAAGGTGCCATGTTCCTGGGAGTGTGTGTGTGGAGGTAGGGCCCGGTATAATATAGCTGTAGATGTTGGGAGAGTCAAGTGGTAATGTTGACAGCAGAAGTCACTGATGCTAAGGTAAACTATGCCTAGCCAGTCTTAGTGGGCCCTTGGTCAAACAGCTGTTGATATAAGGAAACTCTAGGTAAAGAAGAAGGCTAGTGAAATCATGGGTGGACAGCCAGTGCAGAAACAAAGGCAGAAAAGGCCAGGAATTATCAACAACTTGGCAGAAAGAGGAAGGAATAAACAGTACTACCGTGAAGGAGACTTGATCAACAACTGGAGAAGTCAAAGGAAAATTTTTAGTTCTCAAAACTGGTGAAATGTCTTAGATGTTTCTAGGAGAGGTAAGTTATCATTGCACGCATTGATTCTGCCCTTCTGGGAAATAGTCAAGGCAGCTCCAGCCAGTGGTGGATCTTCCTTCTCATGTCCTGTGGACAGAAAAATGATCCTTTAAGACTGCAATGGTTAATTTTATGTGTGAACTTGACTGGGCTATGGGATGCCCAGACAGCTGGTAAAATATTATTTCTGGATGGTTCTCTGAGGGTGTCTCAGGAAGAGATGAGCATTTGAATTGGTACACTCAGCAGAGAAGATCACCCTCACCAATGCAGGTGGGCATCACCCAGTAAGCCAGGGCCTGAATAAGAACAAAAAAGCAGAGGAAGGGCAAATTTGCTCTCTGTGCTGAGACTTCCAACTTCTCCTGCCCTTGGATATTGACACTCCTAGTTCTCAGGCTTTTGGAATCAGACTGAGACCTATGTCATCGGCCCCAGGATTTTCAGTCGTTTGGACTCAGGCTGAATTACAGAACCAATTTTCCTGATTCTCCACCTTGCAGACTTCTTGGGCTCTATAACTGTAAGAGCCAATTTCTATAATAAATCTCTCTCTCTCTCTCTCTCTCTCTCTCTCTCTCTCTCGCTCTCTCTCTCTCTCATTCTATACACACACACACACACACACACACACACACACGAGTATACTTATCTCCAAAGTCATCAAATTGTACACATTAAATATGTATAGCTTTTTGCATGTCAATCATACTTGAATAAAGTGGTTTAGATACAGATATATAGAGAGAGGAAAGAGAGAGAGAGAGAGAGAAGTCAGTGTGGCTCTCCTTGAGAAAATGACATTCAAGCAAAGGGTTGCCAAAGGAGAAAAAATAATCTTATTCATATTGGGAGGCAGAGCATTTCAGAGAGAGGAAATAGCTAGTGCAAAAGCCCTGCATTAGAATCGTGCAAGGCATGTTAGAGAAACCAACAGTGGTAACAGGGTATATCAAGGTGGGTGAAGGGGGAGGGGATGGAGTCAGAGAAGTAAAAAGGCCTAGATCATGTAGGATTTTTTGGATGTAAGAACTATGCTTTTTCCTCTGAATAAAAGGTTAGAGGCATTGGGTGGCTTTTGACAGATGAGTTATCGATGTCTTAAAAGGATCACTCTGGTTGATAGCAGGACTCTGAAAGATGAATACAGTGAAGCAGACATAGGGTAAGCAACAGTCATTGCTGTATCTAGTGCCCAGTAATGAGCATGATGTGGATGCTCCATAAATTCTTACTGGTTGATTGCATAAGAACCATCATTTTTTCATGCACGTGTTCTAATACTCATTTTTTTTTTTTTTCAATTATAGAACAAGCCCTAATCAAATTGTTCAACCAAGATAAATGTGAAGTATTATTTTATGGCTTCTTATTACATGGCAAATGCGGGTTAACGTTCTTTTTCCGTAATTTCAGTTATTTTAAATATGCTTCCAGTACTACTCACTAACTTCCTGAACCCTCTCAAAGTTATTTACAACACATTTATGTAAGCTTCGTGCAACTAAATAACGATTTGCTTATAATACAAGCTGTGACGGGAGAAGACATAAATATTTTAAAGATCCTGTTCAAAGACCCATATTTGCTTTTATATGCTGTAAACTAAATATAGAAAAATGAATTCATTGCAATGAGAAAACGTTTCTGCAACAAAATGCGCTTGAAAGAGAGCTTCCTGTTAGATGGCATCTTCCTTGCACATGCATAATGCTTTATAAATTGTGCATGCCCTTGGCTTATCTACCTCCATGCTCCTGCTAGTGGTGCAAGAAGTTGCAACTGTCTTGAAGGAGGAATCTTTGTGAATAAGGTTGCATTTCTTGAGACTTCCTCGAGACTTCTAAATCTAGCCAATCCTTTCATATCAGTTATCATTTCCATTAGCACCATTTATGTAACTCTCAACCTTATTTCTTCCTTTTTATTCACAAACATAATCAACCTCTAAGTCCACTGATTCTTTCTCTGAAAAATGTAAGTACTGATTCCTGTGTCTCTATCCTTGCTATTGTTATCATTACAGAGCTCTAAAATCTGCTTTAAATATCTCTCCAGTCACAGTACAACTGACACACAGCTATTATATCATGGCATTTGCATTAGTCATGGCTATCCAGAGGAAAAGAACCAATGGGAGATTATATATATATATTATATATATATTATACATACACACACCCACGCAGGGTGCCAAAAAATGTATACATATTTTAAGAAAGGAAAAAACTGTATTAAAATTACACTGATGGTAACCACTTTGAGCATGTCTTGTAATTGCAGAAGTTCAACGTGACTTGTATTCATCTTTTGTTATTGGTATGTACTGAATATTGCAATTTTAATACAGTTTTTTCCTTTCTTAAAACGTGTATACATTTTTGACAATGTGTGTGTGTGTGATTACCACAGTAAGTTTAGTTAACATCCGTCATTTCATATAGATACAAAGAAAAATAGAAAAAAAAAATGTTTGTTGCCTTGTGATGAGAACTCTTCGACTATAGGCTTCTGTGAGTTTTGACTATGTTAGAATCTTCTTATAAGTGGTGTCATGTAGTATTTGTCCTGTGACTGGCATATTTTACATGGCATAATGTCCTCCAGGTTCATCTGTGTTGTCACAATGGCAGGATTTCCTTATATTTTAAGGCTGAATAATATCCCATTGTGTGTATAGCCATATTTTCTTTGTCCATTCATCTGTTGATAGATTTAGGTTGTTTCTATATCTTGTCTATTGTGACTGGTGCTGCAATAAATACGGGAGTGCAGACATTTCTTTGAAATGCTCATTACTATTCCTTTGCATGTATACACACAAGTGGGATTGCTGGATCATATAGTAGTTCTATTTTTAATTTTTTGGGAAACCTCCAAACTGTTTTCCATAGTGGCTGTACCAATTTACATTTCTACTAACAGTGCACAAGAGTACCCTTTTCTCCATATTCTTGCCAACACTTGTCATGTCCTGTCTTCTTGATGACAGCTGTTCTAACAGGTGTGATATGATACTCAATGTAATTTTGATTTGCAGTTCCCTGATGATTAGTGATGCTGAGCACATTTTTATATATCTGTTGGTCATTTGTTTGTCTTCTTTGGAGAAATGTCTATTCATGCCATTTGACCATTTTTTAATTGAGTTGTTTATTTTTTGAGTTGGAGGAGTAACTTAAATTTTTTGGGTTCTAACCCTTTATCTGATATATGGTTTACAAGTATTTTTTTCCCCATTATGTAGGTTGTTCTTTTATTTTGTTGATTGGTTCCTTTGCTGAAGAGAAGTGTGGGTTTTTGTTGTTGTTTGATATAGTCCTACTTGTCTATTTTTCTCACTGGTCACCTGTCCTTTTGGTGCCATATCCAATAAATCATTGCCAAGACTAATCTCAAGAAGTTATATTTTCTTCCAGTAGTTTTATGATTTTGGGTCTTATGTTTAAGTCTTTCACCTATTTTGAGTTAATTTTTGTGTATTGTGCAAATTAAGGTACAATTTTATTTATTTATTTATTTTTGCATGTAGATATACAATTTTTCCAACACAAATTACTAAAAAGAATATCCTTTCTTCCTTGTGTATTCTTGGTACTCTTGTCAAAGATTAGTTAACTGAATGTGTGTAGATTATTTTTGGGCTCTCCATCTTGTTCCATTGGTCTATGTGTCTGTTTTTATGCTAGCATAATACTGTGTTGATTACCTAAGATTTGTAATGTAGTTTGCAATTAAGAAGTGTGATAGCTCCTGCTTTGTTCTTCTCACTCAAAAGTGGTTTGGCTATTCAGGGTCTTTGTGTTTCCATTTAAATTTATTGTATTTTTTCTATTTATGTAAAAAATATTGTATTTTTGATAGAAATTTTATTGACGCTATAGATGGTTTTGATAATATGGACATATTAACAATACTATCAATTCTTTTCACAACATCTTTTCATTTATTTGTGTCTGCTTTAGTTTCTTCAATCAGTGTTTTAGTTTTCAGTGTACAGGTGCTTACCGCCTTGGTTAAGTTTATTTCTAAGTATTTCATTCTTTTTGCTACTATTGCAAATGGGACTTTTAATTTCATTTTTGTATAGTTAATTGTTGGTGTATAAAATGAAACTGATTTCTGTACATTGATTTTTGTATCCTGCAACTTTACTAAATTTGTCTATCAGTTTACTTTTTTGTGAAGTCTTTGAAATATGTTATTTGCAAGCAGAGATAATTTTAGTTCTTTCTTTCAAATCTGGATTAGTTTATTTCTTTTTCTTACCTAATTTCTCTGGCTAGTACTTCCAATGCTATGTTGAATAGAAGTCGTGAGAGTGTACATCTGTGCCTTATTCATGATCTTTGAAGAAGAGCTTTCAGTTTTTCACTGTTGAATACAATGTCAGTGTGAGCTTTTCAAATATGACCTTTATTATATTGAGATGCATTACTTCTGCACTTAATTTGTTGAGAACTTTTACCTGAATGGGTGTTAATTTTTTTCAAATTATTTTTCTACGATTGTTGAGATGATTGTGGATTTGCATCTGTCATTTTGTTAATATAGTTTATCATGTTGTTTTGATTTGCATATGTTGAACCATCCTCTCATCCTAGGGCTAAACCCCACTTGGTTATGTTGTATGACCTTTGTAATGTGCCGTTGAATTCAGTTTGCTAATATTTTGTCCAGGAGTTTTACATCTATGATTATCAGGGATACATACATTATGCTGCAGTAGCATTCAACTCCTAAGCTCATGGTTTAACACAATGAAACAGTGATACTCGAAGTATCGTCCATGGGTACCTGGGAATCCCTGAGACCCTTTCACAGTGTTGGTGAGGGCAAAACTAGTTCCAATATAATAGTAAAATGGCATTGATTTTAACCTTGTTGATAGTTGCACTGATAATGCAACATTGTGGATAAAGATGGTGGTATCCAAGTAGGCTGCTATTAGACTCACATTTTCACTTAATTGTGCTGGCAAAAGGGAAAACAAAGGACATTGACTCTGAAAATGTACTTGATGAAGCAGAAGAGATTATCAATTTTGTTAAATTTTGTCCCTTGAGTACATGTCTTTTTAATGTTCTGTGTGACAGCATGGGGAGTATGCATGAAGCACTTTCACTGCAAACAAGAAGTATACTAGTTGTCTCTAGGAAAAGCAATTGTGAGATGAATTAGCGCTTTCTTCATGGGACATCGTTTTACTTGAGTTAATTACTGATAAACTATGGTTATTTAAAATTGGGTATTTGGCAGACATTTTCTAAAGTAAATGAATAAAGTGAGCCTGTTGTTTCATGGAAAGCAACTGAGAGTTTTTATGATCTATATTATGTTTTAAGATTTCAAGTGAAAGAATTTTGGAAATTGTATACCTACTATTGTGAGCTTGACAGCTCCCTGATACCTAAAGATTTTGCAGATTAAATTGATGATATTAGCAATCATTGTTTTTACTATTGAATTAAAATGTCAAAAACTTGAAATATGCATAACTCAGTAAACTATTGTTTTCAGATGATCAATGCTTGATGTTACAAAATTATGCCTCAGTAAAAAGATCCGTAGAAAATGCAAGATAGATAATGAATTGTAGTGTAACAGAATATGAAAAGTTCATTGATATGGCTTTGGATTTATTTATATCAATCCTTATCTTTACTTGTTGAGTATTTTGGTCTAATATAATAGAATAAGTTCCATAATTACCTGAAAATGCTTAAAACATATGTCTCTTCCAAACTACATATCTGTGCAAGGCCTGATTTTCTGTATATATTTTCATTAAGATAACATTTCTCAACTGATTGAATGCAGAATGAGATAAGAACATTCAGTTGAATTCTATTAAGGCAGATATAAAGAAGTTTTAAGAATGTAAATAAATGCTACTCTTCTCACTGATTTTGCTTTATAAAATACATATTCATTTTACATAAATACGTTACTTTATATTAAGTGACAAATGAAGAGTTCAAAATTTAATAAATGACTGTTTTAGTTTGAAATGTAGTAATTATTACAGGTAAACCCCACATGAACAAAAAACTCTTTGAGGTCCTTAATAGCTTTTGAAAGAAAAAGGGAGTTCTGGTATAACATGTTTGATAACTACTACAATAAATATTTATTTCTCATTCATACTGCTTATTTACCGTAAGAAGCGCAAGAAGAAAAGAGACTATAGTCTAAATTGATGTTCTTGGACCCAGGATACCAGAGACTACTATCTTGTATTTGGACCACCTGTTAATTGTAAATCCTATTCACAACAGCAATGAAGCAGACATCCGAGTAGAACACACATAGCAATATGCTGTGTTCTATACAATGATTTAAAAATAGCCAGAGATAGAGAAAGCCGGTGAGGAATGAGGTAATTGGGGAGTTTTAAGCAGGATGTGGCACTTGAGTTGGATCTTTAATGAGTGCCAGTGTATGCATTGGGGGATGGGTACAGGAGGAGTATTCATGGAGAGATAAACATTGAAAAAAACCCTGCCGGATTTGTCACAAGGCACCTTCATGATTCCAACTTTAATGGAAGGTCTACATTTGCTTATGAAGTAAGAAATATATTTGAAAAGCCAAACAAGATGAGATGGTGATGGATTTTAAAAATGAAGCCAAACGTTTCAGAATTGATGTACAAGTCTGAAACAAGGCTTTTGATTTTAAGGAAGGGCATGAGATATGTAGCATTTGAGGACGTTAGGTGCAATGTTAATTGTTTGTAGAATGGTTAATTCAATTTGGTTGAGGCTAAAACCATCAAAGCAGCTAAGGATTTTGAACTAATCATAAGAATTAACAGTACAAATTTGTAATTTGTAATTAGGGGGTAAAGGAGGGAGGGTAGGAAAGGTGAGGAGGGGACAAATAAAAGAGACCATTGAGAAACAATAAATCAATGTTTTTGACTGACTGAGTATTGGGAATGAGATATTTGTTTGGTACCAAATATCCTTTCATACACAAGGTGTGATCAAACAATATGGTGAATATTTAAATTAAAAAAAATCAATTATTACAGTAAAAGACACATTACCATGAGTCCCCCTCAAAATCCCCCTCGCTTCAAACACACTTATCGCGTTATTCTTGCCACTTTCAGAAGCAGTTCTGGAAGTCCTCTTTTGCATCTTTAGTTGTGCTGTCGTGGCTGGCTTGATGTCCTAAATTTATTCAAAATGTTTACCTTTCATGGTCATTTTGACTTTGGGGAAGAGCCAGAAGTTGCACGGTGTCAGATCCAGTCACTAAGGTGGATGAGGCACACTGTAATGTTTTTATTTGACAGAAATTGCTGTACCAGAAGCGATGTGTGACATGCAGTGTTGTCATGATGGAGCATGAAATAAAAAGACTCACAAAAGAGGACTTCCAGAACTGTTTCAGAAAGTGGCAAGAACGATGGGATAAGTGTTTTTGAATCAAGGGGGGGGGGTATTTTGAGGGGGATTAATAGCAATGTGTCTTTACTGTAATTAGTTTTATTTAAACATTCCCTGTATCTTTTGATCACACCTCGTATATTCTCCTGTAAAGCTTTTCAGGACTCTCTTTTCCAGCCATTCCTCTACTCAGAAAGCATTCCTGCCAGCATTCTGTGCCCTCTAGTAACCTGAATCATAATTTTCTTCTTACATGTGTATTTAGATGGGTAGAATTCAAAAGTCATTAGGATAAGCTCCATGTACCACTGTAGTCCAGCACAATGCTTAGCATATCATCATCAGTGTTTAATAAATATTTGTTGAGTTCATGATAGTACAATTGTTTCCATTCAGGTAGATTGGTTTGTTTATTCATCTAAAGTCCAATGATATGAGTAATTTTAGATAAATACTTTAAAATATATGTATTGGCCAAATTTTTCAGTTCTACTTGAACTTACTAAATTTTAAAGGCAGAGCTTGAGTACATAGCATACAATACATAATATGATATTCTGCCATTTCTATATTATTCAAAGGCATGGCATATGTTCCTAGCAAATACTGTACTATTAGTCAATGTGAGAATATGAGATAAAATGACAGTGAAAAATAGTATAAAACAAGATAGAAACCTACACTTACATAGCACTAGGAATTTGTCAGCTATTTTTCCAAGTGTTTTCTACATATTCATTAATTTAATCCTCAAAATAACTCTATTATTTCCTCTCTATACATAAAGAAACTGAAACACAGGATAGCTAAGTAACTTGCTATTTGTCCCTTATGTGCATCACATATGTATGTAACAGAGGTGTATTTGTCTGAGCCTGTCCATGCTCCGAACTTCTGACTTTTGGAAGTGAGATATTCCTACTAGGACATTATAGAGTTGCACAAGAAAAAAAAAAATCAGCTGTAAAGGGTGATTTTTTCCCCCTTCTCTTTCAAGGATGAGCACATTTGCTTTTACCAAATAGAGAATACATGAAAAAATCACAATCACTTAGAAAATCCCATGTATTTGTATATCCAAAATAGTCAAGTCTTTCTTTTTTTAAAATGAAATCTTAAAGGTAAGGGTCTAAAATAGGAAAACAATGATGCAGAGCTCTCCTGTATAGATTCAGAAACTGAAATTATGGGATACAAATGCAATATTGTATAGGTAGATGATTCAAAGCCTATGTAAATTATTGAAATAGCAAAAGGTTTTCTATTAAAAGAAAAAGCAAAGCATTATATGCTAAGAATTTCTCAAAAAGTGTGCATGTGAGAGCTACTAAAATCATGAAACCATCATTACTACTATCACCATCATTTTCATTTGTTGCTATTTTTAAAATATATAGTGTTCATGATAATGAATTAAATGCTGCAAATCTATAAAATATATATTTTTTTAAATTGCAAAAAGAGCTCAACAAATAAAACACGGTATTTTACTCGACATTAAAACAATGGCTCCTTTATTGATCAAAGCTTAATACTTCTCAATAACGAAAAGTGTATATTTATTATTTTTTAATTGATAGTTTACGCAAGAAGGAAATTTCACATGAAAGAGTTAACTCGGACTTAAAATTTCCTGCAATTGTATGTACTCTGCTGAATGTGGGGGAATCTGATTCAATATTTGTAACCAATTAAGTTTTCCTATATAGAGAGTTGACATTCTTGCTTAAAAAAATCAAAGTGCCTTTTTTTCTTTATTGTTCTGCTATGGGTAGATTTATGATTTTTAGATGGAAACTATTTATTTTCTGCAAAAAGACTGAGATTTGGAATGAAGCCTTGAAGTCAAAATGACAGCCTTTATGTACATAAGTATACAATCATTCAGTGACATATTTGTTTATTTGAAAATAGAATGGAAATGTGCTTTTATAAAATAAAAAGCATTCCGTTCACATTTTACAAACTAAAATTAAAGCTTAACAAAAGAAATCAAAACACAGTGTTCTAATTTTAATTGGTATGTAGAGCAACAGGTTGGAATTATAATCATTCTGATGTATTGTTTCTTTGGGTTAATAGAAAATAATGGGTTGATCCCCAATAAACTTTAGAAACATATGACAGACAGTTATATTTTTTAAATATACAATGGGTGTGCTTGAAAAATTGGCAGATATGCAGTTAAATTTTTTTGAAGTTTAGTTAATTTTCAGTTACCTTGATGAGGTTACAATCAAAATGGCCCTGGTCTTAACAAATATTTCTTGTATATTGAGAATAATAACTTTACATATATGCTTAACATAGCATAGCTATATGTGTGACTCTATGAATGTGTGTATTTGGGTAAAAAATGGATATACATATATATATATATATTTTAAAGAAATAAATAGCATATTAAAATTGTAATACTCAATATATACCGATAAAAAAGATGAATATAAGTCATATTTGACTTCTGCAATTACAAGCGGTGCTCAAAGTGGTAACCATTTTTTTGATGATATATATACATATATATAAGCAAATGAGCGATATGTATATATTATATATTATATATGTTATATATAGTATATTATATATATGTTATATATATAGTATTCATGAGAATTATCTTTCTTTTTTTTTTGAAGAGCTAAAAATAAAAATGTATTTGGAAAAAAGAAATTTTATGTGAAGGAGGTATCCTTTCTTTAAAAAATACAAATAAAAATCTGTTTTCTTAAAACAAGTAAATTAAATGATAATTTATATCTCAAAACAACCCTGAGTACTTTTTAAAGTGTGATTTCCCCTAATGAGTGTCGGAATCACCTAGTTCAGTTATGTGGGATTTAACCAAGATTTATAGGTTATGCTGATGCATATACACACCAAAAATTCATTGCTTTATTACATTTCAAATAATCCTGAATTACAAAAATTCCACGACACATTTATGCACTTGTTTGGATTCCTCTGGCATTGCCTCAAAAACCTTCAGGAACTGGCTTGATGAGTAAGCAACTCTGCTTCAGTCTGTGGGGTTGAGAGGTTACCAGAGGCTTATGGGGATGCCCAAGAGAGGACTCAACCCAGAGCAGCGGTGATTGGGTCCTTTTCTCTGCTCAAGAAATAATTTGTTATCTCAGTTTCTTTGGCTCTTTAAATCAGGACAGCCTGGGTTTTCTGCCTCAAAGTCTCTCAAATGCTGTCATCGAGGAGTTGGATGGGCAGTAGTTATCTCAAGGCTTAGGTAGGGAAAGATATACTTTGCTGTTTGTGATAGGCTGCCCTTAGTTCCTTGCCACTTGTGTTTCTCCATAGAATATTTCAAAACGTGGCAGCTTGCTTCATCAGAGCAAACAAGCGAGAATAAAGAGACAGAGTCGGGGAGAGAGAGAGAGATAAAACAAGACAGAAGTCAATCTTTCTTAACCTAATTTCAGAAATGTCATTTCCACTTCTTGTGTCATATTCTATTCATTAAAAGCACACCACGAGGAGGGGATTACATGAGAGCATAAATACATGGAAGCAGGGATAATTGGGAACCATTTCAGAACTTGCTTAACATATAATTTCAGATAATTTATTTAAAAATGTGGAAATAGAATATATATTCATTCATTATATACTTAGTGTCTCAAAACACAAGCCATTTATAAAAATATAATCATTGTGAGGAGGATCTTAGGAAATTTTCTTTAAATATTTTGCTACAGCAGTATCACTTTAAAATGATTTTATTTGCATATTGTCTTAGTCATGTCATGCTTGGTAAACACTCATTTGGGCCCAACTTAGATCTAGTCGTCAATAACCATACTATCTGTTTGGGATGTGATGTATGTGGTGATGAAATATAAAAATTTAAAGCTTGTGCTCTGTCCTCAAGGAAATAACCATCTTGTTGAAAAGAAAATCTGTAAAATGTGAAAAAAATTCTAAAATAGACTTAATACCTATAAGTGATAAACTGAATGACACTGAATCTAAATTACCTCAAGGTTAGTTGTCAGAGGAAAAAATAAGGATGATAAAATTGAGGTGTTTAGAAAAGATTTTATTTAGAAGTTGAGTCTTAAGCTGTGCCTTGAAAATTGGTGAGTGCTTTGTCATTCTTTTGCCTACAAATAAATATAAAACCCGTCTTAATGTTTGGGGAAGTCTTAACTGTGTATTTTCTGGCAAGAGGAAGTGTCCTACTTCCCAAAGTACAGATTATCTCCATGCCAGCTGGCATGAAGTGCACTGGCAAATGACTCTGTCTATCAAATGTTTCTTCCTAGATTTTTCCCATATGGATAAAGCAAATTCCTTTGTGGTGCTGGTATGTGGTGGTGTGTTTTTTGCTGGTTGGCCCTCCAGACTACTTTGATTTTTCTTGGTTTTCTAAGTCTAGTTTCCCCAGTCTCTCAATGACTCTGTAGGCTACTAATCAATTCCTCTTTTGCTTAAGATAGTCAACATCTGTTGATCTAGCTTGCATTCAACAATTTGGTTGACACTGCCAGATGTCATATAGGTGCAGAACCATACTAGCTTTATTTCAGGTCAGGGAGACAGCATGCACAAAGGGCTATGGCCTTACAATATATCACTGGCATTTTAAAACAATTTGGTGTTTTTCAGTATAATTAATAACATAGACAGATGTGTATGTCTGATCTAGTAAGCATATCTGTGACAAGAATGATGAAGTAAACAGAGAGTGCTAATTAGACAACACCTGTCTCTGATAAAGATGAATGTGCATATTTTTAGTCTTAAAATTTGAAGACTAGACTATTTCATGGAATTAGGGACCGGAAGAAAGCAGTACTGGCGAGGCTTGCGATGATAACAGAAGAATTTCCAGCTGTTACCCAGTCTTCCACGCTGTAGCTTCTCTACTGGAAATGGGACTTCTGATAGTGAAAAGATCAGCAACAGTGATGAATTTTCCATGATTTTGGAGTACTGGGTAAAGGAGAAAAAGGAGATGCATTTGGAAATGTAACTCAAGACTCAGACCACTTCTCTCATTGTTCTATTTACTTTCCGTGTGAGAGGAGTGACTCTGCACAATATTTGGAGATGAAGGAGCATCCCTTGACTTTCCAAAAGTTGTCCTGTGTCTAGGTGGGTCCCAGCACTTTGGAGTTGGAATAATTTCTAAACCCAGCTAAATGCCAGATAGTTTGCTTCTGGAAGATATGTTGCTTGCTGCTACTTCATTGCAGCAACAATAAAGATTTTATATATTAAAAAGAAATGTATTTTCTAGTAATTAACATTGCCTTAAAACATATTTTATTACTATAACCCAGAGCTAGATGGCTTTAGGAGGGACTAAAATACCAATAAAGCATTCAGCATAACATAATATGAAAATCAATGTAATGCTCTTTTAATAAACATTTAAGTCCAGCTAAAGCCATCTGCATTTTTAATTATGTTCACCTCTTTTTCCAGACCTTCCTGACCTTAAAGGGAAACTGCTGTGATGGAGTGACACTCATTTTTTATGCATGTTAATGAACAGTGGGCTTCTGAAATTTGTGGAATTCATTTCCAAACTGAAGGCTGAATTTTCAATGTGACTCCCTTAGCATTCTGTTTCTGCTAGACCCATAAGTACTAGATGTGCAGTTAACAGTGCATTTCACTCTGACTTCATCATTTACTAGTAAACCTAAATAGCATTTTGAGAAGAGTGCATAATAAATGCATTCAGACACTGCAGCTGTTTTTTGTCTGTTTTCCAAACACATAATGTGCTAATTTGGAAAAAAATCAACAACAGCTGCAAATACATGTCAACAGCAAGGTCTTCAAGGGAAGGCCTTAATAGGTTTTGTTAATCAGTGGTGAACCAGGTGTGAATAAATAATTACCACACTTGATAACAGAGCCCTGTTGCCACTCTTGCTGTAGTTCAATTTCTGATAGCCATTGCTTTAAGTTTGAGATTTACCTGCAATATTTAAAAAGAAAAACAAAACAAAACAAAACAAAACACTTAATGGCTACCAATTCAATAAAGCAAAAGTAAGATTAAAAAAAAAAGAGTGTTGAATATGGATATCAAGAAAGAAACCTCATGTAAGTTAGAATGCATTTTAATTGCATGAGTAAAAGTAGATGTCTAATAATCTACTTCATTGGCACATTATTATTTAAGCAAAGAACTGTTGCCTATAATCTAGAAATGATTAATCAAATTTGATCTCAGATAGAACATGTCAGTGTATTTATTAACACTCTGATTGTTACATTTTCCTTTTGAAGATGGGAAAGGTTATAATATAAAGGATACATGGTCTTAGCAGCAAGTGAGTGTGAAATGCATATCAGAACTCTGTGGTTATTACCCTTAAATCTGTGCTGTAAGTGTCAACAAACCTACATGCATTTTAATCACCTACTGGGTAGGGGAGTCCAGATATGCACAAGACACATTCACTAACTTTATTGAGTGTAAACTGTAATTGATGAGATCTTAACTTTTGTGGCTATTAACAGAAAAGTCGTCATTTTATAGAAGGAGTTTTTTACTGTGCGTCATTTTATAGGAGAATATGCTGGGGGTTCTCAGAGGTCCCAGGACCAGCAGCATCAGCAGCATTATGAAGGAACCTGTTAAAAACACAAATACTAAGGCCCTACCACAAATCTTTTAGCTCAGAACTGTGGGGCTGGGGCCCAGACATCTGTGGATTAAGGGGCAACCCCAGGTAATTGTGATAGCTGCTAAAATTTAAGGTCATTTGTCGATTCTTGTCACTAATTTGTATTACGGAGTAGTGTTAATTGCCAAGTGCATGGTTTGGTGATGAAGGCCAACATCTGGGGACAAAAGCTGTTAAGTATCCCACTCTGTCAGCTAAACCACCAGCTGCTGGTGTCATGTCACTATCAAGCTTGCTGAGAGGCACTGGCTAGCAGAAAAGTCACTTGTTACCAAATTATTTTTCTACCTGATATAAGAAGTGGACTGTGTGGCAGATGGTCACCTGTTGCAGAAATGTTCCCAATAGAAAATTGTTCCCTCCCTTCTTCAAGTCATGGGTACTGAGGAGAGTAGGGGTGTTTTATTGTCCAAAGTTAAAGGTGGGAACCACAATTGACTAGTATAGTTTCTATTGACAAAACTCTCCTCACCAATAGAGAAATTGATGTTGACCTATCAGCTAGTATTTGCAATCAGCAGAGTGTTTAAGGAAACAGTGGCAGAAGATATTGTGTTACCAAGCTTAGAAGACAGATAACAGGAATTTTCCACAGATGAAATGCATACGTCAGAAAATGCTCAGTCTTAAGCCACCTTGCCCCTTTCTCTCACACCCCAGTGGCATTCTCCTAGAACTTCTTTCATAAGAAAGCCAGTCAGTAATGGTGTGGGTAACTTGCAGTGTAAGACGAGGATGAGAGGAAAGGGCCAAACCAAACTATCAGGAGGTTCGGTTCCTGCCCAATAAAGGCCCCCACTCCTCAAAACTAACTGCTATGACCTGAATGTTTGTAACCCTTGCAAAATTCCTATGTCTTTGGAGATGGGGCCTCTGCGAAGCAATTAAGGTAAGGTGAGGGCATGAGGGTGTGGCACTAATGATGGCATGAGTACCCCTAGAAGAAGAGACCCCAGAGCGCTTGCTCTCCACCTCTTTCCATGTGCGTGCCATGAGGAAGGGCCATGTGTGCACACAGTGACAAGGCAGCTACCTGCAAGCCAGGAAGACAGCCTTCACTGGAACCCAACCATGGTGTCACCCTGGTCTCAGACTTCCAGCCTCCAGAACTGGGAGAAAATACATTTCTGTTAAGGCACCCTGCTTAAGGTATTTAGTTCTGTCAGCCCAAGCAGATTGAGACATTAACTGACTATCACTCCTTTTTCATATGGACACTCTTTTCTCCAGGGATGGAAGTCATCCCTCTCTTTCTCCAATCCTCAGGAACACTGCCTTCTTTCAAAGGCAAACTCTTTCCTCCTTTGAGTGCTCATGTTATGTCTGAGGGAGGTAAGGGTGTGGTTGTGGGAAGGGCTCTTCTCAGCCAGCCTGGTGGGGAGGTGACTAGTAGGTGTTTCAATTTATTGAGGGGTATGACCACCTTTTACTCTCAGCTGGGCAGCATTGCCCCCAGGTCCAGCACTTGACACTGGAGGACTTCCTGTTATACTTTTTATCTGACCTTAGTTTGCGAGCTCAGGTCGGTCAAAGGACCGGTCTATTTCTGCACTTTTAAATGTAAGTTGTAAGAATAAGCGAATGATTGCCTGACACATAATGGAAACTCAATACATATCCTTTAATAAGTTTGAAATAAATGAATATAAATGAATAATTGGACGTTCTTAAAGAATGTGCTTAGTTATTGAGAGAAATATGGTTAAAAAAAGGCTATGAACTTCAGGGATGTTGCTTTTAAGTTAAAGGAATACAAGCTAAATTTGGGGAGGCAGTAACGGCACATAAACATGACATCATTACTTTTGTGATCTTTGGAAAATAAGGAGTCTTGTCTCAATATGGGAGAGCCAAAATTAATTATAATCATATTTACAATCCCACATTTACTGAGAGGTTACCATGTGTGAGGCCATGTACTAACTTTGAACATCAATCTCTAATCCTCCCAACCACACTGATGATCGGTCCATTAGTGTTAGGAGTTGAATCATGTCTCCCCTGCCCCTCAGTAGCCCCAGAATGTGTCTTATTTGGAGACAGCATCCTTACAGAGAAAATCAAGTTAAAATGAGGTCATGAGGACAGGTCCTAATCCAATATGATTGGGATCCTTATCAGAAAGGTGACATTTGGACAGATAGGAGCACAGGGAGGACACTGTGTGACGGTGAAGGCAGTAATTAGGGTGATGTTCCCACAAGCCAAGGAATGGCAAAGACTGCCAGCAACCTACCAGAAGCTACGGGAAATATGTGGAACAGATTTTCCCTCACAGCCCTCAGAAGAAGCCAACCCTGCCAGCACCCTTGATCTTGGACTTCTAGTTTCAAGAACAGTGAGACAATCACTCTCTGTTATTTAAGTCACCCAGTTTGTGGAAGTTTGTTAATGCAGCCATGAGAACTAATACCATTAACACACCCATTTTATAAATGAGGAAACTGGGTTTAAGAACTCATTGGTAGACGGTGTGGCAAACTGGCTCCAGGGCGGTCCCCATCATCCCCACATCCCCATCTCCATTCACTTGTGATCCCTCCCCCTCGAATGTGGATGGGTCCTATGATTTACTTCTAATCAACAGTATATGACAAAGGTTGATGGGACTTATATGGTTGATTATGTACTGCATTATGTTATATAAAATTATAAGGCATGTCTTACTAGGGGACTCCCTCTTGCTAACTTTGAAGAAGAAAACAATCATGTCAGGAGCTCCCATACAGAGTGGGTTATGTGGCAAGTTGCTTAGGGCAGCCTCAGGCTTACAGCCAGTAAGAAACTGAGGCTTCTCAGTCTGGCAACCTGTGAGAAACTGAATGCTGCCAACAGCTACATGAATTTGGAAGCACTTTCTTCCTCGGGGGAGACCCAGATGAAAAACCAGCTCTGGCCAATACCTTGATTGTTTGTAACCTTGAGGAAGACCCAACTAGGCCATGGACAGATCCCTGGACACAGAAACTGAGATGATGTCTTTTTTTCAAGCGATTTCTTAAGTTTACCACTTTTGAGTTTTTGATAAAATTGTTTTGAAGCTAGTTAACTAGTAACAGGTGGTATTGCCACCTTAAAACGCTAGTGTTGGCAGGAAAAAAATATTCCATCTAAGTTTTATTGCTTAAGGAACTTGAGTGAAATTCCAGAGTTTTTTTGTTTGTTTGTTTGTTTGTTTTGTTTTCCAAATCAGCACCCTGTCATCAAGAGAAAGAAGGTGCTACACTTAAAGACCATGGTTAAATTAGGATTCTGAATTTATAGTTAGAAGACTTGATTGTAACCCCTGTAACTGCTCCTTCTGTGACATTTGGACCTTGGACAAATTTCTTAAAATTGGTTGCCTGCCCTATATAACAGAATTAATACTGCATGTGAAAGAAGCTAGTACAAAGCACGATATATAATAGAAATTAATAAATGCTGCTCTTTTCCACGTTTTTACACCCTTTCATTCCGACAGAGCTATATAGTCTACGGGTATGAGCAGGGAGCTCAAGAGCAAGTGGGTCAATGATATTCGGGTGGTTCAAGGTCGCAGTTAAGCTTCCAGCACCTACACAAGATTCAAAGTGAAAGACATGGGGATTCAAAGCAGAAGATGTGTCATGTGGATCTCTGTGAAGTTATATAAAGGTGGGCATGCTGGTCTTCCCTGTGGTTCAGGAAAGATTTGTTTCTTGCAGTGGTTTCAGAAAAACTATACAAGGACTCTTGAATTTTGTTTGTGAGAGAGTACAGTTTGCAAAGCAATCATTAGGGTTGGGGTTTTTTTTTAAGGATAAATTCTGTAGTTTATTTAGATTTTGAAATGCAGCAAAAAGTTTCCGATTGCTCTTCTACGTAGCTGAAAAAGACATTGTACTTACTGGGTTATTCTGTTTCTATCTCATTTCCCCCTTCATCTCTCTCCCAAATAAATTCACTATGTGGCTTGGGAACTGGGAACAGCTAGGTTAGGACCTCTGAATAAGTTAGACTGTAACTGTAACTGAGTTAAATTAATAACAAATGGCAAAAGGTGACTGATATCAAGCATTATTTTAGTGACATTATAAATTACAACCTTATCGTATATCGTCTAGCTCCATGCTATTCTTTCTACTGCCTGTTTGTTTTATTTATATATATCATATTCATATTTATTATTTTTCACAAGTTATACTCTCAGTCCACTTGCCCAATTACCTCAGGGTTATACATTCTATTATGAGCTTGATATCATTTTAACTATATATTAATAGCAACAGTGGAATGGAAGTGATAATTTGGGACTCAGGATTGGCAGAGAGTAGAACAACTCTTGCACTGGATACTGAAAAGTTAGGGAGTTAATGCCCCAGGAAGGCTGAAATTATTAGGGGGTACTTGAAAGACTCAGACTAGGAGGTAAACAAAAGAGACAACCTAGAAAGAGCAACCAGCCTCAGTGCAGAAGATGGCTCGTCCCCAGCGTTTCTGTATAGGAGGGAGCTAGGAGATTCTGGTGGGAAGGGAATAGGCAGGGAACTCGTATTGAAGCTGTGTTGGCATAGTGATTTACATTAGAGTGAAAAGAATTGCTTGTACTAAAGAAGTGGAGGAGGGGTTGGGAAGGTGGGCGGGGAGGGGGTGGAGGGGTGAGAGGCAGAGATTGGTAGGAAATGAAGACCTGGTATCTAGAAAATCATTCTCGCCACTATTCTTTTACCAACTGTGTAACCTTGAGCAGATCTCAATTCTCTCATTTGTTAATTGAGGATAATAATAGTATATAGCTTATAGGATTTTTGTAAATTAAAATGATGCACATTAGCTACTTTACATGATATATGATATATAAGAATTGCTCAATACATTGTTTTCAAAGTATGTTGCTATATTATTGATCAAGAATCCAAAAAGTGGTAGTTTATCAAATCAGCCCCCACTATAGGTACACAGAACTGAATATAATACTTGGGGATTTATCAGTTTTTTCCCTGAAGAGTTTTATATTTTCTTCTGAATAAAGGTGTCCTTGTCTGCCCAGTTATGTATAATAAATTATTGCTACTAGCTGACAATGCACAGGTAAACTCGGTTTTACATGCATTTTGAAAGGCGATAAGGAGGTTTTCCTTTATTTTAGCCAGTCCAGAGATGTCTGCTCTCTGATTTTGTTAGTAGGATCTGACTGCTTTATGATTTCCCATCAAATTGAGGCATATCTCAAGTTCCCAATATTTTTTAAGGCCCATGTAGAATCTTGTCTTTTTTTATGTATACCCAGAAAATCGAGTTTTTCAAAGTGCACATGTGCACGATATTAAGCTAGAATCATTCACATAAGTGATACTTAGCAGATAAACAAAGCATGCTAACATTTAAACAAAAATGAATTTTGTCCCATCATGTTACCTACTTCTGATATAAGAACAGTGAGAAAGAAGCACTGAACAAAAATACCTATCGGGAAACATGATTGAATCTGCAGTAAAGCTGGATTCCCGTGATGCAGAAATATTTTATAATGAGGTGTAACTGAATTAAACACCTGGTGGTTGCAATATCAAATTAAATCACCACTTTTGAACTCAATTTCACTTGTGAAATAACTGTAGTTTTTTCTCTTTCTTTCTAAAACGCAATAAAGTAAACTCATCAACCATAATGATGCTAAAGTGATGCTAAAGTAAGGAGAAGTTGTTTTCAATAAGGCCATATTACCATCTCTTCCTATTTAGCAAGGCCACATTTCGTTTTTGTATTTATTCATTTCCATAAATTAATTTTGATAGACTGTTTTATAATGTCTGCCTTAATTCACATATTTCCAAGTGTGAATTACCAGTTTATAGATGTTATTCCTTCTTGCACTTGGTGTCTTCTAATGGGTAGTTGTCTTAGTTCGTTTGAGCTGCCATACAGACTTCCATAGACTGCGTGGCTCATAAACAACAGAAACGTATTTCTCATAGTTGTGGAGGCTGGGAAGTTCAAGATGAGCTCAATGGCAGATTCAGTATCTGGTGAGAACCTCCTTCCTGGTTCGTAGATTGCCATCTTCATTCTGTGCCTTCACGTGGTGTTTCGATTCTAATCCCATTCATGAGGGCTCCCTCTCATGACCTAATCACCTCCTAAGGGCCCCACCTCCTAATACTATCACTTTGGGGTACAAAATTTCCACATATGAATCTGGGCAATTTGGTTGAGGGGGGTACATAACCATTTAGTTTGTAATAGTAGGTGATCAAAATTATAATAATCATAACAAAGCAATGCTACTATGCATAATTATAGCTAACATCTATTAAATACTTTCTTATAGCAGGTATCATTCTAGGATTTTTATGTACATTAACTCATTTCATAAGGAAGACCCTTGATGGTGCTAACCTCTCTAAAGTTAATAAGATCTCCTGCTCCCTAAACCTACCCTTGACCCCTCAGCATAACCTAAGATGATCTGGCTGCCGAGAATGGCTCATCCCTGAGATGACTGTTCTTTTCTACCTCTGAGCCTTGGCCTGCGGTTTGCCCTTTGCCTACAGTTCTCTTTTTTTTTATCCTCCAACTTCAATTTTAATCATCCTTTGGACTGGTTTTAGATATCACTCTCTTTAGGGAGACATCCCTAACCCATTCAGGCTAGAATGGGAAACCCCTTCTTTGGACCCAGAATAGTGGGTATTTCACCCCATCACAACTCTTTACAGGTTGAGAAACTTCTGGTATATGTTATCCTCTTTGATAATAGGAACAACATCTCATTTTCTCATTTATAGAAAAGTGCCAGGGCACAGTGCATAGTCAATACCTATTTGCAGAAACAATCAATAATTAGATGTATTATTCCTGTAATCTCATTTGGATTATTTTCCAAATAATTCCTGGGTTACGAAAAACAAAAGGGAAAAGGGGGTGAGTAGAGCAGAGCAAGAAGGTTCAGACAGTTACTACTGAACAGTTTGCTTTTTGTGAAAATCTTACGTAAGTAGAAGAAAGGGTAGGAAATAGATCCCAGTGTATTACACAGTTCATTCCAAGGATATTGACTTTAAAATGTTCTTAGTCAGGGTTTTATTTGCCCTTTAGCTGTTGAGGGATTTTCAAGTCCACTTAAAAAGCAATGCCAAAAATGTATTAGTATGAGTGTTTTAAAGCTGATGGTAAAGAAATTGGATGAACAAAAAGACAAAAACAAAGAACTCCAAAATAAAATAAAAATGCAAAATAAGAATCTAAGCTGCATGGTCCTTTGGAATGAGCAAACTGCTTACATTCCTGCAAGATGTATTCATCTGTTCTGTGAGAGTGAAGTAATGTTCAAACTAAACTTAACTAAACTTTCTTGTTTTTAATTGGTTTTTGATGATTAATGATACCACTAGTGTGAATGCTTTGAAGACTGATATTTAAATAGGAATCAAGTAGTGTTTAAATAGCAAACAAATTCTGTGAGTATTTAATATATGGCTTTCAGAAGTCAGATATAGAAATAAAAACCATATATATTTTAAAATAAATATTGAAAACAAGTCAAAATGATGTTTGCTGTAAATGGCATGCATTATTTATAGATCAATTACAATCAGAATAATTACATATGCAAGTATATTAATTATGTTAAATAGATTTCAGATATTTAATGACTAAAGACTTTTATAGCAGCCTCAGAACTAATTACAAAATGAACAAGCTATTATCCATCTTTCTAGATGTTTCTGAAATATCTTTGAATATTTAGTATTGTTTTGAGCAAGATGTTGTATATTAGTTTTATACATTTGACAGCAAATTAAATTTATTAATCAAATAGATTTGCATTCATTTTGTCACTAAATCATACCTAGACTTATCTCATAAGTCTAGAAGAATTATCTAAAAGAATTTTCTCAAGGTGACAGATACTGAGTCTCTGGTTCTGTTGAAATACTAATGCCTTGAAAGTCTTAGTAGCTTTTCTTATTCTACATGTATGCTTTAGTCCTATTTCAGATGAGACTGAAACTGGAACTAAAATAAAGTAAAATATTTATTTTAAGTATCAGGAAAAAAACAAATATAAAGCTACTTTTTAAAATGAAAGTGGTACTTCTGTTTACCTTTGAAATACATCGATGGGGCCTTTTTTTGAAATTAGTGTTGAAGCGTTAAGTGTTTTTCCTCATTCCGCCTTCTTTGTGTTCTTGTGATTGGCAGTAGGAAGTCATTAAGTATGGTGGTTAAAAGTGTGGACTTTGTTAACAGTGTCTGACATATTGTGTGTACTTAAGAAATATTAGTTAAATGGATGGATACTTAAATATCTCCCTCCCAGTTGTTATCTGTATGAATTTGGGCAAATACTTAAATTCCCTAAGCCCCGCTTTCTTTTGGAAAATGAAATTATAATTGCAATGATTTAATGATCCATTGTATTTGGGAAGTGCTTAGATGTTTTTTTAATGTTTTTTCCCCTCTTATCACTTTCTTGTGGTCCCAGGCCTTCCTCTTAATATGTATCCTAAAAGCAGGGAGTTCCTCTATGAAAAAGAAACTCTGTATCATAACACAGTTTATTGGTGGTAAATCCTGGAAGCAAAAGGCTACTAACCTTTCTCATATGAATGTGCCTCTCTCCAACTGGTGAATCACTCATGGTACTCCATGAAGTCAAACATATTTTGATTGTAAACTTTCTTTGCAAAGCTTACTGTGAGAAACTGCTCAAGATTTCCAAAGAGCTGAGTGAGGCACTAGTGGTATTCTGTGGAAGGCATGGAAGTTCAAACTAGTTGGTCTATATGACTAAAGAATTATATAAAATTATGCCAAAATGTAACAATCATGTTGAAAGATATCCAGCTGCCATGCTACACACTGTTGCCAAACCTATACAATGATGAGAAACATTTTATTGCTCAACACTGAGATTTCTTAATCCTGTTGCTGAATGTCAGATATTTTCCCTCATAAAATAAAATAAACTGAGAGTCCGTGGAAAATGGCAATCTAGGGTCAGATTCAGTTAGTTTGGGTAACTTTCTTTTTCAATATCATTTATATTAAAATGTTCATGTAAGTGTGAGGGATAACATATTAAGGTAGTCCAAATATCTCTATATAAGTTTCAGTAGCTCAATTTTAAAACAATTATAAATCTGTCTGTTAACTTCTTTTGTTTTTTTTTTTCCTGGACAATGACAACATTCAGCATTTTTCCAAAGTTGATTAGCTTCTATCTTTCCATATAAATTTGTTATTAAAAAGAACTGAAATAAAAGTAAAAATGTGTTTAGTACCAGTCTCATACCAAATGCACAAGAAATATAATAGATGGTTTAATTATTATATAACATCAATAAGACAGCTGGCCATGGGTAAGAGTTTAATCAAATGGTGTAAACAGAATTTGTTTTCATAGGCAGTTAATTGGTCAGTGTGGAGATAAACACTAAAATACTTAAATGAAAATAACCCATCTTATCTTACTGGCATTGCATAGATTCCGTGGTTTTGGAGGTCACCCCAAATTTTCTGCTTTAGTTTTATCTTTCCAAGGAACGGAGACCCTGCTTTCTGGCGGTGTAAAAATACACACACTCAATTGAAGACCTTATTTAGAATGATGGTTTACCTTTAAGGTAAAGGTATCTCCTTCCTATAGATAAAGATGAATTCAGTGATTACAGCAGATATGAAAAACCAGCTTCCATTTATTGTGATAATAATTTTATATACTTGATATTATCTAATTCACAAATTGTCGTGAAATAAATATCTGCCTTTGTCTATGAAGATCACCATCTCAGACAGAAAATAACTTTCCCAAACTGATGGTGAGAGAATTGAGTGCTGAGCCAGAGTGTATGTAGTCAAAGCCTATGTTCTTTAACGTGGGTGCTCCACTTCCTGTCAAATTCATAGGTCATAGAATACATACTCAGATTGCCTTTTGCTGATTCACTGAAGGATGCCTCCGATTAACAAAAAAATTTCTGTAGATGTCTTACAAATGATTGCTTCAATGCCATGTAATCTTTGTGTATAAAGGGAAGTGATATTTTTCCCCTCTTCTTTTTGATACCTAAATAGCATACCCAAAAACGAAGGTTAACATGTTACTCATTAGGTATCTCTTATTTTATCAGAAAACTGAAATCTTGAACAGTTAGAACAATTTCAGGTATATTTATGCTTCATTTCCCAAGCACGTTTGTTTCATTTTGCTCTGTTTTATTTCACAGTCCTAAGTCTCTTAGCACCTTGTTACTCTAGAGTGGGCCAAAAACCAACATCAAAGGGATTTTATGGGAGCATTTTAGAAATGCAGACCCTTCAGTCCCATCCAGACCAGCAGGTTCCTCAGGTGATTCCCCAGGCACATTCAAGTTTGAGTCATACTGACATAGAATCCCATGAGAATGCTTGTAGATAGCCTTGAGAACCAGAGCGTAGACACAATCGTTACAACTGCTCAAGGATGAACAACTCACTCTATTTTGAAATGCTTATACTTCCAAAAGGGAACAGAAGTTTGATTTAATAAATAATCAGCTGTCAGTTTATCCCTGGTTCCCAGCCTCAGCAATTCTTATTTCCCTACAGTTCAGGTCACTCGATTTCCATCTGTAGGACTCCCACACTTTGCCTCCTGTTTCTGGGATCAACCTTATCTAAGAAATACATGGCTTAACTCCAACCTTGTCTTCTGTAGTTCAGTCTCAAGTCACCCCCAAGCCCTCTCCTGGTTCCTGCAGCTGATGGAACTTGGCTTCTCTCTTCTTCACCGCTCCTCTGTCTCCAGGCTAACAGTGACTCATAGATTCATCTTTCTCTCTGAATGTTGTATTTCCTTTTCTTCTTTCTCTCTTTTCTTGTGCCTGGTACCTGTTGACTTATGGTCTTACCGAGAATTTACCTCCTGGATTTTCTGGTAGCTCCGGGCTGCTCACACATTCTGCTATTTGATTTTGATATTTAATTGTGGTAAACTTGGTAAGCAATAAAATGATGTTGTGCTTCACCCAAAACCGAATAACAAATACAGATCAACTTGTAATAAATTAATCATTATGGATATCCCTTTTAAATGGTGTAGATTATGAATGTGCAGATTTTGCATGTCTAATTTTCCTTTAATTCTATGTTCTGTTAGCTTTTGATGATCAAGAGTTTGATTTTCAAAACTGCTTAACTTAGAAAAATGTGGTAACTTTGGGTATTTTAAACATTTTATTGAGAATCCACTCAGAGCAGAATATATTACTAATTCATTATGTGAAATGGAAGTTTTGGCAAAAACAAAATGTACAAACCTTTAGAAAACAAATGATAAAGTTCATTGAGAAAATTACACTTAAAAGATAAAGGTTTAGTGCCGGTTCTATTGTTTGAATGGTGAAGAAGTCAGATCAATCTTAAATTTATGCCACCTGTTTATTTTCCTGGTCCAGGATTATTGCCATCTTTAGGATATCTCCTTTTTAATGTGTGTGTCTGTCCTAAACTGTCTATCATGAAGAGAAAACACCAGGTTTTCTAGAAACCTACCTCTGTGTCCGAATTTTCTTTTATTCTGTGCTTTTGGATTATCCAAATGCTGCCTAAAGTCTAACATCTTGGAATAAAATGCATTCATTTCTCTCTGTCATGTTACATTTAATCACTTCGATTGTCAGCATGACCTCAGGGATTCAAAAAAATCCTCTCTCTATTTCCACCACCACAGACACACACACACACACACACACACACACACACACACACACACACACAAAATCATCTTTACTTTGATTAACATAAAACTATATTGCTGTAATCCCCTTCTCAATGGCTTCTTCTCAGTGTTCACTTGTTCTGTCTCCACATAGTTACGTGTATGGCTTTACGATAATCTGAAATGCCTCCTACCTCTCATCATGCCCGTTGTTGCTTGATTGAAATTATTCAACTTCCACAAAACATAAAATTAGTTCAAACTGCACCACCATACTAATAAAGGCTTTTATAACTGAAGATTTTATGTATGCACGCGTATGTCTGTGCATATGTATGTATCTTTTTGTACACACGTGTTTAGGAAAATACCCATAAGTATAGAGATCGATGAATTTTTTATAAACTGCACACTCATGTAACCAGTTCCCAGATCAAAGCAAATATTTATCTCCACTCCTGTCGCGTCCAGCGCAACACTGGCAGTGAGGGTGCGAGAAGGGGTGATGTTGGGTTAGGTTTTAAGAAAGAAAGAAACAGAGACTTAATGCAGTTAAAGCTCAGAAGGCAGGGGATTTCGCAGTCACCAGAGACTGGAGCCCCGAATCAGGCCAACTGGTGGCTTTTCCTGATAATCACACAAGGAAGTGGTATTATTTTTTTTTTACACGGTCTGTGAGACTCATCTACCATATCAAAAAAGTGAATCAAACCAATTATCTTTGTCCCCAAGCAGCCAGAGCAGAAAGTCTTATGATGACTTAGGTGAGGTATGCACCTCCCTGGGGGGCAAATCTCTCATGTTGTAACCATTTCGCTGAGATAAGTGGAGAGAGCTGACTTTTATTGCCCTCATGACTTCTCTCACAATCAGGTGAGAGAGGAAAGCCAGAGTCAGTAATGGCTTCTCCCAGGCAGCGGGGAAGGGGAGGCAAGGCTCCTTCCTGGATTTTCTAAGGCAGCTCATTGGGGGTCCCCCCTCGGTTCCGCCTGGCTTAGGTTGTATCTCACATGAGATATCTTACCCGTCTTTGGCTGCAAACCGCCTTTTGGGGACCAGACAGAGAGACATAAGGTGTAAAACATTGAGATAAGCAAAGTCCCAAAAAGGCACAGTCTCACAGACTTTTCTTTCCTTAAGGAAAGATACGGGGGGACTGTCGGCTAGGCTGCTGTGTGACAACATCTCCCCCTTTTTCATTTTTGAAGCATGAGAAACACAGACCGTGCAGTTTTTTCATTTACTGCACGTTGGAGGGCTATTTGTCCACATCTGAGGACTAAACAAAATAAACAGAGAACAATAAACAGAATAGCAATAGCACCAGCAAATCCTCCACCCAAAGTCTTTATCCATTTGACAGGATTTAAAGTGGAAAGTCCTTTTGCAGCTGCGGATAGTGTTTTTTCTCCCGGAAGGAGCTGAAGTTTGGCATTAGACATCTGATCAACTTCTTGTTGTAATTGTATAATGTCCACAGTGAGATTAGGAACATGTCCCAGGAGGTGGGCTCACACCTCAGACCAAGGGGTGCGAGTTTGATTATAAGGAAATGGGGTTACACAATAAGTGGATACATTCCAATCACATTTTAAGGTAATCAGAGTGTAAAGATTTTCTACTTGATCACTAAGAAATACAACAGTGGTTTCTAAATCTGTGAATCTAACAATAATTTTTTGATCTATCTTGACTTGTTGATTCCAAGACTTACTTTTTGTACAAATTCTGTAGTTTGAACAGTTTGATGTAGAGCAATACCAGAAACAGCAGCCACAGTGGTTATAGCAATTATACCCATAATAGCAGCAATTAACAAACCAATAAATCTTTTACCCCTATGTAAAATCTTATGAAGCAAGTGAAGAACAATATGAACAGTGGGAGAGCCCTCCCCCACTAGAGAGGCTTGGACAGCAATCCATAGACCCCATCTTTCCCACAAAATCTTGATCTGATCTTGGGAGGAATTTTAAATTGAAGAATCTAAGCAAGCAAATAAATGACACTGAGGACATTCAACTATCTTTAAGGTTGAATTAATTGTAAATTTTCCAATAAAAAAAAAAGGAGTTTTAAGACATACTTGTAAATCAAACATTTGTGTTTTTTCAAATCTAAAAATAAATTGTTTATTATTATTTTTAGTATAATTTCCTTTCCAAAGCTTATTTTGTCCTAGGCTTAATGCCACTTTCCAGGGAGTTTTTTTGTAAAGGACCTCGAATAGGTGTAATCATTCTTAACTGAGGTGGAGCTAAAACTTTATCTTTCCAAAAAATAGAATATTAAAAGGTGATTTAATTATTCTTGGGAAGACTTGTTCGAGGATTTGTTCTCTTAATGATTGAGGATCAGAACATTTTACCCGAGAACAAACATGAACAGCAATTCCATATGGCCCCCAATCAACTACAGTACCATGGGAGTCATTAAATAGTACTCGATCTAAACTTCCCCTGCATTCCTCACAATGAATGTGGGAATGAGTGTCAACCCAATTATCTTGAGGACACGGATGAAGAGAAGGAGGAAAACTGAGTATACAACTCTTGGGTCTGAACTCCTTTACCTAAACAGAGAGCATAAACATTTCTTTATAAGTGTCATTTCCTTTTACTTTGGGAATGACCCAAGCTTGGTCAATGAGAGGAAGACACGGAGGAATAGGTCCTATATGAATGGGTGTATATAAATAGCCTAAGGCTGTATGGCCAGAGAGTATAAATTCTCGGCCTTCTTCATCAGGAAATTCTGGGCCTCTTTGATCCTCAGGTCCTGGGTACCAGGAGCTATCATTAATGTACACGAGAGGAGAGTCATCGTTCCAAGTTACTGGTGTCAACATGGGAGGATTGGGAACATAAGCCCAATAGGTAAAATCATCAGCATGGACACTCATTGGAAGGCAACTTACAATGGAAAGAACTGCCATCATAGATACCAACATATTGGTATCAGTTTTTGGGAGCTTCTTTTTAATTAAATTCTTTTTAGCCTCTCGGGACAGCTTCCCAGGCTGTCTCCAGGAAAGGAGTGCAGTAGCACTCGACTCAGCAGCCTTAGCTGAAGATGACACTGACAGCACAGGAGCAGGTCGGGCAAAAGCGCCGCATTGGTGATGGAGGAGGAGCCAACAGAGGCAGCGGCTGCTGGGGCTGATGTTACATCTCGGGGGGCGGTGGCGGATGTTGGACCCTCAGTGGACTGATCCGGTGGGTGATGGACACACTGGTCTTGGGTGCGGGGTTCATTGTATGGCTTGATGCACCAACTAGGCACCCACAAAGGACGTTCTTTTGGTCCTGGAGAAACACAGGCAAAACCTCGTCCCCATGTTAACAATGTCCCTAACTGCCATTGATTAGTCTGAATATCTTTCCACCAAATGGGCACATCCTCCAAAGCTCTAGGGCTATGGAGATTGTTAAAATGTCTTTCTGCAGCTGTACGCCAAAGGTGTGGCTCTGTATTACTGCTAGAGCCAGAAAAATTCAAAAAAATTAAAGTAAACATAGCTTTGGCTAATTGTACTTGTGGAGGATCCTTATTGTCTCCCCATTTTGTTTTTGAAGTTGTTTTTTGAGAGTACAATTAGCACGTTCTACAATGCTTGTCCTTGGGGATTATAAGGAATCCCTGCGGTTCTTTCCTCAAGGAAAGACACCGGGGGACTGTCGGCTAGGCTGTTGTGTGACAGCACACTCCTTTTAACCACTTTTTACTACGTATAAGACTTCACTCAGAGTTACCCATTTTCTGTGCTCTCCACCATCAGTCAGGGTTGGCTAGGATCTGCTGCAATCATAAACAGCCCAATTCTAAGTAGACTAAAACATTAAATATTTTTTTTCTTTCCAATGCTATGTATTCATTGAGTCCATCGCAGCTCTGCTGCACTTTACCTTTATTCATTATTTGAAGTGTTTTCTCTCGTGGTAAAAGAGATGGATTATGAAGAATTATACCCAGGTATTTGAAGGCTACATTGCTTATATTATTTTTTAACAGCTTTCTTTGTATGCTATACAAACCATCTGTTTCCTTAAAAAGTTGGTCTAATTTACACTTCTGAGCATTACCATCTTCAATGCAGAGTGCTATTGATTGTATCCCTGCTATTAAATACCATGTATACCTAGTAATACTGTTTTTAGCCCTATAAGTCAAACAGTATAAATATGAGCTACGGATTAGAGTCAAGGAGCATAACGTTACACTGGATGACATTGTAGGAGTTTTGCTTGAGAGATTACCTTTCCCTGTTTGTCTGGACAATAGTATCACAATTGCATTCAAGGCATGTGCAGAGGTTTTTGGCCCACCCTTGAAGTTTCTCTCTTATGTTTAGAGGATTGTAAAATAGGCAGAAAATATTTCTTTTATGTCCTCATTTTTTTTTAATATGTTATACCTAAAAGTTTAATCCCAATTCACAAAGATTTTCTCCTATGTGTTCTAGAAGTTTTATCATTTTAGGTTTTATATTTAGTTCTATGATCCTTTTGGGGTTGATTTTTATATATAATGAGATATGAAGCAAAACTCCAATTTGGTTTGATTTGCATATGGATATCCAATTATTCCAGTACCAATTTGCAGATAAGACTATTATTTTCCACTGAATTGTCTTTTGCAATTTTGTCAAAAATCAATTCTCAATATACATGTGGGTCTATTTCTAAACTCTATTCTCTTTCTTTTTCATCTGTTTATCTTTATGCCCAAAACACAGCTAGTTCATTACTGTAGTTATATAACAAGTATTAAAATCATATAATACTATTGCCCCAAATTTTCTTCTATTTTAATGTATAATTTTTATTTTTAGCTATTCTAATATCTTTGCATTTCCATGTAAATATTGGAATCAGTTTGTCAATTTCTACAGGAAACCTGCAGTGATTTTGATGAGGATTATGATGGATCTACAGATCATCGGGGAAAATTGTTATCTTTGCAATATTAAATCTTCTGAACTGTATTTCTCCTTTTATTTGAGTCTTTGCTTTATCTCCAACGTTTTCTAATTTCCATTTTATTGATTTTTCACATCTTATGTTTTTCAGGTGACATATTTTACAGTTTTTGATACTAATATAAGTGGTATTTAATTTTTTTTCAAATATTAGCATAACTAGTATATTTATTTATGTGGTTGCTTTAGGGTTCTAGTATATATCTTTAACTTATCATGGTCTACTGTCAAGTGATATTATGCTACTTCTCAAGTGGTATATGAGTCTTAGAACAGTATATTTCCATTTTTGTCTCCTTCCCTATCCTCCGATGCAAACAAAAAAACAAACAAACTCCCAATCCCCTGTCCTCTCTAATACTTCATTCTGTTTACTCTAGCTGCTTTGGTGACGTGATGCTGGAAGGAAAAAAGGGGGTGATGCACTTTGAAGATGAAGTTAGGGGCCATCAGGCATGGAATACAGGTGACTTCTAGAAGCTGAGAAGGGTGAAAAAATGGATTCTCTCCTGAGAACCTCCAGAAGGAATCATACCTGCCAGCACCTACACATCCGTTTGGTGAAATGACTTTTGACTTCTGATCTCCAGAACAGTAAGAGAATTTTCCATTGTTTTAAGCCACAAAGTTTTTGACAATTTATTATAACAGCAACGGGAAGCGAACACGTTTTGCATGTCTTAGAGGTCATAGTCTTTTGATTACTGATGTCTAGTGTTTTAAAAAGCATTATTTTTATATTGTGTTTGTTTATTTGCTTTTGGCTATTCAGGTTGGAGAGTAAATATGATCCTTGTTACTCTATCTGGTTTGAAAGTGGAAATACAAATGTGCTTTGTGATTTTTAGGTACTATACAAGGAGCAAATTTTCCACTCCTTGAAGAGCTGCATGGAGTTGTTTGTTTTAGGGATAAAAGTTAGTATTCTGAAGTGTATAGATCTTATAATTGATAGTAGGGAAAGTGAATGGCATAAACATGGTGTTTGCATCTAATAGAAAAAGAGAGGAATTTATACTGTTGTGTCGTGGAAGTAGAGTGGTAAGGTGAAAAGGCAAAAAGCTTTGGAGTTAGACCTCAGTTCATTTTCTAATTTTACTCCCTTCTTTGTGAATGAGACAAGACATTAACTACTCTGAGCCTGAAACAAGGATGATGGTCTATGATTGTTGCAAATAATGAATGTAAAGGACTTGGTCTGGTGCTTAGTGCATAGTAAGGATTTAATAAATGTAAATTTGCGGATTCATGATGTCTTCTAGTAAGAAAGCGTAAAATTACTCAACAGAAGAATTGCGGGTGCTGGCTCTCAGCTCCTCTTAAAAAATGGGAGAGGGTGTGGGGTGAACGGTTAGTGGTTATACTAGCCAGGGGTCTTGGAAAAAACTGGAGTGTTAAGAAGTGATTATAAATTCCTATATGGTAAGTGATGTTGTATAGTTAACATTGGGACTTCAACTCTCTGTAAGAGGTTTTCAAATTGGATCTATCCTTTAGTTTCAAAGCTGAGCTAGAACAGAGCCAAAACTGACATCCAAAAGTCTTTTGTTCCAAAGAAAATACTTAGAAGGAGTTGGTTAATTAACTTCAAAGTAAATCCAAACCCCTTTGGCCTGATCCAGACCCCTGATGTAGCCACCGTCTCCCTCATGAGCTCTGGGGCTCGCCTACAAGGATAAGTAGCACATGTCGAATGCTAGGAATTTAGAATGTTGCTCTGGAGCCACAGGACTTCACAAACCCTGCACTTTTCCTCCTGGGGTTCCTTCTCCCATCCTCTAACCTCAGCTCTGCACACCTGCCATTGCACCATTGTTTTTTATCTTCTGTTTTGTAGCTATCATTCCACACGTGTTGATACTGTTGATAACTTCCTGCTTGTTTCTGGTCCAGGGAATAACTGGACTGTCCTGTAGCTGTCCTTGAGAATCTTCCTAGACTCAAATAAGGAACTCACACCAAGTTTAATTCATAGAGTGACATAAAATTGAAAGTTCATGTTACATAACTTTTCTAAGATTTAAAAAGTTTTCCTATTTCACATTATGCTGACTTAGACATAGGCTACTTGGTTTGAATCCTATGATTTTCTAGCTGTGCACTTTGGGAAAACCACTAACTTTCCTTAGCTTTAGCTCTCTTCTGTGTAAAATAGACAATTATGGTTCCTCCTTCATGTGATACCTGTAAAAATTAAATGGCTAATATATGTAACAGTTTTATAAGTATCTGGTACATGATAAGTGCTAGACATATTTATAATATTATCAATATTTCAAAATGTATGTAAATATATTTTGATACCGTGTTTCCCCGAAAATAACATCTAGCTGGACCATCAGCTCTAATGCATCTTTTGGAGGAAAAATTAATATAAGACACAGTCTTATTTTACTATAAGACCAGGTATAATATAATATAATATAATATAATATAATATAATATAATATAATATAATATAATATAATATAATATAATATAATATAAAATACCAGGCCATATATAATATAAGACTGGGTCTTATATTAATTTTTGCTCCGAAGGACGCGTTAGAGCTGATTGTCCGGCTAGGTCCTATTTTGGGGGAAACACGGTAGCTAATGATTAGGGTAGTTCTGCTTTTATTATAGTGCAAGTTTACATATAATATAGTTACTTAAAACACAAACAAACAAAAACAAACAAATAAAAAATAAGTTTCCCGTTCTTTTCTCTTTGGAAAGCCTAGCTATTTACCCATATAATCCTGTTTTGATACCACCATCAGAGGCATCAGAATTATAGACCTAGCAGCTGTTACAGAACTGCTTTTGTAAACCAAATGCCCTAGATTACAGACAGATAGGGAGTGATACAACTCATAGACTTTGAAGCTATGATTTGTATCATTTAATTCATTGAGATGAAAGTAAATGGCCGTAAGAATGGGCTATATAAAGAATGTATCTTGCTTATTTTTAAGTGAAGAGTCCACGGTGCAGATTAAGAATCAGAAAGTCTTTGGTGGGGCCTGAGCTTCTGCAGTCATAGCAAGCACCCAGGTGGTGTATTTATGCTTCTGGTTCTTGAATTATACTATGAGTAGCAAGGTTATAAAATGTGGGGGATTATAGGCAGCAATGATAGGCTAATGACTGAAGCTCATTAGCTAGTTTGAAGTCCATTGCTGGCCACCAAGTACATCTCTTACACATTTGAGATGAATGTGTTCTGTGGTTTTGAGTTTCTTTAAAAATTGTATTTGTAAAACATGCCTCTTAGATATCATGTGTCTCTTATTGTTGACTTCATCCCATTGATCATTTTACTTATGTGGCATATTCTACAGTAGAACTTGGTTATCAAATATATATCCATTAGGAATCAAGATAAAGTTGGCAATCTTCTGATCATTTTTATGATCTTAATGTAAATATAATGAGTTGAAAATTTAATAAGTTAAAATCGTTTTAAAAATCATTAAAATAATTAACTTGACTATAAAATTCTCAGTTCATGTCCTCCTCTCTACCCTTCCCCCAAAAGTTGTAATCAAAAGATCTATTAACACAGATAATATATTCATATACATGCGTATTGCCTAAAAGAAAAAAAATATTGGATGAGAAACTATCTGAATCCAAGAAAAAGCTGAAAATTTGAATTCAATGGCAATAATTGGAAGAGGCAAATCACTAACATTGGAATCTTAATGTTTTAAGGCAAAAATTTTGAGGAATAATAAATAATTTTCCAATTAAGTTTTATTTTTAATTGAAATATGAATGTATCAAAATATTCCATAGAAAAGAATCAAATAAATGTTCTTTAACAGTAGAATTCCAAGAATAATTCCTTTTGAAACATTAAATTTTTTTCATCTCTTTAAAGAGTAATATATTTTCCTCATGTGGGCAAGCATTCTACTTCCACAGGATTTTGTTTTTAATCCAGCTTACATTGGTATTGGGTCTGTTTATCCACTGTTTTTCAGATTCACTATCCTGCTTTAAGTTAAGATACTTTGTACTAATGAAACACTGCCTAACATTTGCAATACCATGCACTAATAGAAATTTATTTTCCATAGAGGGTTGGAACCAAAGTAAGATGATATAAGATGGGTTTGCTTCTTTAAAAAAGCACTTTGCTTTTCCCACAGTGTCTTTTAATTTCTTTGGGTGTTATTTCTAATTACTAGAGGATTTTACATTTGGGTCCATCTACCCTTTAATACGTTTATCTCTTGTAGTGTTTATGACAAGGTTGAATGTTACCATGGAAATCATTGTTCTACCACAAATTTTACATTCTGATGTTGATGTAATATTAAGATGATTAAGGAGTATAGTTCAAAATTTAAAAGATTTAGTAATAAGATGACAAGAAATAAAATTTTTAACACTCAAAGGTTAATAGATTTATGTTACAATGTGAATATTTCCAAGGTTCTCCTTTCTGTTATAATATCTATTCATTAAAGGTAATAATATAGTTTAATAACCTTTAAATATATTAAGTTGTCATTTTATTACCAATTAAGCTCAAAAATGATTCCTTTAGTGAGAGGAGATTTGTTTTACTATCATTATAAATAGAATCTATTAGGTCCAATAAGTATGAAGTCACCATCTTATAAAATCCGTGTTCTTGATTGTACCAATCCGGTGACTGTCCAGACACCTAGAATTCCTTTAATGTGAATTTGTTTGGCTTCTAACAAGTGCCTGAAGAATGTAAGTGACTGTAATGGGTGTGATTTACCTGTATTTTAATTATTTGGAGGGTAGTGACTTGGTTACAGGTATATGGAGTGGGGGTTGCCTATTGCTCTGCTTGATTTCAGAAATTCATGTAAATTATGTATTTTGGCCTTAATAAAGGAAGACACTCTTAATATCAGAATAGCAGAAACCACAGTGAGCTATCAAATGCTAGTTCTTGAATAGTAGATTGCTTTCCCATATATTATTTTTGGAGTAATGAGGGGATCTTTAAATAACTATCAAACTATCATTTTGACTTCCTTTTATCATTTCATTCAACTCTCTGCTAAAATACCACTTTCTAAGAGAGCCTCCCCTGAATACCCTATGTAAAATAACAATTTCCAACCCCTAGCACTTATGGCACTTTATTTTCCCTTCATAACACTGATTACCACTTAGGATTGTCTAACTTTTTTTTTTTTTTTTTTTTTTTTAACAAACAAATGATAAAACAACAACCTAGAAATATAGTTTCAATATTCTTATGTACCTACTGGAATATAATTTCCATAAGGGCAGAGGCCTTATGTATTTTACTCACTGCTGACCTGTACATCTGACCGTATTATCTGGTAAATAGCAGGTACTTGGTAAATGTTTTCTTGAGTGACTAAATGAATGCATTACTTACTGGGTATTGCCATGTGGCAAAGCATGCAGCTTGCATATTTGATTGAAGCATACAGTTTGCACCCTTAGACTTATGCAAAATGATCAGAGTTTTTTTTTTTTTCTTTTAATGCCAAAGTAAGGAAGAGACAAGTCAATTGCATGAAATAGACCATGAACTCACCTTATCCTCAGGGGTCTGTATATATGTAGTATATGTATGTATCTATTCATCTATATATCTATTTATTTGTAGGACAGACACATAATCGTGGCTGGCTTATGGTCTCAGGGATCTGTTTATTTTATTTCTTGATTTTGTAATTTTTTTTGCTTTACATATTTTCCCCATACTACTATTCTCCTTGCAATTTAAAATGGATTGATGTAGTGAAACGGATAAAACCAAAATAAATGACTCTTTAGTATACAACTGCTAAGGTTTTCACAAATGGTTATCAACAAGAAATGAGCAAAGTGGATGAAAGAACATGAGCGAGGTGGTTCTGGGAATATTTAATTCTCCTTTCTTTACCCAATATGTAACATTTGGGAGATGCATTTAGTAGGCTCTCTTGTTGTTTATATTGAAATCTCATTGCCAGAAAAAGATGAACACTTTAGAGTGCTATACGTATTTTTTTCATTAAAACTATTTAGTTTTAAAATATTTGATATTTCTTTTTTTTAATATTTATTGGGGAATATTGGAGAATAGTGTGTTTCTCTAGGGCCCATTAGTTCCAAGTGGTTGTCCTTCAATCTAGTTGTGGAGGGCGCAGTTCAGCTCCACGTCCAGTCGCTGTTTTCAATCCTTAGTTCCATGTGGCATAACCCACCATCCCATGCAGGGATTGAACTGGCAACTTTACTGTTGAGAGCTCGTGTGCTAACCAACTGAGCCATCAGGCCTCCCTGATATTTGATATTTCTTGGAAGAGTGTTCTTTAATACAGTGTCTTTGCTGTTCAAATGAAAGTACCTATCGGTCCCATTAGGACAAAGGGAAATTCTAAAGGAAAACAAATTTAGGTAGAGAGCGATCTTCCTGGGTTTGTTTTTCATTATTTACATTTCCATCCATATACTGTGTCATTGCTCATATGCTTCTGGTCACTGTAACAAATGATGAAGACAATATTAACAATTGATCTTCCACCTATAACTCAGGGTAAAGCCCAAACTAAAATCAATAATTTTACCATCATACAACACTTTGTTGTAATTTACTTCTAGGGCGTTTTACTGTGTATGTGCATGAATGAGGGAGAACTTCATCCGAGGGTGGCTTCACTCAGCCTTAAGGCACTGTGGCGAAAATGTCATTTTACTCACGCTCATATTTTACCTGCCCTGGAAAGCTATAATTTTGGATCTACTATGATTAATTTCTACACATTTCAAAGATGTGAATGTAGTCCCACAGGTGTCATATATATTCTTACACTAACTCGTAAACTTAGGTCTTTGTATTAGATTTACAGAAAATTCAGCATGAGAAAATCACTTTACAATTAGCTGGAGACCCCTGGGAGTAAATTTGTGACTCTGTGAGAAAGATAGGAGTATAATGACTTAGCAGTAGTGAGAATATGAAAAAAAAAAGGGTTCCAAAAAGAAAGTCTCCAGGTGACTTAGAAAATGAATCTTTTGGTTACGTGATAAGCTCATCTGTACCCTGTAGTTCTGTCCTGAGTTGGGTATTTGGAGACAGGTCTTAATTTTTCATGGTCATTAAAGTAATAGTAATGGAGACTGATCATCACCAAACAAAAATAAAAAAACATATTAAAATTGAAACTTTCCAAATCCTAAATTTTTATGTAGAAGTAAGTTATTTACTAGGTGAATCCAAATTCTAAGGCTGCATCAGAAACATAAGTGTTATTTGTGGCTGGGCCTTAAGTGGATGGCACAGTCGACTATAAGCAATGGATGTTTCTGAGTTTGCCTCAGGCTGATTAAGTGACATTAAGGAAGTCATTTGACCTTCTAGTGTTTCCAGGGTTTCTTCATGTGTAATATGGAGAAGATGATTCCTGTCTGAATGCATCATTAAAGCGATACAATGATATTGTGGATACAAGAGGACTAGGAAAGATTATAAAGCGCTTTGCAAATAAAACTATGAATAAAAATGTCAGTTTATGTATAAATACATATACATATAAGTTGAGGTGTATGTATATATCGGGTGTATATATATATATATATGTGTGTGTATATATATGTGTGTGTGTGTGAATATATATATATATATATATATTTACATATATAAAATAGATCTTACATTATCCAGTTTACTTACTAAGTAATTTTGGGAAAAAAAAGTAAGTAAATATTTATAGATAGATAGAGAATAAACAAAAAACTGTAGCTAGAAAACGGTATTGTGTGAATTACTGTAAACTTAACCAAGTCAGTTTGGTCATTTGTTATTACTGGATAATTTTTTTGGTAGGTATAGATACATTTCTTATAGGTAAACATGAGAGGAAGTTTAGGTTCTACTCCTACAAACTTACTACCAAGGAGAAATGAAGGCAAATCTTAAATTCATTCTAGTCCATGAAACAACTAGAACACAGTTTTATACAGCTTCAGCTTTGAGGCATTTTTGACAATATCTTTCTTTAACGCCTCATCAAGATACATTCAACAGTATTCTAGCTAAATTTCATGTTTGAGTGAGGTGGTGTAATCAGCCTGTAACCTCTCTGGACAGAAGATCTATCAGATTTAAATGCGATTGTAAAGTCTAGCCTGCTTATCATGTTTGATCCATATGCCTTCTCCATGCAAGTAAGGAAGTATCTCTCTCTCTATATATAATATTCCTCATTATTTCACATGTCTTCTACACATGCTACTAGTGAATATTATTTCTAATACTTACATCAATTGACAAAGGCTCTGGTGGGAGCTTGATTAGTGATAAAGATAATTTAAGCAATAGCCATCTCCTATTATCGGTTTAGAATTTGAGTATTTAAAACAAAAACCGCCCATCCCTGAAGAGATAGTTCCAATTGAGATTCTTCAGATTGGTAACTACCAACAGGGTACAGATGAAAACTTATTTACGCATACTTGTCACTTTGCCTATGATCAAGGGTTTTAAAGTAATTACTGGCAGTGTCAGAGCTCTGTGCGCAGATTTATTGGTATGTTTCTCTGTTTTAAATCCTAATCCGAGTGTGGATCAGTCAGGCAATTTTAAATACAGTCAGTTCTATAACACTTGTTTTGAAAATGGAAATTTATTCTAGTATGGTTGATGTATTAGGAATGACTTTTGTGAGACGTTAATTTTGCATATACGTATGGGCAGTTTCATCCTTGAGAAACACTAAAGAATGCAGGAAACTGTCTCCAGATGAACTGAGCCTGGTAGTACATGCAAACCACGTAACATACATGCACACACCTCAAACATCTATCAGTTACCTCAGTTTACAGGGTGTGCAATGAGCTACACCCATTGTGTCTGGTGTTGCAACTTTCCACCTGACCTCAGATAACCATTCTACTTCCTTTTAGCATTTCATGATAAGCAGATTCTCTTTTGAAACAAAATGTCACATTAATTATAGTATTATAGTATTTAAGTATTTCTTATCCATTTAACATGTGTAATATTGTACTACTTTTTTTGTTTCTTCTTTTGTTTTTGTTTCTAGAAGTGTCACTGATGAAGTTTTTGAATGCAATGCCATACCCAAAATTTTCCCGAAAGCTCCATGATTGATTTGCCTAGTCCAGTGATTTCTAGGGCTTTAATGCAGAACTGACAATAAAGCTTCCTATGTAGTGTTTTTATATGTCTGTAGTATTGGCTAGAAGCACAAACAACATATAAGCTACCTGTGTAGAGTCTGTGTAACTCTGTAATTACTCTTTCTGTCTTTGTTTCTTTTATTTTTTAAAATCTTTTTATTTTTAAGTACTGGGCAGTGGCCTAGGCATGTCTGGGTAAGAATGTTCTAAGTGTAGGTAAAGGGATATGAGTGTGCTTCTACCATGTTTCCCCGAAAATAAGCCGGACCATCAGCTCTAATGAGTTTTTTGGAGCAAAAATTAATTTAAGACCTGGTTTTATTTTAATACATGACCAGGTCTAATATATAATATAATATAAGGTATAATATAATATAATATAAGATATAATATAATATAATATAATATAATATAATATAATACAATATAATACAATATAATAAGGTATAATACTGGGTCTAATATAATATAATACCGGGTCTTATATTAATTTCTGCTCCAAAAGATGCATTAGAATTGATGGTCCAGCTAGGTCTTATTTTCGGAGAAACACGGTAGAGAAGCCATGGGGCTATTTGAAAGAAAGAAAACAAAATCTAGGTTAAGTTTGCTTTTCTTATTTAACTTGGAATTTTCCCTGATTGTTAGGTTTATTTTCTTCCAATCCTCATATCACAGGTCTTATACATAATAAACTATTAATGTTCAGTGAGTAAATATAAGATAAACTGTATTTATACCCTCAAAAGTACAGCTGGAAATCACCCCCCACCCCAGTCCACCAGGAATAGAGTCAGCATTGTCTGATGGGTAACACCTGTCAGGCAGGAGCTGATACAAATTGCCCACACTAATGGCCTATCCATAGAGATACTGACTAATCCTTTGTTGAAAACAGAATATAGGATCTTCTTTTCTGTCTCACTAAAAGACCATTGTGTTGATCAATAGATACAGGAAGCATTTTATCATCAGGTTATTTAAATTGAAGGAAAAATATTTTAAAATTATTTTCTCTTTCTTGTATCTGTAATCACAGAACCAGATAATTTAGCAGTATTAGAAAGTAAATATAGTCTGAACAAATGTTGAACAAAATGTATAGAATCAGTGCTGATTTGCAGTGTTGAAATTTACCAAATGAAAAGCACATGAGTGACTTTAATTCCCTTGTTCAAGGCTATCGGCCCAGAGAGTACCCTGCATCCAGTGGTTGTCAGTATGACTAGGCCTTAGTAGCAATATCACGGGATTTGAAGTAATTTCTGGTCAATCAGTTGTATTGTTTCAGTGACATTTCATTGGACTATGGGTCATTGCCTCAAAGGTTGTACCAAACACATGAAGCTTTTGTAATGTTCAAGATGCAGTTTGTAGTGTTGTTCATTTCTACGTAAAGCAGAATCCTATTAAATAGAATACACATAATTAGAAAGCTTTGTCAGAGTTTTTCTACATGTATGCATGCACCTTAATTATTTCTGTTTAAAAAGATGAACCTGAGGTTCTGTAAAATCCTTAATTGCCCATTGAATCATCAATATGCATTTGAAGTAATCAGTATATTCATATTCTACTGAATGCTAATAATTTGAAAATGTGTGATACATGGATTATTTATATGAATGCTGAAAAAGATTATTCAATAAAGCAGAGTTCTCTGGAATAGAAACTTTCACAGCTTTGAGTCAGTCAGACCTGAGTTAAAACATTGGGTATATCACCAATTACCTTTAATTTATGTCATGTTATTTAGATGTTATAAGCCTCATAATATCCATTTATAAAATGGGTATTATGTCTACTTGACATGGTGGCTATAAAAATGAAATGAGATAATATATTAAATACCTGGCATACCCATTCTCTGAGCAAAAATATTGGTTCTCAATCTATTTTTCTTCCCTTTAATTTTCTGATTCTAGTTTTAAATGGTATTTTATGACATTTATAATTCAATAATGCCATTTTATAAACTACACTTGATTTCTAAAACTATGATTTTGTTAGGTTATTGAAAGAACCGATACTATTTTCTAAGCTATAGTGTGGACGATAGAGCAGTGACTTTCTGCATTATTACTCCATAATGTTAGTAATAGAGAATACAGGTTTTAGTATATCTTGTAATTGAAATATAGTCACAAAACTCCCACCAAACCTTCTCCTGCTCTTGACATCACAGTGGCTAGCAGTAGCAAATTTTCCATAAGACCAGCAGAATTGTGAAGTCTCCTCCAGTAGAAAGAAGCTTGCATGGTTGATTAAGTATGGTAATTGCCCAGTGAAATGTGTAGATAATGAAATTTACTAGAGGAGTTGAGGTGTCATCATTTGGAGCTGATAACCAGTTTTGCTTCTTCCTTATTACACATTGACAACAATGTCTTGGGAAATCAGAACCAGTTTTATGTGATTATTATGAGCATGGTGTCACCCAAGGGATGCCTGGATGTCTTGTTGGGAAATAGTGAGTTTCTTTCAAATTTTATTGATAGGGTTGTTTATGGAACACATGAGAAGAAATGATTTTCTATGGATCCCATAATCCTTGTATAAGTTATGTGAAAAGAGATCCTGTGGTTAATATTAAAATAATCAAATCTGCGAAAGTCTTTTAAATCACTGAGTGTTTTAAATTTAATTTTCCTAGAGCAGTATTTTTCCCTTTGAAGTCTTATTGACAAAAATGGCACCAGAATAAATAAGGGTTCTTTTTATTTTATTTCATTTCAATTTTGAAGGAGTAATTGCATACTTAAAGTTATTTTGTCACTGGCAATTGTGTGGAAGACATAATAGGAACAAATTCTAGGCATCTCATTTTTCTACAATTTGACCTAATGAACTATATAGTCCCTTTGATCATCTATGCAGATTAAGTAATTTTACCTTTTAAAATGGCATGTAGTAAACTCTGAATCAAGTGTTGTTAATCTTCATTTTTTTAAAATAAAAATCTGCTCATTTTTATCTTCTTTATATGGAGATACTTAAGAATATGAAAATGTTGTAGAGAAATTAGAGCATTTTATGAATAAAAACGATCCTCTTAAATTAATTGAATTACGGTGTTCTGAGACTTAGTTTCCTTAGCACAGTCACTTATCACAGGCAGATATAAATAAGTTCTCTTTGTGAAAGAAACCATCAGTCAGAGTATTAAATTATCATTGTAATATTTTATATTCATTTTCTAGTATGAAATTACATGTAACAAGACATTCCAGGAGACAATGCTATAATACTAAAAAGCAAGACAAACGATAAATGATAGAAGGAAATCTACAGAGAATCCAAGTAATAGATATATCCAGAGAAAATAATAGGAAAAGAACTAGATTAATGAGATTGGTAGAGAACTAGAAAATATTTTAAGAAATAAATACGAGTATACATTATTGATTAATACATAATGAAAAATACTGTAGCAGCATTTAAAAACCAAGTTAATGGGTTAAACAATAAATTAGTCATGAATAAAGAGAGAAAGTCTGTGAACAGGGAAATGGGTCAGAACAAAACATCAAGATTGAAATTTGAAAGGACAAAAAGATAGATAACACAAAATTTAAAACAGAGATATGGGTAAGATAATAATAAAATTTATTTTTAAACTGTGGAGTTTTTGAAGATAAAAATTTGTCCTTCAGTTAACAGATATTAATTGATATCCAGAGATGTCAACTTGGACTGATTGGGGAAACTAAGGCATATGGTCACTGTACACTGAGGATATGGTTTAAAGGCCAAATATTCTTGAAAGTCTAATTCAAGTCACAGAAAGGGATAATTGAAAAAAATGGAGAGATTAAATGTTTGTAGAGATCACAATATAGAATTTTCCAAAATTGATGAAAGATATCCAGCCGATGAAATCCCTTCAAGACTGTGAAGTCATTCAAACCCTGCCCAAATTTAATTATCCTTTTGGTATGAGGGATTTAAGTTCTAAGAACAAAAAATTCATCCAAATAAATTATTATTCACTCTAAGCTATAAAACAACTATCTAAGAGAACTAATGCAGGCAAATTTTGTTACAAGTGACTATCAGTGTGTGAATTTCACACTTTTTGGTGGCTATACATCTTTCTGGCGAGAGGAGCCACAGGGCAGTGCTGAGGGAATCTTAGAAAACAGAGAACCTAGGAGAGTATGAATCCCAAATTTAGTGTATAATCTCTGCCATTGTTCTACCTGACTTATTACTGCTCAATACACCATAGACGAAAAGTTTATTAAGCTGAGATCCAAACTGTTGTACCTTTCAGACTTGTTGGAATTTGCAGTTTGAGTCTTACCATGTTAATTGTCAGGTAAAACAAAAACACTTTTTGAAGCTATGTTACAGAATCCAGAGCAATATAAGCACTCCACCTAAGGTCATGGAGAGTGAGTGATAGCCAGAATGATGGTGGCACCATCATCCCAACACAAGCCTAGGCTGCCTCAGTGGTGCCATAGCTGATCCTATTGCATCTTTCTATGCTTCTGCTTTCCAACTGCAAAAAGGCTAGTGTTGCATCAGTGAGATTCTTAATGAGTGGATAAAAATCCCAAATTTTTCAACATCAAAAAACACACACACAAAACAACAACAACATTAAAAGATAAAAATGAAAGAAAAGATGATCATTCCAGTATATGCAGCAAAAGCATTTAACAATGTTTTGGTGTGATGAGAAATTCAACACACATTCGTCATTTTAAAAATCAGCAAATGAGGAACAGTAGAGAACTTCATTAATCTAATAAATGGCATGTATGTAAAACTTTGGAGGTTGCTTTCTTTTAATAACTTCCCTCTAAGAGTGGGGAAAAAAGCAATAGGGCCTTTTATCCATAATTCTAACCAATATTTTATTGAAAATAATAACTATTACAGTTGCATAACTTAAATCGATATACTTTATTCTAAATAAAATATACCTCACTTAGGTTGATTAAAAAAATCTATTCAAATATAATAATCACTAATGTCTACAAGAAATTACACTGGATATTCCACGAAACCTATGTAAACAATGGTAAAACTACTAGGAACCAAAGACAAAAGGAAATCTTAAATATTGCCTGAGTAAAATGTGGAATTCAGGTTATGTCCTGCATTGTACAACAAATATTAGGCTTGAATAACTCAAGGATCTGTGTTGCAATCTCTAGAGTAATCGTTATAAGAATACAGCAAGACTGTATATAAAAAAGCTAATCGAAGTGAAAATATGGTATAAAAATTATCCATTGAAAGGTGGTAAGTAATGAAGGAAAGAAATATCGATTGAGACAAATTAAATGTTAATAGTAAAATTGTAATATTAAACGCAAATGTATCAGTTATTATAGTAGAATACATTAAAAAAACAACTATACACTGCTTAAAAGAGACATGCTTAGAAAAATAAAAATTAGACTAATGGAAAAATATATGCCATGCCAATACTATGTAAAGGAAAATTGATAAAACTCTTTTAATATCAGAATAAGGTACAATATTTTGTTAAAAAGTGACATTCATAATGGTAAAAGTTTTGGTATACTGAGAATATACATCAATTCTAAAATTGAAGGACCAATTAACATTATTTCAAATATATAAAACCAACAAGCTCTACAAGGATAAATAAATACATCAACAATCATATTTGGGGAATTTTAGATAATTTTCTCAGTTGCATATAGAACAAGCCGACTGAAAATTAGGATAAATGTAGAAAAGTTTAACAAAAACGAAGTCAACAAACATGACCTAATTATCATATAAATAACATTGCACCCAATGAATGAAGAATAAAGATCTCTTTAGCTTGCTCAGAGATAATTTACTGAAATTGAACATATGCTGATGCATAAAGCTAGTAGCATCAATTTTAAGTGAAGTAAATCATGTTTCAGGCCCAGTAGAATTAATATCAAATCATAACAAAAGGAAAGCTAGAAATCCCACAAATAATCTAAATTCATATAATACATTGCTCATAGCTTTTAGATTTAAAGAAAACATCACAATGGGAATAAGTATGACATCAAAAGTTGGGGGATACCGCTAACAGGAAATATGGAGCCATAAATGAATACATTAAAAAGAAGAAAGACTGAACATCAATGATTCCAGATTATACCAAATAAAAATAGAAAAAAATCAGCAAATTGTACCAAAAGATAGCAAAAGGTAGAAAAAAATGCAGAAGTAAACAGATATTATTAAGATAGAAAATAGCCTATGATAAAGGTGATTAAGGCAGAAGTTAGTTCTTTGCAAAGACCAATACAATTGACTAATGCCTAACTGAAACACCTGGCAAGATGGATCAAGACAGAAAGTAACTAATAAGTAAACAATATCATAAATGGAAAAATATTAAGTATATGTAAATTTTTGAGAAATTAAAAATTATTATAGGGGTTATTTTGAACAAGATAGGTCAATAATTTTGGAAAACAATGTATAAATTCAAGAAAAATAAAATTATCGATGTTCATAATAGATAAAATAGAACATTCAAATTGGTGATATACATTTAATATTAACATTAGTAACATTGTATGACTCCAGGCCCAGATTGCTTCACTGATTAATTGTACCATACATTTAAGGAGGGAATAGCATCTCTCTTTACATAAAGTCTAAAAGCAAATAAGACAACAAGAAATATTTCTCAACTCTTTTTATGAAATCAGCATCACCTTGGTATACAAGCTTGACAAATTCATGACAATAAAATTACAATCCAGTCTTATTCATGAATTTAGAAGCAAAAATCCTAAACAAATATCAGCCAATAAAATTCAATGATATAAAGAGACTGTTACATCAAGAACCAAGTAGGATATATATTACAGGAATTCTAGAATGGCTTGCTATTTGAACATCTATCAGTGTAGCTCAGTATATTAATGAAATCACAATAAAATTATATAATCATCTTAAAATATTCAGAAAAATCACGGGATATAATTCAATACCCATTCAGAACAAATTGTTGGAAACTAGGAGTAGAAGACAAATCTATTAAGATGATAATGCTATTATATACTATGTCAGAGGGGTAGAAGATTGGAGACGGGGGGTTATCACATTGTGAGGGGTATAAATGTCTAACTATTACACTGTTTTGTACACCTGAAACTAAAAAAAAAAGAATTAAAGAAAAGATGACATGGTATTTATTAAGGAGCCTTCACAATATAATACACGTGTCTGTGATTTGAAAAAAGAAATGTATTCGCATGTTACTCCATCTCCTTAGGAAGTTTTAAGTTCCTTTTGGTTGGGACTATGGTACACAATTAATTTTGCATTTGTCTTTGCCACTGTACTGGGAAAATAATACACACTGAATTAATTCCAAAGTCAGGGATTTTGTATCCCTTTGCTTGGAATTCTGCTGATCCATATCTTTGTCTGGTTAGCTCCTTTTAATTTTTCTGAGTTACTTAACTATCATCTTTTCAGGGAGGACTTCTCTAATCATCCTATCAAAAAATGATGCCCTAAGGTCTCTCTGAACATGTATTCATCTAAGTTACCAGGAATAAAAACAATTAACTGATGTAACTGCATTCACGCATGCATGCCACAATATTTTTTTGAGTGCTACTAAGTGCATTCAAGGGTTCTTCTATTTAGCAAGGATAGAGTAGTAATGAAAACACAATTCCTGATCTGCTTTGTCTCGTGAGGAGAGAGGCAGTTAACATAGCTAATATTAAAACTTCAGACAATGATAAGTACTTGATTGCAATAAATCATAGTAAAAGATATAAAACAGATTGTTGTACTTTTTATCCTTGTATTACTCCCATCAATGGCCATGCCTAAGATCAATGTTGATAATTCAACAACATACATTGTGATAATTACGTTTGACTTAAAAATATGTGGTTCCAAAAAAATAGTAAAAGGAGATTATAGATAGATAGATAGATAGATAGATAGATAGATAGATAGATAGATAGATACTCTTTACAACTAAATTTAAAAAAAAACAAATGCATGTGATTTGATCAACATTTAGGAACAATGTTTTTAGTAGTATACATTGGGGACTTTAAATAATATTTTTAAAAGTGATTTTAACAGATTATTTAGTAGAAGTTCTATATTAATAATGTGACTTTGTTTTTCCTCTCACCTCCATAATTTATCCTCCAAATCATTGAGTGTGTATTTTGTTTTTTATAAAGCTCTTGTCATTCTGTTGTACTGGTGCATCACTAATTGGACAATTATTTCCATACTGGTAAAACATTACTTGAAGTATTTATTACAGATCTTAGACTGTTACAAAGTTACCCAGTTATAAATTGCTCACATTACATCAGGTATCATTTGCCACACACAGTTCAAAACTGCTTGTCCTTTTTCAAAGCAAGTGTTGCGTAATTACAGTAAGTGATTGCAATTATAAACACATAACTTTCAAGAATGGCATTTATTGACTTTATTGAAGTAAATTTGGAATGAAATTTTTTCTTCAAACATAAAAGTAATAAATACTGCTCTTTGTAAAAGACATCAATTACATAGATTTTGTAACCCATACCTCTTGTATTCATTTACATATTCTTTTGTTCAAGGAATACTTTTAATGTATCTAGTATATGTAAGGAAATGTACACGTGAAAGTCAGTGCAAGCGGCAAGATAATATAATGGGTGTTAATGAATCTGTTAACTAAGGGGCATCTGTTGCTTATTATCAGGAGGAGAGGTCTGAACATGTCTGCCCACTGCATTTTCATAGTGGATTTGCCAAAGAAAACAACGCAGTCAGCATTGGATGGAACAGTGTTTTCCTCACAGAGAGAAGAGACAAGTAAGATCAGCTTCAGTATTGGGTGTCAGTCCCGCATGGCCAGTGGGTCCTCCCTCCGCCAAAAGTGTGCGCGGGGCAATTAACCTGTATACACCCTTGTTGTGCTGCTGCAGATGGTTCTTGCCCCTCCCCCAGGGAGGGGACACAGCTACAGTAGTGGAGTTGGCCAGGTGCCACACAATGCAAGTGCTTAACAAAGAAGTACACATTGAATCTGAACAGGGAAAGATACTCCCGCACAAGACGATCAGCTCAGCACAAACTGTGAGGTCTCTTCCCAGGCCCAAGGCTTATTTTTATGCAGCTGAATGGGAATACAAAGACTGCCTGCGGGAAACTGCCTTTCCCAACAGAATCCATGTTGAATTCATGCTCATGAGAGCCACCTTGGAGATTCAGCAGCTTCCATGCAATCTTAACCTGATATATAGTAACAGCATGGGAGCTAAACAGAGAGAGGCAACATTCCATGGTAATCCATGTTGGTCAGATAATGTGTGGGATTCGACTTTATTTTTAACATCATGTTTTAGAAGAGTGTAACTAAATTAAGACTATAAATAGAAGAAAGCATTCAGGACAGTGGGACTGGAATCGGGGCTGTCCAGTGCTAGTGAAAGAAAAATAAAATGAGTATGGAAGGATATACAGGAAGTATAATTTGCACTAAATTTCTTATAATGAAAATATAATTCTCAATAAGGTTCTCACTATCATGATAATTTACACATCATATATCAATGATGAATAAAAAACATTTTGAAAAGAGACCAAAAAATGAGTTAAACAAATGAATAAGTCTAATAGACATTCTGTGGATGAAAAAGGGGCCACTTACTAAATCTGACAAGCTCAGGAGAGGCCTATGTGGGGGCCTTACAAACTCAGAGACCAAAAGCAACCACATAGGAAAGATAGTCTGAACATAAAAATTCCTAACTGAAAGCAGGTCATGGTAGGTAGTCATATCCTGGACCTGTAGCTTCCTTGACAAAGGTCAATCTTTACCTTAAGAGAACCTGTCTATTGTCGTTTTGCATCTAACACACCTTTGGAGTGTCAGAGTAATGCCTTTTTCCGGACCCTTTAGGGCACAGCCCACCACACCAGAGCAGACCACAGAACCCCTCATTTTATGTTGTTGCCCCCAAATCTCTGTGTGCTGTAAATGTTAATTATTAACTACCAATGTAGAAGTATATGTCTCCATTTTACTTTTTATTCAACCCCAGAGATTTCCCCACGTTGCTTTCTCCTGCCCCCTTAATCTACCACCAGTGTATTTCGTGTAATCCTCCTACGTCCACTCCTTTGATTCCGATGCATAAAATAAGCTGCAAAACTGCCCTTCTCTCAAGCATTTTCTCAATCCGTTGAGATCTTGCTCCCCAGCTTATGTCATCACTTTGGCTCAAATAAACTCATTGAAATTCTCTACAGGCTTGGGTGTTCCTCATGTTGACAATTCATATTCTAAGAACAGGGAGTAAACTTCCTTTTCAAGGGCTCCTGGAACATTATAAAACTATAGAATATAAATTTTGATAACTGAATCTTATTAATTAATAGAAATCTAGAAAGCAAGAACCTCAGAAATCGAAATGTTAAAAGACGCAAATTATCCCTAATGATTATTTTGTGGCAACAAAAATGAAATCGATCCTAAATTGTCATATACTTTGTAAGTAATCATAATTGAATACTCCATATCTAAACCTTTGGAAGTTAACTGAAACAGCACTCAACGGGATATTTATGTCTGAAATATTTATATTAATTAAAAGGGAAACAATCTAATCGTATTATTTAATTATCTAAAAGAATTAGGAAAATGATCAACAAAACAAACCAAAGGAAACCTGAAGAAGAGAATAGGGAAGATAAAAGCAGATAGTAGTGGATTGAAAAACAACAAGCACATTTTGAATGTTATTGGTTCTTTGAAAATGAAAAACAGCTAAGCCATCAAGAAAAAAATGGGAGAAAAGTGATATCAAATTATATATGAAAACATAGTAATGCAGTGGTAAACTCTATGAAAAATTAGAGATGATGCAACATTTTATACCAAATATAAATTGTCAGAATGGACTCTAGAATTGCTAGAAAAGTAAGTTGATCAAATAACCAAGAAAAAAGTTAGAACACAAAGTGCACCAAGATCTGTGGAACCATGTCTATCCTTTCAAATCTTTCAGAAATACAAAATCCTATTAGCCATTGTGTATATACACAATGGAATACTATTCGGCAGTAAGAAAAGATGATATAGGAACATTTGTGACAACATGGATGGATCTTGAGAGAGTAATGCTGAGCGAAACAAGTCAGACAGAAAAAGCAGAGAACCATGTGATTTCACTGATATGTGGTATATAAACCAAAAACAACAAAAGAACAAGACAAACAAATGAGAAACAGAAACTCATAGACACGGACAATAGTTTAGTGGTTGCCAGAGGGTAACGGGGGGTGGGGGTGGGGGTGAGGGTAAGGGGGATCGAATATATGGTGATGGAAGAACTGATTCTGGGTGATGAACACACAATGGGATTTATAGATGATGTAATACAGAATTGTACACCTGAAATCTATGTAATTTTACTAACAATTGTCACCCCAATAAATTTAATAAAATAAAATTAAAAAAAAAAATCCTATTAGTACTTAAACTGTGTCAGAGTTGAGAAGAGGGAAAATATTATTTACAAAGCAAGTACAATATTGTATCATTGTGTCAAATTCCACAATAATATGCAAATGAAAAATACCATCCACTAGCCTCACTTTTGAAACAATGCAAAAGTGCTTTGAAATATTACCAAATGAAAATCTGAAACGCATGAAAGTAAAAACCATCATGTAGCGTAGATTCTAGTAATAAAATGTAGTTTATTATTAGAAATCTATTCAGATTTATCAACAAAATTGATCGAAGGAAAAATAACATTGAACAATTTCTACAGATACTTAAAAAGCAGTTGATAAATATGAATACCTATGTCTGATAAAAACTCTTTCTGAAGTCTGTGCAGTAACCTTTCATTAAATCCTGTCATTTGGCCTTCTGCTCTCAGTGCCTGAATATCTTTTTGGGCTTCACATGTTGGCCCATTGCTCTGGCCTGCTGAATATACAGGTTTTAATTCCTGTCTCTCCCTGTTTTTGATCTGAACTTGGCTTGATCCTAACAAATAGACCACTCCAAATTGTGAGTTTTTCGATGGCATGGATTTTGTCTTCATGTTAAATATCTGGCATGTATCAAAAGGTCTGGTACATAATGGGAATTCAATACATATTTATGAAATGAATACATCTATCCTGATTTTCTACATAAGTCAAATTCACATACGAGGTTTGACAATTACATTCACGAACGTGCCACTATGTGCTTACGTTGACAGCACTGTACAAACAGCTCAGTAAGGTTTCATTACTTTGGTATATCAGTGTCTCACAGCTGTGTTCATGTGGACATGTGGTGGTGTCTTGCTGAGAGGCGTTCATTATTGTTGCTGCATGTTTTTGTGTGCCGTCACAAGAATGTCTTGAATTAGAGCAATAAACAAACACTGAATTTCTTGTTAAACTTAGCAAGAGTGGAAGTGAAATCAAGGACATATTAGTCCAAGTTTATGGGGATAATGCAATGAAGAAAATGGCAGTGTACAAATGGATTAAACGTTTTTCTGAGGGGAGAGAATGAGTCACTGATGGAGAGGTCAGGACAGCCAGTAACAAGCAGAACTGACGATAATGTTGTAAAAATTCGTGGAATTGTGTATCAACATTGTTGGCTGATTGTGAGAAGCATAGCAGACCAAGTAAACATCGAGAGAGAAACAGGAAAATCTTAACTGAAAATCTTGGCATGAGAAAGGGGTGTTCAAAAATGGTCCTGATGAACAAAAGCAAAGGAGAGTTGAAGTTTGCCAAGACCTTTTGGAGAGGCAAGACGGTGTTTTGAGCCATGTTATCACTGGTGATGAGACATTTGGTACCTATACAACTCTGAAACAACACGTCAAAGTGCACAATGGAAGTCAACCAATTCTTCAGGACCAAAAATGTTCTGTCAGTCCAAATCAAGAGTCAAAACGATGCTACCAACATTTTTTGATATCAGAGGGATTATTCATTATGAATTTGTACCAAGTGGATAAACAGTTCACCAAGTTTACTGTTTGGAAGTGCTGAAAAGACTGCATGCAAAAGTTAAGATGACCTGACCTTTTCGCCAACAATTCATGGCTCTTGCATCACAACAATGCATCAGCTCACACAACACTGTCTGCGAGGGATTTTTTAGTCAGTAAACACATAATTGTGTTGGAATACCCTCCCTACTCACCTTGTCTGGCCGCCAATGACTTCTTTCTTTACCTGAAGATAAAGGAAATATTAAAAGGAAGACATTTTGATGACATTCAAGGCATCAAGGGTAACATGACGACAGCTCTGACGGCCATTCCAGAAAAAGAGTTCAAAATTGCTTTGAAGGGTGAACTAGGCATCGGTGCATAGCTTCCCAAGGGGAGTACTTCGAAGGTGACTGTAGTGATATTCAGCAATGAGGTTTGTAGCACGATTTCTAGGATGAGTTTGCAAATTTAATTGTTAGCCCTCATACATATATATTGTGACTGCAGTATTTTCTTCTTTATTACTCATAATTTAATGACTTAGGGTTTCCTAGATGTCTAAAATTTTTATGTTATATGGAAAGGAGTTGTGTCACACAACCAAATTAATCTTCCATATTAGGTGGTTTATACTGTCTAAAAGTTCTCCTCTGCAACTTTAGAGCAATTGCATTCTGCAAACATTGCTGACTTGTGGGATTCTTTGTGTTGACCTGCTCATGTACATTTTTGAAATCAAGCCAGGATGCGAACAACTTCTGACATTTGTCCTTATCACCAATCTCTAAACTTACTGCTGTTACCAAGAGATAGGATGTTGTCCTTTAGAACATGTTCCTTTCCTTCAAGAAGCATGTTTTGCTGGTATTTTCTCAGATCTACTACCCCTGGGCCCTCTTATTACTGATGATGCATATACTGTTTACTTCCTTCTGTGTTGCATTTGCCTGATCTTAGCTTACTCTTTGATTTTATCCATATTTGGGGATGGAAGATTATATTCCTTCAGAAATACATTTCTGGGATTTTTCATTTTTTTTTGGTGTGCTTTTATGTGACATCCAAGAGGTGAAGATAATATTTTTGAACTGCACATATCATTATACCCCCAGTATCAAGACATTTTTGAGCACTTGTTCTCTGGCATGTGATTGTAATGATTCTGTGAATCTAGTCTCTTTGTGATTTGTGTTCATAATATGGAATTTTAAAACTTATATGTGCTTCTCATACTTGATGTTACATTATTCATTATTATTTTGTGGCTAGAAAGGTTGGTACAGAATCAAGTATATTAAAAATCTGGCGACAAACCAGAGACCTTCACAAAATGTTAAACTTCATATCCTCTATATTTGGGTGTCAGAATTTTTCCCCCAGAAGATGATACCTCTTCTATTTTGACCATCATTACCACTGATCAATGTGAATGATAATCATATTTGGCATCATATAGGACAGAGGGTGTGTGCTATTTTGTAGCCACAGTATGTTACATGGTGTTTAACATACAGAGTTGGCTAACGTATATTTTTCATGACTTAATGCATGAGTTTATCAATGGATGGATGGGTCCTAGTGGGACAGTTAACGGAAGATACTCTTTGGGTACACGATCAGCTGAGCAGTCTAGAAACAAGACAATCATTGAGTAGACAGTACTCGACATCATGAGTTTTTACATGGCTGTTGTGTGTCTAATCACACTGGGATAACTATAATGGGAAGTGGACAAAAGCAGGGAGAAATGGGTTTAACCGTGCGGAGTGCTTTAATTCCTGGGAGGCAATGGCTGCCACTGTGTACCTACACATGCCAAGCAAAAGTTAAGTTTTACCCTAATTATCTTCTCATTTCCTTATTTTCTACTCATTTTCCACGGTGATTTAAGCCTTAGGGTAAATATATCTTGCTAATAATTTTAGTCTTACTATTTAAAACAGATAGTGTAGGCGTGTCATGTATTAGAAAGATAAGGACATTTACTGTCAGAGTGTTCTTCAAATTTAGGTTCTGCAGGGCGCACCGACTATCGAGAGGGAGCTTCTCTTGGCCACTCTTGGGGGTGAGGAGCCAAAGGGGGAAAGTAGGACACTCAATTCTATTTCTATACTTAGAAGAGCAGAAATGACAGGAATGCTAAATATACAGTCTAATTTTCATCACTCTGAATTCAGGTATGCTACACCTTCTTGAATGCAAAGTAATTATGCAGGAGTAACACTTCTGAGTGAGAGTATGTTTTGCTCTCCATGACTCAGATTAGGAAAATCATTGTGAGCTTCCACCTGTGAGAGCTGTACCCATCAGTCCTTTACAAACATAGTCACTGCTTACTCTGATCATGTCAAAAGGTTTACATATTTTCTCTTCTCTGAGGATTACACAATTCCTCATAAAAGCGTCATTAGATTTTGTGGTGAGAAAAATAAAAAGTTCATTTTTGATCGTTTAAATACTCTGGTTTCCAAATTGTGGAAAAAGATTGCTATGATTATTTCTTTAAGTATTTTTAGGAAGGAGATAAGAAATGAGCTTTATTATTTATTACATTAGAATGGCTTTATCCAGTAAATGTTTATAATTGTTATATTAAAATATTCATACTCATTTATGTTCATTTTTTAAAAATCTTCTTAAATCCAATTTTACTTCAATTTGACAAGCATTTATTAACTCTCTGTGATGTTACAGTGCTCTGTGATGGGATGGAATAAAGCTGAATAGAACTTAATCGTCTTCTCTATCAAAGAGACCCCTGTCTAGTTGATGAAATAGATGAATATAAAAGCAAAAAACACAAAAAATACAGCAAAGAAGATTACGACGGTTTGTGTGGCACACGTTAATAAACTGAAAAGAAGGCATGTGTGCCCAAGCTTTTTTCCATGATCCACTGATTTTACAGATGATATCAAATGTTATACTTCTAGTAGATAAATGTTAATGTGTATAAGATAAATTTAAATTCAAGCAGATTCCATTCTTCCTCTCAGGAGTAGATTTGATCCTTAGTAAAAGTTTCAAACTGACACAATGAAAATTTTAAATCTAGTTACCATTCTATTAATAATGTGATTAGACTGGGTCTGATTCTTCAGGCAGAAATTAGGAATGAGATGCTCCCTGATCGGTTAAGTCTGTGAAATTGGCTCATTCTTTCTAAGGTAGAGGTATAATTTGAAGAATTGATCAGACTTCCTTTTTCCTAAAGGAGGCTGAGTACCAGAAAGTTCTTTGTCCAAGAAAGCATTGAATCAATGACATTCTCATCTTGTACAGCTAGGGAGCAGTCATTACAGGACAATGACTATCTTCTTATTCAGGTGGGAGGAAGTGAAGCAGGAAGGAAACTAAGTGTCATTACATAAATTAGGGAGATTTACTAACCCTTTGGAAGAGCTTCTTACACAGTTGCCCCGAGTTATAAGTTTTTTCCTCCCTCACCTTTGCTGGATAAAATGTAACCGCCTATGCTGTAGCACAGGGACCACACATGGCCCTACCACAGAGGTGCTTGTTTGGTTTGCTACAATGTTGGCCTGCTTGTTTTAAAATGAATGTTGGTTGCCAGCCTTTAATAATCATGAGATTTTTTGCATTGAACAACATCCAGGTTTTTGCCTTTACTTGAAAAACCAAAAGAGGTGCTTTGATTCTCCACTTCCACAGTGGAAAGATCAGTTAGATCTGAGCAACAATTTCATCTTTTAGACAGGCATGTTCCCTCCTTCTTTCCACTGATTCTCACTGTCAACCCAGGGCGGGTGTGGTGGGCATGCCCTTTACCTTTGCATTTGTATTATTGCTTGTCTTATGCTGGCTCTGTTTTATTCCTTTGTGACAAATCACCTTTAAAACACGTGTGATCCTAGACTAAATTGCAAAACTACAAAATAAAATGGAAAAAATCAAAATATTTATAAATCACTCACAGAGACTAGTGTAAGTTACCCAGGCAGTTTGCTTGTGTAAATGCCTTCTCAGCTGATTATTTGGATCTCCCATTATTGAAGTGCATATTTCCGATTACTCTTTTCATCTTTCTCAGCTTATGAAATTTGTACCCAAAAGGCCACTCTAGATACCAACATTTCCTAAAATTCTCCAGTGCTTTTGCTCACTTTACAGATTAAATATCCGCTTACTCCCTTTCATCTTCTGTTCCCCTTGCACAAGCACTCTCCTTGCTCTGTTCCCTTCTGTCCTCTGTTTAGATTCTTCCCCATGTATTCTTTCATACCCCAGCTTTTCCCTCTCGTGGTACTCACTCCGCTCACCCTCCATCTGTATCAAGAGTGTTTCTCACTATAAAAAAGAAATCTGGGCAACATTTGAAGAAATTGATGTGTGGACAGAATAATCGACGTTGGTATGGAATCATTGTAGTTTCTAGATGTGATGATGTGATTTATGGTTATGCCAGAAGGCATTTTTATTCTGAGACATGTATACAGGAATACCATGCAGGAAATGTCAAAGTTTATAACTGATCTGAAATCCTATAGAAGAAAAATATGTGAAGTGCATTCTTCAATATATTATTCATTGTTAAATCTAGATGACGGATGCACATATTTTCTCTATAATTCTGTATATTCGAATTTTTTTCATCATGAAAAATTTAAAAAAGGTGCTCCGGGAAAGGTGCAGAGGTACGTGTGTCTCGTATGAAAAGTATAGGTGGTCAGGGACTGATATTCTTGCCCCACATCATTATTATCTGCCCTCTCTTCATTCTAGAGTGGCTTCATCCTTAATGGTGCCTTATAAACATTGCCCAATGGGGGTTAGCTTTTCTGTCCCTAGGGGGGATACCAGTGAGACGGAAGATCAAAAAAGCCAGAATTGCAGGTCCTTATCTTCAGCAGCCTTCCCTGGAGTGCCATCCAGCAACTTCCCCATAAATCTCCTTGATTATATCTTGTTGGGAGGAAAGCTGAGGATTCAGGCATTCAGCTGGGCGCATTGCTACCTTGAATAAGATTGATTTTATATTCCTAAGAAAGAATAGAATGGAATAGTTAACTTGTATTCTCTGTACAACTTTGGTTGATAATACAATAAAACAGTTTTATTATTCTCACAGAAGTTAAATTTGCATAGCAATAATAATAATGAGCTTTGTGGAAAAGGCATAAATATAAATGTCCACACAAAGACAGTGACAGTGAAGCTTGCCCTGAGTTTCAGATCATTAAATAGCCTTGTATATGGAGAAAGCGGATGTTCATGAAAAAAGTATTCATCATCTTAGTCCTTCTTGATTAGCTTCATAATGCAGCAGATATGCATTTTCCCTTTTTTTGCCCTTCTGTTCTGTTGTTATTATTGGACAACAGAATCCATGCTCTAACATAAATATTAAAAGCAGGAAGAAAGCATGAAAAAGAAAAATCTTTTATGCTACAAAAGATACTAATTTTCTAATGACCACCAATCTTCCACAGAAATTACTGTATCTTTGCTTAATTTCCTACTGTAATTTTCTCTTAACACAATGATTTTTATCTATTAATTGAAGAATCTTCAACATATAAGGAAGATTGACAACGTTTTATATCTTTTCGTATTTGTATACGTTCAACTATGTTCTTGAAGCTTATTGTTTATGCCACGCCTCCCTCAAATATCATCCTCTCCCTCAACCCCCTCTCTCTCTTTCTCTGTGTCCTCTTTCCTATCATCTCTGACCTTAAGCCCTGCATGTGTTTCAGTCATCTTTATAATTCACTCAGATGTGGACAAAATGCCACTTACTGGAAAGCATTCTTTTCGTCCATCCTTCAGCAAAACTGGCTACACATTGGAATCATCTGGGGGAGGTTTTAAAACATTCTAATATCTGAGCCTCATCCTTAGAGATTTCGATTTGACTGGGCTAGGGCAGAGCACTGGTATCTATTGATGACCCCTCTGTACATCCCGGACTGAGAACCACTTTTAAACTCAGTAGTATTCTGAGCTTTGTGAACAGAAGTACCACCTGTGGGGTTTTGTTAGAAAACACTGCTGCCATGGCTCTTATTTAGAAATTGACCTTTCTTTGGATGTCCTAGTTAATTACGATACAGGTAGTTCAAAAATTAATCCAAGAAACAGATTAGATTATTGATATAATTATATACAGATGAATACACTTTCTTTAGTTATTCTTTGAATTGACATCTCATTTGATCTTCTACTATAAGCTACACATTTGTTATACCAGTGGGTACCTCAGCTGCTTTTGGCAGAATTTTCATTCCTTAAAGGATGAGAATTACTTCATCATGTGTAGAAATGCATCTTTTGTTGTTTAGTGTAAAGTGATTTATAAGGATTAGGATTCAAAACATGGAATTAGGATTCAATCTTTGAAACTGTCCCTTGATAGCCCATATCAGCAAAGCTTCCATTAAGCTTTACATCCTGACATTTTTTGCTTCTAGAACTTATTAATGCCCTTGTTTTCCTTCTTAACATTAGCTTTAGCAGATAGTAGATTTTAAGTAACAAATTGTGAGTTTGGAGTGTTATGAAAAATTATAAAATAAAGTGTTAAACATTATTTCAGGTTAGTCTTTCTAGGAATGAGGTCAGTAAATATGACTACCTTTTATGGAGGGAGTGAGGTGGGTGAGGGGTGAAATGGAAATGTTTTAAATGTAGAAACAAATCCAGGCCCGGGGTACCAAATTTATGGAATTACCAATTGAATTTATTTGCATCTGTAATCCAAGTGTTTCAATGAGGCAGATAGAGCACAAAAAGAGGAAGGAGTGGAAACACACCTATTATTATTATTATTATTATTATTATTATTATTATTATTTTTATTTTTAACTCAGATTGACATGTAAATTGTCCTGAAATCATTGTATAATTAGGCAACCTTCTGCATGGCTCTGAATCGACAGTCTTGATATTACATAATTAATAATATTCTCTTCAAAGTATGAACGATAATCCCTTGATTGAATGCTCCACTTTCATTACATTAATAAGTGAAATGAAACAATAATTAGAACAATGTTCAAGGTAAGGGAGGTCCACATCATTATGTATTTGTATGTAGGGAAGTAGAATTAATCAAATGAAATGTGAGATTATGGATAATTGCAGGCATATGGAGATGATCCGCTTGCTTGCAATCAGAATTTTGTAAAGAAACCATCCATGTGCTCATCTTTTATTGATGATGTCATGTACGTTTTAGGTTGTAACTGAGCTTTAGTACTTAGAATTCCAGAAGGATCTTAATTTGTTTTTCCTCTGTTGAAAAATTGAGCATTTCCTTTTAGTTAAACTCTATTCCCAACTCCTTTTGTGGAAACTAATTTTTCTTTACTCTATACTCCCATAATATCTTTTTTATATCATTCTAGACATCCTAGTCTTCTTTCACCCTTTTTATATATCCTTCTATTCCCAGCTATATCTTATAACTGTTGACGTCTTATTCTTGTGGTCTCTACCCAGACTTGATACAATGAAGGCACGTATTTGGTCTTCAATAAGTGCTTGATGAATGCATGAATTCAATCAAATGAAAGACATCATTAAAGACAAATAATGAAAATAAAACTTTGCGTCCTATTTCCTAAGGATAGTGAGTCCAAAAGAGACAAGTCTTTTTCTTAATGCAAAAGTTAAAAACTACTTTATTGAACCACTCATTAAATAGTAAATGATTATGGGATATGGATAGGGCACTCCAGAAAATTCAATCCACAGTGAATGGAGAGCTAATACTTGTAAAATCAGAATAGAAATTCTTAGTACTGATCACCTATCAAGCTCGAGTTCCAAGTTCTCAACTGCTGGTGGGAAATCTTAGTCATGTAAGAAAGAAATGTTTGTTAAACATCTATTATTTGTATGGGACCATGCTGTGTATTTTCAGAATGCAGAGGATAAGCGGCCATGCAAATGGCCATGCAATTTGTATATTGCCCAACTCTAGGAAGGGGGAGAGGGATATATTTATATGTGGAATTGGTTTAATTTCCTCTTTAAAATTTTGGTCAAATTCACCAGTGAACCCATTGAGGCTTGAGCTTTCTCTTTTGGAAGGTTATTAATTATTTATTAAAGTTCTTAAATACACTGTGCTCTCTTTTAGGGACACAGGATGTGGAAGCTTGCAGTCTATGGCAGAGTGAAAATTATGAGGCACTTCATTTTGTCTTTTAAAGAATTCCACCTTGTAGTGACACACATTTTATTAGCCAAATCAAAGTATATGGACATACCCAACTTCAGAGAGGAATGAAAGTCTAATCTTATATGCCGATATGTTCTTCTGAAAGGAGTAAAACTGGAAATATTAGTGAATAAGACTAAAAACACTCCATCATTGACTTGAACCGTCATGAAAGATTTCACATAGAATTTGAGTATTTTACAAAAATTGCTAGAATTTGAGCAAGAGAATAGATGCAGAGGTGCTAGGGAGAAATATGGAGAACCAAGAAATCTAGGTAATAAATATGGTGAGCTCAGAGAACTCAGGTGAGTTAAAAACACTTGCATGAACTGCTGTCACCACACACTATAGATGCCTATACGATGATCTTCTTCCTCCATTTCAATCTAAGATTACCACGCTTGAAAACCTGGACCTGTTTGATAAACACTGCTAACAAAAAATTTCATTCAGGCCACATTTATTGCCTCTGTGTTGCTTCAATTGCTTCTTAAGTGGTCTCCTTCAATCGAATATTATCCTTCTCCAATACATTCACTAATAATTTTATATTTCTAAAATTGTTTTTGGTCACTTCTATGCTTAAGAAAAGTAATTAGTTTTGGTTTTCTTTTGGGTCAATTGCTTAGCTTGTGTCCAAGAGCCTAGAATATTGATTATTTACATTATTTAAATTTATTTATGTACTACTTTTTGTATACCGAAGGAGTTGGTTTCCTTATTTTAGCAACAAAACAGCACATATTCATTAATAGCTCTTTTATAATGTTCTTTTCCTGGAATACACATTTTTCCTTTTCACTAGTCCATAAAGTGATCCCATTTATACTCCACTTTATCCATGAAATATGTTTCATATTACCTCAGTATATTTCCTCTTTGAATTAGTAAACAATAACAAGGAAACAAAAATGACTTTATTGCATTGAATGATTACTATGTATTAGAAAACTGTAAATATTATCTTTGATATAAATATTTATATTTTCATGTAAGAAGGTAGAAAACTGAAGCTTAGAATCTGAGCAAAAATCCAAAAATTATAGCGGTCACATGACATACAGCTGGGATTGAATTCCAGGCCTGTGTAGTGCCTAAACTAGAGTAAACATTATAACAGCTCCTAAATTCTTTTAAAATGTGTAACTATCATTTCACCTAAATGTGATTCTTATTTTGCTCTAAATTATTTTCATATGCACATCTTCTCTTCCCAAATAGATTACAAGCCTTTCAAATCCGGAGACTCATCTCTGACTTGTTTTGTATCCTTATACCATTGAGCACTAGAGAAATCTGTGAAAACCAACCAAATGAGAAAAGTAAAGGCTATTTATTCTGAGCTTACGATAGCAAGGGAGTCAGCCATGATCGCTTGAGTTTTGGCAACCTCGAATGAAGTAGAGTGGAAAAATGAAAGACTTCAGTTATGCCCTGATGGTGGCTGTTGACCTGGGGAAGCTGTAGGCAGGCAATTAAAAGTAGGCATGCCATGTCATTGGTTAGGGGTACAGTTTGTCTCTCTGTGGTTGGTCCCAAGTTGGAAACAGAGACAAAAATTAGGAAACCTTTCAGTTATTAATCAACTCGTGGCTATTTGGGGTTGAGTGTTTCAGAAGCTATTGTTTAGCTTCCTGATTTGTTACTAGAGATAGCAATCTGCCTTCCTGGTTTGCTTATTATAGGTACGGGTTGGATCCCGGGCAGGTTGCTCTGGGCTGTGGGTCAGAGTTCTATATTTGTATGTGGTCTAGTTATGGTCAGTCTCTCAGCACTGTGTTGAATGATTGAGAAGCTATCAGAAAACACTCAGTTTTAATTTGGCTAGCCATAGGGAAGGTAAAATGAATCAATTGCATGTTTGTAGGTGTCTGTGTGCATAGGTGAAGTGACTCTATTACATCCCCCAATTTTAATGACTTGGCTATGTTTAGAGTCTATCATGTGTGATTTATTTACTACTGGATCATTTTTCTCCTCTTTGAGAAAATGAAAAAAAAAAAAAAAGGAAAACAGGGATGGAGGAAAAGCCTCACCCCAAGCAGTGACCTGAATCCAAGCTTGATCCTGAATCTTATACACCATATGATCTGGTATTAGTTACAAAATATCTTTAAACCTAAGAACATTAGAGATTATGATATTAGTTACCTCATTGGACTATTACAACAAATGGGATACATTAAGAATTTTAGAAGCCCCAAGCAGTGATCTGTTTATTGAATTTTCTCATATGCAAACAGGGAAAATATTTCTAAACCATAAATTAGTTGCAGGAATGTCCAAAAAGTTTTGATTTTCCCTATGATAAATAATTTTATGCTACTTTAAAAGTAGCAATTAATTTCCCCATTCTCTTCTGGGAAGGAGTTATTTAGTCATTGAGGGTGCCCTAAATACATTTTTTGAGTACCTATAATGCAATCCATTGCTGGTGGGGATTAAAATAAACCTCACACATAAAACACATATGAGCAATAAACAACTCAATATTATGGTGATGATTAATTTTATTGTTATATTGTGAAGTTTTGTCTAATTTTATAATGATGAATAATGAATACATATCCACGTATATAAACACGGTGGGTAGAACTATATCTACTGTGTTTATATGGAGTCCTACACTCTAAAGTTTTTTTCAGAAAAACTCTCACATTAATAGACTCCTGTTAAATTTGTAAAATTGCTGTTTTTAAATCAAAGGAACTTTTAGAGGTATCAAAAATGGAAAATAACTCATGACATTCTTAAGGGTCAAGTCTACCTTGAACCTCTTTTAAAAAGCGTAAATTTATTATTTTTCCTTTTAACTCGATGACTCGAATACCTTGGTTACAGATAAAAGGGTTATTTTATAAACGTAGACTAATAAATCATAATAATGATGTACAGATTGACTAAAACATACATTAATTACCCTGCAAACAAGGAATTAACTGCAGAAACAAATGAGAAAGTTATAATATTCGATGACCAAATGCATGTACATTTAAAGTAATCTATTTCAAGAAAACATTATTTTGCTATAAAATTTTCTCAGAAACAGAAAATAATTTTAATTCAGGTTTTTCAGAAAAAATGTATGGTGTGTATTATTGTGTTGTGATTTCCTTTTTATTTTCAGCACAGACTTTTTGTTTTCACACTCTTATTTAAATACATGTATTCTCTTTTATTTTGATGTTGTGCATTTTCATTAATTCTTACCCTAATTCTCCATTTACCTATTTGTGGGTAAGCAATATTGAGCACTTACTGTGTGCTAGTCACTGGGCTAAGCCTGAGAGACAATGTGACTCTGCTGGGCATGGTGTGTACACTCCAGGATAATAGTTCAAGTCGGAAATTAGGATGCAGTGTAATTGGGGCTATGATGGAGGAAGTCCCATGTGCTGTGACGTCACATAGGAGAGGACCCTAGTACAAACTTGAATATACACATGTGAAGATCAAGTGCTAGAAAGGGGTCGAGGTTAGACTGCTTCCTGGAATTAGGCCTTAAGTGAAATCTAAAGAATGTGATCTGAAAACTGGAGGAAATAGTGTTCCAGATTCACAAAAAAAATTTTAAAAAGTGTGGAAAGACCCAAAGGCAAATGAGAGCAAAGAGGTGAATTGTAAGAAGAATGACATTTCGAAGTTTATTAAGAATCAATTTGCACAGAGCCCTTTATGACATTTAATTGGCTTTGAAATTTATTCTGTGGTCAAGGGGCAGCTTTTAAGATGTTTCATTAAAGTCTTTCAATTAAATGTTTAATTGATTTTTTAAAATTTTATACACTTAGTAATCCTTTCAATGTTTTGAAACTTGAAATAATAGTTATAGAGTTTAGGCGTTTTTTTTTTTCTTCTTTATTTCTTTTTAATTTGTTTTGATTTAGCCGTTTAAAATATTTAGAAACATGGCTTTGTATATGGCTTATAAAACGTTGAATGAAGATTAGATAAAACGACTTCAAAAGAGAGATTTTTGTTGTTGTTGTTGTTGTTGTTGTTTGTGTATATGTGTGTTTTGATAGCTTCCTAAGATTAGGTCTTTGGGGAATGGAACCGGTGAAGTTGTGAATGTTCAAAAATTACTAAGACATTTCAGGTCAAATAACTAATATGTACTTCAAAACACCACGTGCTAGATATTGATTGGCATGCTGATGGTTTAGTTCCAACAGTACTAGGTGAACTTAGTTCATTAGTTCATATAGTCTGTGGTATTGCTAATCAATCCAGAAGATAGGGCTCTCTTTAGGCAGGGATGGAGTAGTCTGTTACTTATCTAAGTTGATTTGTTGGCTGTAGAACTTGCAAGGCTTAGCATTGCAATAAAGGATATTTTATAGAAAGTCAAACACTTATTGCTGGTGTCCTTTTTTGAAGATTAAACAGAAGTATGTTACTTGTGTGAAAACTTCATTACACTGGGACTACCATTACCATAGGATACATGTTCTTATAGCATGTAATGAGGGGTTAGGAGGTCAAGTTCAGAAAATAATACAGTATACAATAATTATGTTTATCTCAGAGATATTTGTAAATTGTATGTATTTTCATTGTCAAAGTCAATTTAAATAATACACTTACTTTAACATTCTACGTTAGATAATTCAAAGAGAATGAAACTAAGTAAAGAATCAAGGTTCATTAAATGTGGAAAGACTTGTTTCCAGCTCTACTGTCAGAAAGAGAGCTTCAGAATGTTTTATTTGAAAGGCAATAGCACTGTGAAAGCTAACATAAAGCGATACTCTGAAGGGTTATTTAAGAGGAAAGAAGGATATCATCCCTGAGGATTTTTATGTCCTTTGATAAGATTTCCACCAAAATAAAAAAAAAAGAGAGAGATAAATTATTTTTTTCTCAGTCTATCTTCCTTTTTTTTTTTAAAAAAAAGCTCTGAGTCAAATAGATTTGAATGGAATTATCAGAATATATATCACTGAATCTGAATATTCTGTGTATGTTCCATAATTGTTTAATAATTTTTAATTTCATTTGAGGTAAGGCTTGTGTTGTCGATGAGTTTTTGAAATTTTGTAGTACTTTTATTTTTTGTGGATAGAGTGTGTGTGTGTGTGTGTGTGTGTGTGTGTGTGTGTATCTTTTACAGCCACACCAACAATTGCCTTAAGTAGAAATATGATGACATTGGGAGTATAGTTTTTTAAAACCTGATTGATACCGCTTTCCTCATCAACCTGGTTTTGACTCAATGGAACATTGTAGTAAAAATCAAATTATAAAGAACTTGTCTATAATTAGAATTTAAGAAATTAGAATACCTGTTTCTGGTAGGTACTAGTCTAACAACGCAGTAAATTTCTCTACTAAGGGTAGGGAGAAATTGAAACTGCCTACAAATGCTTTATTAAATGCCCACTAAGTACATAATTAGCCTGAGGGGGTTTGGGATATTTCCAGTACACCAGTTTAGAGTAATTCATCTGAGTAGCTAACCTGCTAAACCAAGAACAAAAGACAGACTCCCTTGGATTGGTGAGAGAGGGAAGCAAATAATATTTGATTTATGGGTACAGATTAGAGAGCAAATCTCAAAACAGAACTAGAAGGGGAGAGAGATTTATTAGTGGAAATCTTACAAAGGGAGGGTGCTGAAAACAGAGTAAAGTCAAACAAGACAAACATTACCTACAGAAGGTAATTGCCTATTACAATTTTTCTTTGTTTTACAAAAGCATTTATTTATCAGAACCATGGTCTAATTTAATTTTTCTTTAGGACAAACTGGGCTAATACTATTAACCTTTCCCAATCTGCTTTTGCAGTACATACTTGTACTCTTTTCCATTCATCCACACGTTTATTTCATCATTTTTCCCATGGACAGTCATTCATGGAGGACTTACTGCAGAGATAATGCAAACATGAACGAGAAGCAGTTCCTCCTAGGACAAATCTATACTCTGGAATGTTGACAAATAATTCTCCAGAGAGTAGAATTATTATTTATCTAGAATATTAAGCTTGACTCTGTTTCCTGGTAGACCTACAAAATATGGAAACATGAATTATTTGGATTCCAGGCCCTTAGATAAAGTCTAAGGGTTGGCATTCAGTTATATTTAGAAAGAAACTTTAATTAAGAGACAATTTCCAGCATTATAAAAATGCCCCTTACTATTTTATTTGTTCACAAGGTTTCTGGGTTTATATCCAACATGCAAAGTTCATGTACATCATCCTAGTTGATTATGATAATGAAAGATTAATTGATCAATTAGTTAATATTTATTAGTACTTAGTAATGCTATTTGAGACCTTAAATCATACATTAAAACACCTTAACACTAAAACGTGGACCAGGTCAGAGATTCAATCACTTTTTAGATAAGTAATTGCATTCAACGATTCTTCAGTGTGGCCAAATCAAGATCATTTTCAATCTTCATCTACTATATTCCTATGCATCATTTGAAAATGGTGATCTCATCCTGCTTTCCAATAGTTACCATACATCAGCATACATCAGCTACTCCTAAATTCTTTTCATAGTCTTGTCTTTTCTATCCGTGTCATAAAATTCAGTTGTTTTTCAAGGTTCTATTATGAGCCCCATTCTAGTACTTTTCCTGTGTATACTCTCTCTGCATCTCACCTACTTCAGCTGAATTTCCTGAGCTGCCATGTATACACAGATGATGACTTGTAAATATTCATGCTTAATCTTACTCCTGAATTTGCATATATAGTTTATCACTAACATGGCCACCAAAAATATAACGACCTCAAACCCAACTTATTAAAAGCCAAATGCATCTTCTATCTTTCACCCCATCTTCCTCCATTATTCTCTATCTTGTCCTCCCAAATATTGAGTCTTGCTTGATTTCTTCATTTTCCAACCCCAGATGAAATGAACCATATCTGTTATTTCTCAAATATGTCCACTTCTTTCCTTCAAAATTGTGGTTCAGGCCACATATTCTATCGTAGATTTTTATATTCACCTCTTTAGTAGGTTCTAGTTTTGCTTTCCAATTTATTTCTCCCACTACATTTTAAATAATCGTTCTTATATTTAATTTGATTACTTCCCTTGCTTTTAACCACATCATTGGCTCTATTTGTTATCTCCAAAATACATTCTAGATCTTGCATGATTTGGCTTCTGCTTATACTTGCAGTTTTTGCTGCTGCCCTCCCCACCTACTCTAAGGGCCAGCTAAACTGAAAATTTTGCAGTTTCATGCATAAGCATACCCTCTCTTGAACTTTCCATATGATTTTTGATCTAACTGAAGCTCACCTTATTATATTCATATGGCTAATTCTTACTCAATCTTAAGGTTTTGATTTAAAGAGTAACACTTTTAGGACCTAGGTTGCCTGTCTTGGTACCTACTAAGAAATACTCCAGAACCTTATTTTTATCTCTGCATTAGTAGTTATAACATCTGGAAATTGTGTGCGCGCACGCGTGCGCGCATGTGTTTTAACGTGCTATCGGTACAATAAGTATTTGTTAAATAAATGTAGGTACTATAATCTATTACTGCAGAATTAAACCCAACAATTCCCGCTAGCAGGAATGGTACATATGTGAAAATTAGAAAAAAAAAAAAGTGCTCTTTCTTCAAGACTTAGGGGTATAGACAGGTGAGTAAAGCATGAGATAGATTTCAGCCCCTGTTTCCCACATTTCCCCCGGTGGTTGGGGGGAATATTGTAGGGCACGATTGGCATAATCAAACACATGCATCAGTCCTACTTGTCTTGTCTAGGACGAGTTGAAGACATGAAACCATCTGTACAGCTGGCACAGCATCGTGCACATCTAACTCATGGTACAGCCTTAAAGACCAGTCTAAGTTTTGAAACTGGCATTCTGCGGGGTCCTAATGAATTCTGCAAATTTATCTTTAATGATCTCAGAGTTGCTTTCACTGTCATTTCAGGTTACTTTTCATGTTCTTTCTATCTTCAGCATTCTATGAATACATAAACTGAAATTCATCTCTACTAAGGTATATATGACCAATAATCTTGAGTTTATTTTAAAATTCTAGTGCTCCATCAATATTCTTATTGATGGCATGTATCTTTTGGGATTATTCTGTGTGACAAACAATGTGAAGGAGAAGACACTCAAGTTAAGATGAAGTCATACTGGATGAGGGTGAGCTCTGAATCGAATGAGTGATATCTTTCTAAAAGAAACACGTGAAAACACAGACAGAGGAATGAGCGTTATGTGACAATAGGCAGAGAGATTACTGGTAGGCAGCTGCTGAGGAATGTCAGAGGTTGCCTTTCCAGCTTTCCATCCCAGCTCTTCTCTCTTTATGATTTCCTGTCTTCTTTCTTGCCAGCACCTTGACAGGTGAGTGTCTAAAATATGTCGTGGTTTATACTCACTGTTCTCCTTCTCTCTGAAACCAGCTTTATCAAGTTTTTGTACCCACCGCTGTAATGAAACTGCTCTCCTAAGGTTAAAAAGAACCTTCATGTTGTTATTTCTGAAGATCAATTCTCTAACCTCATTATCCTTGATCTCTTAGCAGCATTTGTTATAATGAATTACATCATTTTATTTTACTTCATAACTCAGTGAACAATCTTCAAAATCTCTGCTGCTATCTTCTCCCCTGCCTCTTAATGTTGTAGGGCTTAGACATTAGTCTTTTTCTCTTCTCTATCTAACTCACTCATATGGTAATTTCCCCCCCAATCTAATGACTTAAAATGCCAGTTATATGTTGATGATTGTCAAATGTATATATCCAACTCAGACTTCTCAGACTTCTCTCTTGAACCCTATGTTAGTAGTTATCAACTACTAATAGTTGATATTTTCCCTTGGATATCTGTTAAATATCCAAAATACACTGTATCTAAACTCTCAGATTAACCCCTTTCCTCCTTTACCCACACCTCCTCCCCCCACACAAAGAAAACCACTTTGCTCGCCTTTCATTCATCCCAGGTCTATTTTCTGGCAGCTCCTTACAATTCCTCAGGTCAAAAACCTTGAGTCATTGGAGATTCTTTTGCTTCTTTCACAACCCACATGGTATCTGACAGGTAATCCTGTTGAATTTACCTTCAAAGTATATCTCAAGTCTGACCCTGTGTCTCTCTTCCCTGCTGTCACCTTGGTTGGGATCATCAACAATTCTCTCATAGATGATTACTTCAATAGTCTCCTAACTGGCCTCTCCACCCAATTACCCCTTAGTCTATTCTTAGCAAGCATCTAGATTGATCATTTAAAAACAAATATAATCACGTCAGTCTTTTGTGCAAAACCTCCAAATTCTCCATTTTGCCAAGAGGAAATTGGAAGCCTTGACTGTGGCTGAAAAGGTAGTAGCTCATCTGGGCCTCCCCACCTTCCCGTTTTCATCTCATAGTTCTCTCTGCTTTGCTGGTCCCTCTCCAGCCACACTTGTCTTGGCCACCTTGGGCTCTTTGTACTTGCTACCCCTGATGTATGGCTCAGGACATTAAGTGCTTCAAATCTTTCCTCTAAATTCACCACTCAGAGATGTACACTTTATTTAAAATTGCACCATTTTTTCATTCCCAGTTTCCTTCATCTCGCTCTCTTTTCTTCTTTTTTTCATATTGTCTTTCTCCTTACAATATGTTACATTATGTTTTTTTTTTTTTTTTTTTAAATGTAGGGTATTTATTTACTATGGTCCAACAGGATATTAACTCCACAAGACTAGAGATCTGTTTTACTTACTTGTGTACTCCAAGTACCTAGATTAATGTCTAACGCATAACAGATGCCCAAGATCATGTTTTTGAGTGAATTAATGAGTAAAGGAGCAGTAGTATAGTTTAATAGTAGTCTCACAGTAGATGCTTAGAATAATGATACGTGTTCATTTTACATGTATTTAGGAATAAGATTGCAGAAAACAAATAGTGTTATAACAATAGTCACCATCACTATTTTTGATGTTTTTCCAGGTGCCTAGGGATTTGTTTACATAATTCAGTTTGACATTTACCTATGTTATAGGTGTCTGTAAATAAGTTAACTGAGGTTTGCAAGATTAAGTAACTTGATCAGGCTTAAACAGCTTGTACGATGGTAGAGCTGAGTCAACCCTAGGTCTGTATGGACTGAAATTTCACTTTAACTATTCTGCGATATTGCTACTTTTATAAACACTCAAAATGCAGGCAGGAAGTTTCTTTCCTCATGCACATATGCTCTCTCATGTGTAGCTGAATTCCATTTATTTATGTGAGACAGCTGGTCTTCCAGCCCTGAATTTGTTACTCTAGATTTCTTAAAACTACTGGTGATACTGTTATTTCTTTATTTTTTTCTATTGTCATCAGCTTCTTTTTTAAAGCAATCTGTAGTACATTGAGAAATGCTTCTAGGAAATAGCTTTACTACTTAAGAATGACACTTCAGAACTAAGTAACTTGATACTTCACAGAGGAATGTACTGAATGCACCAATTTCCATAGGGCTTAGGTTGGTCTCACAGAAGTGACAATGTGTTACTCTATAATAGCTCTTGAGCTTTTTTACAATATGTTTTTCATATAGGTGGCTCAGATATCATTGCAACATTCACCCTAAAGAGGATTTACTATCTGTACCTTATTTATTTGGTTCCTTTCTTAAAAAAAAAGAAAAAAGTGTGCTATTACTTGAAGCTAAATTTCTGAAATAAATAATTGTCTATATATTGGGGTGGTATTACTATATGAAATACATAATTTTCTTTCCTATAAATGGTTGTAGACATACTTCTTATGAATTTGGGCTCCAATTCAGTTTCATATCCTATTAACAAACTTTTTTTTTTAGGTTGTGCCTACATGACTTCAAATTCTTGGGTAGGAAAGAAAAACCTAACATCTGTGATAAAATGCCGTATATATATCTAAGTACTACAATGAAAATCATGTGGCACTTCTCAGCAGTGAGAGCAGAAGTGATAAGAAAGATTGGCGGGCTACATGTTCACAATAATTAAATTTCAGATATTCACCTTCTGAAGCACTCTGATGAAAAAAATCACTTTTACAAGATGACATATCTCATGATAGCCTTCAAAAATAAAGAGGAAATGACAGCTTGGGTAGAGTGCTGATTGATTTAACCATTGTAAATTTGGAGTATTTGCTTAAGGAATGCAGGTTGGATAAATATACAACTATTTTGTATAGTGGAACTACTTACCAATGGTGCATTATGGCATAATGATTTAAAAAAAAATCCTTACATCAAGTTTAATTATCCAAATCTGAATCTAAACCTATATACTTTGGAGAATGAAAAGGGAGAACTGAGGTTGAGGAATCAGATAAATGACATTTTCTCTTAAGATAGCCAAAATTTTAGTATAATTCTTAAACTATTTTAATTAACTCAAGGCTAACAAATTAAGAGTTGTGACTTTTTATGACTACAATATTATTACTTTAAAAATTTCTAGGAAAACTTTTGCAAATTGCTTAGAAAACTTGAATCCCATATCCTTTTAGTCATTAGCTCTGAAGTTTGGGGACATTGAGATAGAATTCATTTATCTCTACAGAATTTATTCTTTAGTTAAGGATTTTATTTAGAATAAAGTTTTGTGATTGGTAAATTGTCATGTGTTGAATACCTCTGTCTGTCTATCAATCCACATCTTATATACAACCATGAAACAAGAAATCAAACAATAAAATTGTGCATATTTGAAAAATAATTCCCTAGTTACAGATCCCTACATATTTGTTGCTTTCCTCATCCAGGGAAATTTGTCCACATAAAAGGAAAGCCTTCAGCTAATTTCAATATTCTATTATTTTCCAATGATGTATCATACCACTAAACATAAGCACTACTGAATTTGGAAACATTTGATTGCCCTATGTACAACCAACACACTTGTATTCCTGTAAGTCAACAGATGAGTTAGTCTTACTGCTGATATGTAGTTACTCTGTAGTCAAAAATGATTAAAGAAATCTTTCTGAAAGGTTTAAACCCAGAGATCAGTGTCAACATGTATAGTGTTTTTTAGTAGGGATTTTGTTAAGATATACACAAAGTTATTACCTTGGAGAAAAATAATTTGAAAAGTTGGCTTGTGATCACTCCTAATGAAAGAATAAAGGCAGGTGACTTGTATAATCTTATAGTATCTTGATAAGTGAACCTCTTTGTAAATAGACAAATTATGCTTTCTAGGAGGTTAGTACTTACTTATGGAATGTCTTTAACAGGGTGTTCCTGCTTTTGGATTGTTTATTTTAAACATACCTGTATTGTAAACAGTTATTACATATGGCTTCCTAGAAAATATTATATAAGTCATATAACTATCAGAGCGTATAATATGAAGATGTTTTAAAAACTCTTTTCACTCTTTGGGGGGGGGGTCCCTTAAACCTCACGGGAAACTTCTAATTGCTCTCAGCCAGAGTATATGCCATGTTGACAGAAAAGACATGGAAAGTCTTTCAGTTGCTCCCTAATTTACCCATATGCCTGGATTGCTTGTATCTTTGAAGTTACTAGTAATGCTTGCTACTAAGTAAAAACTGACTTCTGTTAGTCTGACTTTACAATGGGATCATGTCAGTCCTCTGCACAACACTTTAAAATTGTTGAACATTAACTAATGAATCCTTAGCGCGCAAGTCTTCATGATTATTTGTTTATATCTTCTATAGAAAATGCATGGAATTTTAAAATACATTGTGAAACTTATAATGATTCCAATAAAAAGCCATTCAATACAAGTCTTTAATAGAGGTAGGACACTGTTCCTATTATATATTTAGGGAGTCGATTCTTCGCAACTAATGCCCCCAAAGTTTTCTTGGGTAGAAATTACGTATTTTAGAAAGAATTGTTAAATTCTTACATGTTATTAGATATTATTCTGTTCATCATTTAATATTTAATACTATCATAGTGATTTGAGTAAGGTAAAGGTCTGCAGTGCTTGCTCCTTTTATTAAAAAAATATGTATAGCTTATTCTTGATACTATATTTAATAGCATTTTTAATCTGCATAATCTCATCTTCTCAAAGCACCTAAAATAATTAGAACCTCAAATATTTTATTTCCCACTCATTAAATATTTTAGTGTATTCTCTTACAAGGTTTTGCTAGTTTATTTGTTAGAGCCTCATCTCACCAGAACGATATAAAACACCTACATTAAAAATAAAGAGACTTTTTCAACTCTTTTTCAAATTCCCAGGACAGTCTACAACCCTAGAAACAAAGAGAAAGCCCGAGGAAGTATGAGTTCAGTTCCCACCCAAAGGGAAAATAATTAAATAAAGGCTGTATGTACCAGTTGTGAAATTACTGGGGAAGAAACTTCATGTACAGTGTAAAGTGAGAAATAGGAGTTGGGGAGGGGCATTAATAAAGACTGTTCTTACATCTGGAGTTGTAATAAGGAAGAGTCTCTGTCATCCTTACTTTACTTGTTCAACTTTGTTGATTAAAGACTAGTTTAGTGAAGCCAAAGTCTAGGGCCTGATAATTTGGACCCACAACTATAGTTTCTTCATGTGGATAAGACATTATTTTTGGAACAGTTTAAGTGCTTTGTCAACTGCCAGAACACTCATCTGGTAGTCATTAACATAACTTCTTTAATGATGACACACAGCAGCTTATTGTTTTTATACTAACAGGCAGTATTATAAGATATAGACTAGTTTGTAGCTGGTATAACAAGAATGTATTAATCAGATATACAATTTATTTTACCGAATTCACTCTATTTGTATTGGAATTAATAGAGGGATTTCTAAAGGAAACATTTCATGTAAGGATTTTAAAACTGAATGAAACCCTAGACTAGTGTTTCATAAAGATAAGAGTAGGGCGTCTATAATCAGAAGAAAGACATATAAATTTACTCTACCTAAGGAACCTCGGAGAATAAATAGAAATCTTTTATGTACTATAAAATATCAAGTAGATGACTAGGCTCTAAACAAAGGTAGCCAAATATTCATAACTTTCCTAAATAACATAAAAAACCTTTATAGATTATAAAAGTGAAAATTCAATTATAAACTGCTCCCAAAATATAAAATTCTATGTAAGAATTTAACAATAATAAGCATGATCGGTTTACATAGAGAAACAATCATTTTTTTTCAAAGGTTTCAATGAACACTTGTTAGAAAAATGTAATCTGGACAGAAATTTTGAATACTATCAAGATTTCAAATCTTCTTGAAATAGTTTATAAATTCAGTAATGTTCCAGTCACAATCCTCATGTGATTTTGTGGTGACTTTATAAAGTCATACTAAAGTAAATCTGGAAGTATAAGTACTTTAGATAGTTCAGGGGTCCAAACTGTAGCCCGTGGGCCCACTGTGACCCATGATCCATTGTTAATTGGCCCGCAGCAAATTCCAAAAATATATTTAGTTTACTTAAATAAACCAGGTGAGGCAATACGTACTTCACCTCGAGTGAGTGGCCCGGCTGTTTGTGTATTTTACCACATATGGCCCTTGGTGAAAAACGTTGAAAAAAGTTTGGACACCCCTGAGATAGTTGAAGGACACTTATGCTACTAAGAATCCAAACATATTTTGAAAGTTACAGTAGTTTACAGAGTACAGTAAAGACTAAAAATTGAGCAAACTTAGTATCTCAGACACACACACACACACACTCAGACGCACACACACACACATGCACACACACCACAATTTATACACATAGCCATCCCTACATTTTTATTGAGTATATGATGAAGAGCATCACCAAATTAGTGAGGAAAAAGAAATTAGTTGGCCATTGATATGTGAAGTTATAATATATATATATATATATATATATATATATGTATATATATTAAAATATGAAATCATGTTTAACTCCACATGCATGGAGATATAAACTGGAGAAGTATTAAAATTTAGTGTAAAATTTGGAAATAGAAATTCTAAAGTAAAATGTTTTTGACTATTGTCATCTTGGAACATGAGAGTCCTTTCCAAGCATAAAAGCAATGAAAAAAAAGGCATGAAGAATAACACCAAAAAAACACAATAAAAGAGGTAGGTGTGACTTAAAATTAAAATAAAATTACCAATATACATAATAAATAAGATAGCACGTCAAACACCAAAGCCAGGGAAAATATCTGTCAAAATAAACTAGGTCAAGGGGTTAAAATTCTTCATTAAAAATGTGATTCCAGTTCAATAAGAAAAGCATAAAGACTCCAATAGAAAAATGGTCAAAGAACATGGAATATTCATAGACAGAGAAATGTTAATTTCTGTTTATAAAAAATGTCAAATATGTACAAACTTTTCAATGTAAACTTTTGTATTTTTCTTAAATTTCTAGAATGAGAAAATAATCAAAATTATAAAAGTAAGAAATAAAAAATGAATGTTAATTTTGAATTATTTCAATTTGACTCAGCAAAATATATTGTTGTTTTTTTTACCATTATATGAGATTTTTACATTATTTTCTATTTGAAGCTAATGGAGCAATAAAATGCAATTGGCATGCTCTTCCAGCCAGCAAAATGTTTCATTTCAGAAAGCAAACATATTTTTTGTAGCGATAATAAACTCCAAAATTTTGGAAAATGGCATGGCACTAGTAAGAACTTTGATAAAAATTTCTATCTCAATCAGCTCAGCTTACTTTATCTTTAATTGAATTGATTAAAGCAGTATATCTGAATCATGTTTGCATAGTTATTTATTATGCTTGAAAACTTCACATATATGTAAAATTTATACTGTTAATTAATCGTAAACACTTGTCAGAGACATAGGTATCAATCTGGATCGGGCCTTTTTTCAGGACACCACATTAATATTCTTAACTATTTTGCAGGCTGAGAACAAGAGTATGGGTTGATATGAAGAATAAATTTAAAAATTACAACTATGTTTTAATCTACATTTTTACACTGCATGCAACATACGTCTGTGTGTATCTTTCAAACTACAAATAAGTCAGAACACATCTATTTCCCTTCTAGTTATATGTTCATTAGACATCAAGTTAGTGATAATAATTCTTCACTTTTGTATTGTCTAGTATTCATGACCTGTGAACAGTGCTGGACCTCCAGAGAAACTGGTTTGTGGAGAATATTTCTCCAATTTTCAGACTGAAATCTTAAGGTTAGCAGATGTTATAAGATTTGTTCTAAACCTTGACTCCTGGGTGGTAGAGCTGAAGTTTACGTCCTGTTCTTAGTTTGGTGTGTGAATCTTTAGCCAATTTTAAACAAAGGCCTTTAGTTAATAATCTTTTCACTCAATGCCATCAATGATAGCAAGAAACTTAGCATGCGTGAACAGCATTGAACTGCAACTTGGTCCAATTTTTCTTTCATTATTTCTTGAATGTGCTAACATAACCAATGAATGACATTGTCATTGTCAATATTGTCAACACTCAGGAGCCTTTCTACAGACATTTATTTATAGATGAAGGGGAGTATTTCTTATATCATTTATCCTCTCAAGGAGTTTTTTGTCTCATACCTATTATTAGCCTGGCACCGTTTAGGTGCAGAAGATAGCGATAAACAATTCTCTACATTCAGATATTATGTCACTGAAGTCGTGCTTTCAATAAAGAGTTACACACAAAACATTAACTAAAGTCATCGCAGTGGTATGAAGAAATACAGGATGCTATGAGACTATGTAATAAAGGGACTAATTTTATATAAACACCTGAATGTTGATTAGGTATTAGCCAGGTGAATGGGAATTTGGACTGGGGATGGTGGGTGAGAGAAGGGACGGATATTGTAGGCTGAGGAAACATGTATAATTGCTCCAAGGTTGGAAAGGGAACAGTGATTTCGAGAAACGGAGAGACCAGCAAGCATTGGGTGTGATGACCAAAGGGAAATTTATGACAAAATAATGTGAGAAGCATACTCAAGGGAGACATCATGAAACTAATTGGATCCTTGGACATGAGTAGGAAAAAAATAGGTTTGTATACAATTCGACCATTTGTTCGCTACAAGGGTTAGACTGAGTTATTCCATTGTCTGGCAAGGCAGAAAGTTGGCAGTTACCACAGAACGATTCCCTGTGTGTACTGAATTCTTCAGGGACCATCTAGTTCTAGATCTGTGATCACAGAGTCCTTAAGAAACAAGGTATCTGCCACAGTCAACAGATGAGAGGAGAACACTTTGGATAGCCCATTTTTGCCTTAGCATTGATGAAAGTAATCTTGAACTTTGGCAGTGCTCTAAGATTTTAGTTATTTCCATAGATTAGTGTCAATCTCAAGTTACTTGGAGGTTACAAACATCTGTACCTGCTTTATGTACCTGCTATTTATTTCAGGTATTAGCCCCACTTTCCAATATTCCTTTCCTGACAGCATGGTTGTTACCTCACTTGTTAGGTTATGAATTCTTCCCCCCCGATCCTTCTTTAAGAATGAATATATATGCGTGTGTGTGTGTGTGTGTGTGTATATATATATATATATATATATATATATATATATACTGAATATATGTATATTCTGAACATATGTATATTCTGAACATATTTATATACATATATATACATACATATATACATATATATGTGTATATATGTGTATATATATATATATATATATATATATATATTCAGACATTTAAGTTCCTGAACTCATCCTAGAAAAAGTGCTACATACCTCATTGCTGAATATTACTACAGTCACCGTCAAACTACACCCCTTGTGAAGCTATGTACCGATGCCAGCGCCAAATCCACCCTTCAAAGCAGTTTCGGAACACTTTTTCTGGAACGGCTATCAGATCTGTTGTCATATTACCCTTGATGTTCAGAATGTTGTCAAAATGTCTTCCTTTTAGTATTTCCTTTATCTTCAAGTAAAGAAAGAAGTCATTGGGGGCCAGATCAGATGAGTAGGGAGGGTCTTCCAATGGAGTTATTTGTTGTTGTTTTTTTTTTTTTTAAATTAAATTTATTGGGGTGACAATTGTTAGTAAAATTACATAGATTTCAGGTGTACAATTCTGTATTACAATTACATCATCTATAAATCCCATTGTGTGTTCATCACCCAGAGTCAGTTCTTCCATCACCATATATTTGCTCCCCCTTACCCTCATCTTCCACCCTCCACTCCCCTTACCCTCTGGTAACCACTAAACTATTGTCTGTGTCTATGAGTTTCTGTTTCTCATTTGTTTGTCTTATTCTTTTGTTGTTTTTGGTTTATATACCACATATCAGTGAAATCACATGGTTCTCTGCTTTTTCTGTCTGACTTATTTCGCTCAGCATTACACTCTCAAGATCCATTCATGTTGTCACAAATGTTCCTATATCATCTTTTCTTACCGCCGAATAGTATTCCATTGTGTATATATACCACAACTTCTTTATCCATTCATCTATCGAAGGACATTTTGGTTGTTTCCATGTCTTGGCCACCATAAACAAAGCTGCAATGAACATTGGAGCACACGTGTCTTTATCTCTAAATGTTTTCAGATTTTTTGGGTAGATACCCAGGAGAGGGATTGCTGGGTCATATGGTAATTCCATTCATAATTTTTAGAAGAACCTCCACACTGCCTTCCATAACGGCTGCACCAGTCTGCATTCCCACCAACAGTGTATGAGGTTCCTTTTTCTCCACAGCCTCTCCAACACTTGTTACTATTTGTCTTGTTGATGATAGCCATTCTGACTGGGGTGAGGTGATATCTCATTGTGGTTTTGATTTCCATTTCTCTGATGATTAGTGATGTTGAGCATTTTTTCATATGTCTATTTGCCATTTGTATGTCCTCTTTGGAGAAATGTCTCTTCAAGTCCTCTGCCCATTTTTCAATTGGGTTGTTTGTTTTTTTGTTGTTGAGTTGCATGAGTTCCTTGTATATTCTGGATATTAGCCCCTTATCGGAGGCACTGTTTGCAAAAATCTTCTCCCATTCAGTTGGTGGCCTCTTTATTTTGTCGATGGCTTCTTTTGCTGTGCAGAAGCTTTTAAGTTTCATATAGTCCCATTCATTTATTTTAGCTTTTACTTCCATTGCCTTTGGAGTCAAGTTCATAAAATGCTCTTTGAACCCAAGGTCCATAAGTTTAGTACCTATGTTTTCTTCTATGCAGTTTATTGTGTCAGGTCTTATGCTTAAGCCTTTGATTCATTTTGAATTAACTTTGGTACATGTTGACAAATAGCAGTCCAGTTTCATTCTTTTGCATGTGGCTATCCAATTCTCCCAGTACCATTTATTGAAGAGGCCTTTGCTCCATTGTATGTTTTTAGCTTCTTTGTCAAAAATTATCTGTCCATATTTATGTGGTTTTATTTCTGGGTTCTCAATTCTATTCCATGGGTCTATGTGTCTGTTTTTCTCAATGCAGTTACTTGTTTACTGGCTAAAATCTCTCACAGACAGTGCCGTGTGACCTGGTACATTGTGGTGATGCAAGAGTCAGGAATTGTTGGCGAAAAGTTTAGGTTGTCTAACTCTTTCACGTAGCCTTTTCAGCACTTCCAAAGACTAAACTTGGTTAACTGTTTGTCCCATTGGTACAAGTTCATAATGAATAATCCCTCTGATATCAGAAAATGTTAGCAACATTGTTGCAACAAGTTCGCAAACCTAATTGTCAGACCTCGTGTGTGTGTGTGTGTGTGTGTGTGTGTGTGTGTGTGTGTGTGTACATATATATATCAGAACCCTGCAGCAGTGCTTAATTTGAAAGGTTCTGCTCAGCAATTCTGAATTACTTGTACACTGGTCACACATGAAAATATCACGCTGTCATATAGACGTTCTCTTCTGTACATCTAATTCCTCAAATACTGATTGTGGTTCACAAGTGAACATTTATTATATGAAAGGAGAATGGCAGTGAGAAGTATTTGTCAGCTCTTTTAAAGCTGTGAGAAAGAGTGGCTACTATTTCCCACTCTAGACTTTTTCTGTCACACGGGGAGCATGAGATTATACACCTTAAAGAGATGTTATCTTGCGGCTTTTGTCTTCACTTCCTTGCTCAGCTCCCTTAGCTCTTTCCCTTGTAACACACAAAACCAGTGGTTTTCAAGTAATTTAATATTTTAAAACATTTAATATTTTAGGTAGGGATGGATCAAGCTACTAAACTGAATCTTGCCTTATAGACGGATGAATTCATTTCAGTCCGGAGGCACAGCAACCAGATGTGTTGCTTTTCTGAAAACAAAACAAAACAAACAAAACAAAACAAAACAAAACAAAACAAAAACAAAACAAGAGCTGACAATAGTTACTCCTGGTTATGATCACACGCTCAGTACAATATATAGTCTTCATTTCACTGGCACTTTCTGACGATAGTTTTTCATTTTAAAGGGACCATTTACAGCGTTCCTTTCCATGATCATGTTTATTTAATAAGGGACATATATGAGACTGTGAGCTCTGTACTCCAAGACCAGTGTTATCTGTGGAGACACCTTCTCAACACATCTTACATTTAGTTCCTAACTACTTATCTTTTTCATCATACTTCAGGCTACAAGAGAGTCTGTAAAGCTAGAGTGAACAACAGTAAAAAATAAAAAAATAATAACAATAATAACTAGTGTTCATATGGATTGTTTTCCACAATATTGAATTAACTTTCTGGGCATAGTCCCATTTGTTTCTCCAATAACCATATGAAATTGTTCATAAAAAAGGAGTCTGTTCCGATGGCTTCATTTAATCACAGATTCGTCCTTTTTATGGATGTGTTTAACTGCGTTTACCTGTTGCCCTCTTTTGAAAATGTCTTCTCCCTTTGTTCCAGAACCATGCTCACTTCGTTTTCTCTGTCGCTCTGTTTTTAGTCTGCTTATTTCCTGGTCATGTTTCTCTTTAATTTTTAAAAGCTACTCCTAATGTTTAATTGTCAATATTATAACAGTGACTTCCAAAAATCTCTGATTTGTTCTTTCTCCTGTGTTCTACTTTACTCACAACTGTTTTCTGAATAGGGAGAACACATGTATCAGTTTGCCTGGGATAAGACTTGATTTTACCTGTTTCCCTGAAAAACATCCTTATTTGGACAACTAGGAAACTCACAGAATGTTTTAAAGGTCTTGCTGTTCAGATTTAGCTATGGGGACTAGAGCCTATATTACCAACTAGGACAATTCAGTTAAGGGGCCACTGCCCCCACAACTGGGAAAATACACTGTTCCTGACTTGGTGAAGTTGAGAATTAGATGTTCGTGCTGGAACCTCTCTTGTTACAGCCACTAAAACCTGTATCTTGCCAAACACCCTTTCCAGAATGGATTCCGTGCAACACCTGTTTCATCGTGCTTTCAGACCCAACTCTCACATGATTGCTTCTGACTGACAGAATTTAGAGACAGGAAGGCAGAACAAGTGAATTTTAACTTCTACCTATGGACAAGTCATGAGGATATAACATAAGATACTCCACAAACATATTAAAAGTATTCATAAGCTGGGGATTCAACAATTTATCATTAGAATTATTCCAAATTAATGTTTGTGTTTGTATATAGGGAGAGAGGGAGAAACCAGGAAAGGGTGTAAAGGAAGCTTCAAATTGGCTGTAAAGCCAATTTGGCTGATTATTTTGTTTTTTACATTTCTTAAAAATAAATCTGAAAGCAACATAAATAAACAAAATGCTATGTAAAAACAATAATCAAATATAATGGAGAAAAGAGGATTTGAATACACATAAAGCCCTGCCTCTTAACAAAGAAGCCAGATCTAGTTTAAAGATGTGGTTTTAAAACTTATGATTGCAATGGTTTAATAATATGCTAGTTGCTATTTTTATAAAAATTCGGAGAAAACCACCAACTATTTCACAGAGTTCCTTCAAGTAATCATATGTCATGTACATAGGCATTCTGAAACGGCTCTTGTAAATTGTTTGAATCCATGAAAAGGAGTCCTTTGGGACTGATGCTCTGAGCATTTTGAGGTAAACTCTTCCCTCAGCTCTTGCTGACAAGTTTTTTCAGCTTTTCCAAATTTTTTCAAGTTGAAGGGTAGGTGACATATTTTTCTTTTACAACTTTTGTTGGGAAACGAAGATAATAAATCAAATATTAATAGCAGTAGATAATGATCATGGAGACAGACACATCTAGATGTTTACTCAATCTTCATTTGTTCTTTCTGTTGACAGGAACTGATTGTTGTTTGGATGATATGTGCGCAGCTTAATAATGAAATGATTTTCCTGCCTTTCTCCCTATTAGGGCTGGTCATGTGACATAGTCACACCCTATGAGAATTATAGGGAAGAGGGCTTTTATCCTTTGTGCCTTTCAGGTTGCAAAATGTAGCAGAGAAGCTCTGGCCTCTTGTTTCAAAGTTATTTCTGCAGTATATGGCTTGGAAATTTGAAATAAATTGATGGTTAAGGGAAGCAGCAAATGCACAGACATATACTTGACCGGGTCCTGTGCTACTTATATAAATAGGAACTAATGTTAATGAGTGATATTTTGAATCATAAACATTTTGCCATACTATTTTTGATTAATTAAATCTTACTTAAAACTCAAGCTCCAAGCTAATGTACTTTTCTCAGTTAAGAACATTAATCCCATATTCCAAACATTTGTTCGATGAACAGACATCATAAAATGAAGCTAACAGCGTACTATCCATTTTTCATCTCCCTTACAACAAATATTGGCAACAACCATTCAAGATCTGCAAACAGTAATGGCTTGGGGAATTGGCCAGAAGTTCTTGATATCAATCATTGCTTTAATCTGGCTTAAACCATGAGTTACTTTTCAGGTTTCAGCAGCCTTTAACTTATTGCTCCATTAAGGTTGTAAAGTTAATCCCATGTACATATTTTTACAACCAATAAATATGCTGTCCTGTGCATCATTTTTGGCATCACTAGAAGCCTTTTCTATTGATACAGTAGCAAAGATATTTCATCAATATAAAGCAGTATTTCCCTTACAGTTTTGGAAACTGTTTAAAAACAAATGGAGCATACTGTCTCTTGCTGGAATGTACTGCCTTAGAGTGGTTTATAAATTGTTTTCTCTCTGAACACACTCAATATTACAGTACAATAAAACTGTTTTAACTGAATTTGAATAATTCTGGTGCCATGGCATGTATTCTGTTCCAGTTTTATTTTTATATGCTGTTGTTGAGCTGCATTAGCATTTTATTTGATTTTTAAGAAAATATATTTTGATGATAACAACTTCATCAAAATCTAGATGCAGTATGAAATTTTAATATCTGGGTACTCTTTCTCTACATTAATGTTCCATTTATACTTATAAATATGCTGTTAAATTTATATACAGTTCTTTTTTATTTTTTATTTTATTTTATTTTTATTGGGGAAGGGGAACAGGACTTTATTGGGGAACAGAGTGTATTTTTTCCAGGATTTTTTCCAAGTTGTTGTTTGTTCAATCTTAGTTGTGGAGGGCGCAGCTCAGCTCTAGGTCCAGTTGCCATTGCTAGTTGCAGGGGCACAGCCCACCATCCCTTGTGGTAATCGAACCAGCCACCTTGTGATTGAGAGGATGCACTCCAACCAACTGAGCCATCCGGGAGCTCAGTGGCAACTCAGCTCAAGGTGCCGTGTTCAGTCATTAGTTGCAGTGGGCGCTGCCCACCATCCCTTGTGGGAAATTGAAACTAGCAACCTTGTGGTTGAGAGCCCACTGGCCCATGTGGGAATCGAACTGGCTGCCTTCAGAGTTAGGAACATGGAGCTCCAACCACCTGAGCCACCGGGCTGGTCCCATATACAGTTCTTAGCACTGGTGTTTTTATTGCTTCATAAGAAATAGAAAACATAAAATAATGACTGCTGATAAGCTGGATATTATGGCGAAAACACAGTAGGACTGTATTTCATAATGTCAGGATCTGAACATAAAAGCAAGGCTTTAGAGAATATATAACAGAATGATAAAGGTTGTTTTCTATTATTATATTTTTGAAAACAACTTACCTATGTATTTGTTGGGTTAAGCTTGTTAACTTTATTGTTCAAATTCTTTCTACTTGTTTGTTTGTTTAATTGATATATCAGTTCTGAGAGGGGTGTGCCAAAAGTTTACAATGATAAATGTGTTGATTTCTCCTTGCGGTTTTGTTAATATTTGCTTTATATATTTTGATGGTTTATTGAGTTCATAAACTTTTAAATTATTTTCTAGTAAATTGAACCTCTTGATGTGTATTAATATTTTCTTCAATTCTAACTTAGTTTTTTGATACTAACATAGTTACATTAGCTTTAAAAAAAATATTTTTCCTGAAATACTCTTTAAAGTACACTTAATTTCAATGTTTCTGTAAGTTATTTTTTCAGAGTTTTTTTTGTTTGTTTGCACTATCTACCTATGTTAAAGATGATTCAAGAAGAAATAGAAAATATGAATAGCTGATCCAATATCTAATTGAAATTGTTACCAAAGTTTTCTTACAAAGGAAACTCTAGCCAAGATGATTTCACAGATAAATTTTATCAAAAGTTTAAGAAGCAAGTAATATCAATCTTATAAAAAGTCTTTCAGAAAATTTAGGGGAAGGAAACATTTCTAATTTATCTTATAAAGCCCATGTAATGATACCCAAACCTGATATTACAAAATCAGATATTTCTAGACATTACAAGAAAATTACAAATCAGTATTCCTCAACCACAGAGATGGAAAAATACTCAATAAGATATATAAAGGGATACATGCCTCATGAGCAAGTGGTATGTGATCCAAAAATGCAAAGTTCTTTCAGTATTCATAAATCAGTGTGATTTATGATCTCAGTGTAATTTGCGTCTCAATAGATGGAGAAAAAATATTCAAAAAATTCAATACCGTCTCATGATCAAATGTCTCAGCTAAACAGAAATGGGTGGGACCTCTCTGAATGTATTAAAAGGCATTTTTTTATGGGCTGAATTGTGCCTCTACCCAATTCGTATGTTGAAACTCTGAAACCCCAATGTGCCAGTAATTAGAGATAGGGCCAATAGGAGGTAATAAAGTTTAAATGAGGCCGTAAGAGTGAAGCCCTGATCACATAGGACTGGTGTCCTCATGAGAAGAGAAAGAAACATCTTGTAAGAAGACAAAGAGATCTGTCTCTCTGCATGTACACAGAGGAAAGGCCATATGAGGAAAAAGGAGAAGGTGGCCTTCTATAAGCCAAGGAGAGAAGCTTTACCCGTAATCAACCAGGCTGCCACTTTGATCTTGGACTTCCAGCCTCCAGAAGCCAAAGCTACCTAATGACACCCCAAGTTAAAGAATACAGCATCTAAAAAAATCTACAGATATTCCTCATACTAAGTGGCGATGTATTGAATATGTTCCCACTAAAATCAGGAAAAGAGTCAAGGATGTTTATTCTTACCACTCTTGCTCAACATCGTATTGGAGGACCCAGACAGTACAATAAGGATAGAAAGCAAATAGCAATAAAGATTGTCTTTATTTGTAGGTAATATGAGAGTCTACATAGAAAATTCTATGTAATCCACTGTAATACTAGAACTGCATTTCTAGAACTAATAAGTTAACAAGACTGTCAATATACGGAATTCAATTGTATTTTTATGATAGAAACAAACATTTAGAAAAAGACATAAGTAAATAGTACATTTTACAGCAGCAGCAAAAATTTCCATACTATAAAAACAGAAGCTATTGCTGAAATTAAAGGCTTAAATAAATGTGTGTGTGTGTGTGTGTATATATATGTATATATATACACACACACACTTGTGTTTATGTATAGATATATTTAAAATGTTAAAGCATCAATTCTCAAATTGATCTATAGATGAAAAAATCCAATCAAAATCCCAGATGCATATTTTCTTTGGTAAAAGTGAACAAATTGATTCTAAAATAGATGGAAATGCAAAGACCTGGACTAGCCTAAACGCTTTTGATTAGAAGGTTGAATTTGAGGCTTTGTACTACCTGATTTTAAGACAAAGCTACATTAATGAAGACAATATGGTATTTGTGTCAAGATAGACAACTAGGTCATTGAATCTGAATTGAGAGTCCAGAAGTAGAACCACATATATGCAATTTGGTTGATTTTTAACCAAGTCAGGATGATAATTGGAGATGATAATGTAGACTCTTCAACAAATGGTGCTACAAAGACTGCATAAACACATGGAAGGAGATTCCCTTCAAGCCATAGCTCACACAAAACACAAAAATTAGTTCCCAAAGGATCATAGACCTACATATAAAAGCTAAAACTATAAAATTTATAGATTAAACATAACAGGCAGTCTTTGCAATCTTGGGATAAACTAATATTTTCAGTAAAAAACAAACAAACAAACATAATAATAATAATAAAGTAAAATAAAGAAAGAAAAAGGAAAAGTAACGAACCTAACCATAAAAATAAAAGTGTATAGGTGGGCTTCCGGTTTGTAGAAGCCTGATCTGTGTCAGCTATTTTACTGGAATGTATGTGGTAGAAACATTTACTTCATATATGGGGAAGTTTGTAGGAAATACATTTCTGTCTGCTAGCTCTGATTCTTAACCTGGATCCAACAGTCCTGTTCCTTCATCCCAGTTTGCTAATCTGTGTTTCTTCCTCTTCATATCCATGAAGATACTATTTTGTTTTTGTGTAGTGCTAATTGTTCTCTCCTCAATTGCTGGGCTACTTGGAGATAGACAGATCAAGGCAGGCATAAAAAGGAAGGAAAATATGTTTGTCAACTTCAAAATTTGGTTCTGACCCTCTTTGACATGTTTGTCATTCAAGGCACTTTTCATGAGTCAGCAGGTTGGACCCCTTTCCCATCAGCTGCCACAGCTCTGACTTCAGAATGATAGCGCAGATGATAAAATAAGAGAATGCAGTAACAGCAACCAAAAACTAGTTAATTATTAACCAGCACTTTATACAAGACCTTTTTAGTCACTCAAAAATTAATCCTCTTAATTTTAAAATGTTTGACTTTAACCCAAAGGTAGAATTTCTTTTATGCCAACAAACTGTAATCAGTTGAATGTTTTTTGTGAAAAAATACGTGTAAAATATATACTTTCTCCCACTTCAGCAAGTTTCATGCTGTTTCTGTACTCCAGCAGCTCAACACCAGTGGGATGAGAAAAAATCTCCAACTTCTTCATGATGATAGGTTTTGGAGAAGAATGCTTCTAAACAACCATTTAGAAGTGGGCTAAAAGTATTTCCACTTACTTATACAATTAAATTTACATTTCTTGGTGGAGGCAAATCTTACCAAATCATAAACTCACGCCTTTGTGTTTTTTAAAAAAAGCAGGTAATGAACCCCTTTTCATACTTCGCAGGTCTGGGAGTAAATTACACTCATTTGTTCCCCTTGTCATTTTTAGTCAAGTGAAAAATAATGATTAAAATGTGCTAGTAGGCAAACTTGAAGGGGGAATGTTGGAAGGGAACAACTGTGCAGATGCGGTGGATGGTATACTAGAGTGTACATACATGTCTGAGTAGTGTAAGTTTTTATATTGTTGTTATTGGGGTCCTTCAGTACTATTTCCAGAATAGCATTGTATAAATCTATGAGTATTGGATCCCTAAAGAAACAGGCTCAAAACTTTGTATGTGAATAGCAAAGAAAATGGGACTTTAATAAGCTTATCTGTGTGCTTCTCTATGAATATCGTTATGATGCTAAATATCCTCTTACTTTATATTGATTTTTATATAGCAGGATGTATTAGTTTCCTATTTTTGCACTAACAAATTATGCCAAACTTAGTGGCTTAATAACACAAATGTGTTATTCTAGAGTTATGGAGGTTAGAAGTCTAAAAAGGGTCCGTAAGCCTTTGTGTTCCTTCCGGAAGCTCTAGGAAAGAATCAGTTTCCCTGCTTCTTGCAGCTTCTGCATCAGTCCAATCTCTGCTTTTATTATCACATCTTGTTCTTTGATTCCGACCCACCTGCTTCCCTCTTATAAGGGTTCTTATTATTACATTGAGGCCAGCCAGATAGTCCCTAATAATCTTCCCATTTCAAAAATTACTTTAGCTTAATCACATCAGAAATGTGTCCTTTTTCCCATGTAATGTAGCATCTTCACAAGTTCTGGAGATTGGGCCATGGACGTTGTGGGCAGGGGAGGCATTATTATTTCTTCACACAGAGGATGCAATACTATTTGCATATTTGTGACTAGGTTTTTCAAAAAATAAAACTTAAAATAATTTTTTTTAGAAAACCAATCATTTTATTGATTTTTTTTTTAAATCAAGAAAGCAATAAAATGAAAGAAATTAAAAAAATAACCTCCAATTCTACTACCTGGAGATACCACCATTAATGTATTTTATACATGTTTTCAGATTATTTGTTGGGTACATGCACACCCACACTTAAATATTTTATAAAATTGAATGAAGTATTATATACTTTGGTGTACATAATATTAACTTTGACTTAACAATAATAGGAATACTTGTTTTTCATCTTAATAAATATTTGCTTCTGGCATTTTTACCCACTAAATATTGTACCTTTGTCTTGATACTTATTAATCCAGTGGTTTAATGTTGAAATTTTGCATTTGGCACATACTTACATCATTTTCTTAGGCTAAATATCTAATCATTGAATTGTTGTTTCCAAAGGACATTTTATTTAAAAATTGATTTTAAAAAATTGCCTATCCAAATTATTATTCACTCAAAGTACTGATTTTCTCAAACCTTCCTGCATATTGGTAATGTGATTTTATTTTATCTTGGCCAATTTGTTGGAAGAAAATTATATCTAGCTGATTTAACCTGGTCAAATCATGACAGAACACGATACAAGCTGCTGACAAGTCAAATGTATCAGGAAATCCATAATAGGGACTTGGATGTAAATTGCGTAATTTCCTCAGGTAGAAGAGAGGAGATGGAAAAGTCCCTCCATGGATTGTTTCATTCATTCATTCCTTCCTTCCTTCATTTATTTTTCTTTATAGATTTCTTGTTACTGTCAAGAGGCAGTGGATATAGCAATGAACAAGACTGTCAAAGTCACTACTCTCATTCTTATAGTCGTGTGTGTGTGTGTGTGTGTGTGTGTGTGTGTGTGAGAGAGAGTCACAGACAATAAACAGGCAAACATCTAAGTGAATGAGATAATTGCATATACTAAAATGTACTATGAAGACAATAAAGCAGGGTGGTGTGGAGTACACTGTAAGTGAAGTGGAAATGGATTGAACATGAAGGAGCCAGATACGTGGAGAGCTGAGGGCTGAACATTGGGCAGGGGAATTGCCCTAAAGTAGGAATGAGGGAACAGAAATGAGGTCAGTGTGGCTGTGGTGTATTGCCTTGAACTTGTTAGCATTGGAGGTCAGTAGGGCTTGGTATGGAACCTTGCAGACCATTGTATAAAAACATGGAATTTTTTTTCCTAACTGCAATGAGAAACCCCTGGGATTTTAAATAGGTAAGTATGTGTTATATTTTATGGTTAAAATAGCATATCTTGCTTGATGTGTAGAACATGGTGTGCTATGTTTCAATACCGAAAACAGGAAGATCAGTTAGGAGGCTGTTTGCAAGGACTACTCGATTGGTTTAGGGTGGCAGCATCATAGAGATGGAGAAAACTGGGTGGTTTGGGGATATTCTGGATCTATGTGGGGCTCTTCTCTAAGACTACTGGTACAACACTGAGGGACTGAAATAAGATGCTGTTGTTTCTTCTATACTCTTCATACTCCCATCCCCAAGCTGATCCTTCTTCAGTACTTACCTGACACTTGTTTTAATGATAAGAAAACAACTATTATCTGGTCCAGTGGCATCAGAGAGGGCTGATAATATGAGATAAGACCAAGTAATTAAAAGTGAAGAGTAAAGGAAACTCTGTCCTGTAAGATATTTTTAAGAAACCAGTCTTCATAAGCGTTTTAGTCTAGTATTTTGGCCTGCTTGTTATGGCTGCCTGAGATAACCACCATACTGAGGCTTTATCTTCAGAATAACACGTTACAAGTACAAATAACTTCTCTGGAATAACTTACTAAACGTCTCCAATACTTTATCACAAATTAGATTATAAGGATGACTGAATTTAAGTTGGAAGGATCTGTAAAAGATCTTCCCATATTGATGGTTTGGGCTGAGTTTGTCAGAATCAGACCAAAGAAGTGCATTTACATGAAAGTGAAAGGCAGTTTATTATTATAGAATGTTTTTGCAGAAGAAAGCTGGGAGGACATTAGGGGAGTGGAGGGGGAAGGGAAGGAAGCCAGGCACTATCAAGCCCGGTTGCACAGAGACAATAGTGCCACACAGCTCACATCTTACGGTTGGCCCATGTGGAGTTGAGCAAGCTGAAGCAATGACTTCCCCTTTCCCTCACAGCTGCCAATCACCAGTTAAAGGCTGAGAGGGGAAGACCTGAATCTCTGTGTCTGCAGGTAAAGTGGGCTCTTTGTGTCGTTCTGAGGGTAGCTCACTGATGAAGACGCACAGACACAGGCTGTTGGGAAAGAAAGCACACTATATGCACTCACATGGCCAAAGGCTCTCCAGCCCTGACTGTATCTGCATAGTAGCACCAGGAAATGTCTTGACTGCCTGAGGGCCACAGAGCTGATTCTGACTATGGGAGACACATCTTAGGATAACCTCAGTGGATAATGCTTGGTATTTTCCCCTCTCCTTGAGCGTGGGCAGAATTTGTGAATATGATGGATGAGATTATGTTATGTGGCAAAAGTCAGGGACTTTGCAAATGTCATCAAAGTCCCCAGTCAACTGACTTTCACTGAATCAAAAGGGAGGTCATTCTGGATGGGCCTGCCCTAATCAGACAAGCCCTTTAAAAGAGACTTGAAGCCGCAGCAGATGCTAGCCTTTTGTCCTTGAAGAAGCAAATTGCTATCTTGTGAGGAGGGCCAAATGGCAGGGAACCATGGGCAGTCTCTAGTTGCTGAGGGCCTTACTCCTACAACTAGAAGGAACTGAATTCATCCAACAAACAGTGAGCTTGGAAAAAGACCCAGAGTCCCACAGGAGATGGCAGCCACCTCCAACAGCCTTCTGAGGCCCTGAGCAGAGGACACTTCACCATGCTGTATCCTGACTCCTGACCCATGGAAACTGAGATAATACACGTGAGTTGTGTTAAGCTGCTGAGTTTGTGGTGATATGTTAACTATTAGGGTAATATGTTAAATAGTAGGTCAGTGCAAAAGTAATTGCGGTTTTTGCAATTATTTTTTAACCTTTTAAACCGCAATTACTTTTGCACCAACCTAACAGCATATAAATTCAATACATAAGAAAAATAATAACCCAATTAAAAAAAATGAGCAAAATATCTGAATAGATACCTCACCAAAGAAGATATACAGGCGGTAAATAAGCATAAGAAAAGATATTCCACATCATATGTCATTAAGGAATTTCAAATTAAAACCATATACCACTAACCATTAGTATGGTTCAAATTCAGAACACTGAAAACATAATGGGGATATGGAACAATGGGAACTCTCATTTATTGCCGGTGGGAATGCAAAATGGTACAGCCACTTTAGAAGACAGTTTCTTACAAAACTAGATAAACGGTTGCCATGATCCAGCAAACACTCTTCTTGAGATTTACCCAAATGAACTGAAAACTTATGGCCACGCACAAACCTGCATATGTATGTTTATGCTGCTTTATTTGTAATTTTCAAAAATTGAAACCAACCAAGATATTCTTCAATAGGTGAATGGATACACAAATTGTGGCACATCAAAACAATGGAATATTCTTCAGCACTAAAGAGAAATGAGCTATCAAGCCATGAAAAGACATGGAGGAAACTTAAATGTATATTACCAAGTAAAAGAAGCCAATTTGAAAAGACTATATACTGTGTGATTCCAACTATATGACATTCTGGAAGATGCAAAGCTATAGAGACCATAAACAGCTCAGGGGTTACAGGAGCTTGGATGGAGGGAGGCAGGGAAGACTAGGTGGAACATGGAGGATTTTTAGGAAACTAAAACTGTTCTGAGTAGTGGTGGATATATGCCATTATATATTTGCCAAAACCCATAGAATGTACAACACAAAGAGTGAGCCCTAATGTACACTGTGGACTTTAGTTAATAATAATGTGTTAGCATTAGCTCATTCATCGTAATAAGTGTACTACACGAATGCGAAATGTTAATAATAGGGAAAACTGGGTGACGGGGATGAGGGAGTATATGGGGACTGTCTATAATTTCTACTCAATTTTTATGAATATCTAAAACTGCTCAAAAAAATAAAGTCTGTTAATTACAAAAAATACACAGAGTCAGGATTAGTAATCAGGTCATCCTCTTCCAAGATACTTTTATGTCCCCATTACCATGTTTTATTGAGACGCAATCTTTCTCCATAGCATAATAGGTAGGCTCATTTTAAAGTTCCATTATCACATTGTCCTTTTGTGTGTGTGTGTGTGTGTGTGTGTGTGTGTGTGTGTGTGTGTATAAATATATTCAACCTTATTAATTTGGATCCTTTCTTCTGGATTGAGAGAACTAAGGCAAAATCTTCAAGTGTATTGCTTTAACATTCTACTTGTCTTTCTTGAAGTTTAGCTTGCATATTTTGATACTGCATGATTTGTTACAAAAAGTACTATGATGAATATATTTGAACTTGAGAGAGGCGAACTCCAATGTATTGGGAAGCTCCCTGCCTTTCACTTTCATCCCTGTTTGGTCCCTTTTCCCATTTTGTAGTTTACCACAAGCTGTTCTGAGTGAGCTGACTTTAGGTACAGTCTGACACCAGCCACTCTGCTCCAGAGGTTCTTCTTTGGAACAAGGTCATTTTCCAGACAGGGAATCTCCCATTATTACATAGTGCCATACACACACACACACACTCACACACACACACACATTTTTAACCTTTTAAACCGCAATTACTTTTGCACCAACCTAACAGCATATAAATTTAATACATAAGAAAAATAATAACCCAATTAAAAAATGAGCAAAAGATCTGAATAGACACCTCACCAAAGAAGATATACAGGCAGTAAATAAGCATAAGAAAAGATACTCCACATCATATGTCATTAAGGAATTTCAAATTTTCACACATATACATATACATCTGCATATATATACAAAATTTCACACATATACATATACATATATACATACATATATATGTGTGTGTGTGTATATATGTATATATACATACACATGTATATATATATATCAAAGGTTGGACAATTGAGTTTGCTAACTCATCCTAGAAAACGTGCTACATACCTCATTGCTGAATATCACTGTCATCACCTTTGAAGTACTCCCCTTGGGAAACTATGCACTTATGCCAGCACCTAGTCCATCCTTCAAAGCAATTTTGGAACTCTTTTTCTGGAATGGCCATCTGAGCTGTCGTCATATTATCCTTGATGTCCCAAGTGTCTTCCTTTCAATATTTCCTTTATCTTCTAGTAACGAAAGAAGTCATTGGGGGTCAGAACAGGTGAGTAGGGAGGGTGTTCCAATACAGTTATTTGTTTATTGGCTAAAAACTCCTTCACAGACAGTGCCGTGTGAGCTGGTGTATTATCGTGATGCAAGAGTCATGAATTGTTGGCGAAAAGTTCAGGTTGTCTAACTCTTTCACGCAGCCTTTTCAGAACTTCCAAAAAATAAACTTGGTTAACTGTTAGTCCAGTTGGTACAAGTTCATAATGAATAATCCCTCTGATATGAAAAAAGGTTACCAACATTGGTGAAAACAAGTTCCCATACTTAATTGTCAGACTTCGTGTGTGTGTATAGTGTCCTAGAGGGAGAAACCTATGCTGGAGCCTTATAGATGCAGGTAATTTATGTTTTTGACCCAAAGTGTAAATCTCATTCCTCTTTAATTAAGTACAATAGATATATTTTTATTGTGTAATCTTGTTATATATAATGTCTATATATCTATCCATACATATATACATATCTATATTTTATGTATGTAATACATATTTGTTCGTTTCATGTACACATATCTATGCTATAGATATATATATATGTGTGTAATATATGTGTATGTGAGAAAGATAGGAGATAGAATCTGTTCTATAATCTGTAAGTTTTAAACCTGTTTTGGTTATAATAATTATTATTTCTATAACACTAAAGCATATCATTAACCTCATTTTTCAAATTTTCAACATCAATTTCCATATAGTATGCCGAGGAAATGGTTCCTAAGTTGGGTGCTTTTTACTTCTCTGATTTTTTGCTTTCGCCTTCTTATTCTCATATATTAGATTGGTGCAAAAGTAATTGCGGCTTTTCAAGTTTTTAACCTTTTAAAACACAGCTACTTTTGCACAGAACTAATATAAATGGATTGAGTGAATCAGGCCATTTTCCCCTTTCCCCCCCCCTCTATCCACTCTACCTTAACTCCTTATCTGGACACTGTTTAAATCATTGCTTTGGCATTTAGGCTGGGAAACTGCACACTTCTCATTAACGAGGTTCCAGTTCATCCTGTGTTTCAGAGGAACCAGAGGGGTAAATCAGACAGCAGTTCCCCTACACAGAATTTAATCCCAGTCTTTACCCTAGGTGGGGAGAAGTTAAAGGGGGTTTGTGGATCTGCGTTTTCCTTGCTTTCAGTTGGCAGAAGTCTAAGTCAATGTAAAGATTCTTGGATCAAAGGGCTTGGAGATTCTTGCAAAAAGTTCTGTGGATCATCCTTTATCTCTTGAGACTTGTATTTGGTCAGCTGCTCTAAGTCATATCCCCAGATTAATGATTCCTGCCTCTACCTCAATCTCCATTCATGTTTCCTCATAGGAAGTCGTTGACAAAAAATGAAATTCATATATGTTTACTTCTCTTCCAGTATTATGGAAAAGCTCCCCAAATTGGGTGATTTTCACTTTTCCTTTGTTTTTGCTCCCCCATTTGATTTTGTTCCCTTCTTTTGTTTCTCTGTCTTTTTCCCCTTCCTCTCCTCTTTTTATCTTTAAATTAAGAGTTGTTGATGAGTCTTTCAGAATGACTGTCTTCTTTAAAGTGTTCTAGTAATAACAATCCTGAATAATGGAAGTTGCGAAAGGATTAGAAATTACTCAATTATATATTGGCACCCAGCTTCTAAGACATATTTTACAACTCTTATCCCTTTTACTATGGCCAATTAGCAAAGACTGGAATATGTTTTAAATTCCATAACCACCCCACCTCAAAAACAAAAAGGCAGAGAAAAGTTGAATCTGTTCAGATACTCCTGTACTTTGTGCTAAGGGAATTCGTATTGTTTGAACACATATTTTGCATCATGCACTATTGTAGGTACTTTGAGTTTGCAATGGGAATTTTAATCCTAGAATAGTGATTTTTTTGTTAAACATGACTATTTTGGGATTCATTAGGCAAAGGATAACATGCTGTGGTACAAAATGACTTAGTTTGAATGGTAGTAAAGATGAGTGAGTGTAGCTTTGGTTCTGGACTAATCAATTTTAATGCAAAGCATGTTAAAGGTGATATAATATTCAGATAGCTTAAATCACAATACCCATGTTCTCCAATACGTGAGTGATGGCTCCTTGTAAAAAGGTATAAAATTATTATGATGGATCAGAGATTTCATGTTTACTTTTATTATTCGGCTTATTATTTTACCCCAACACAATAAAATACAAACGTTCTGATGGTGTATAGTGCATAACATAGGATCAACTTTAACAAATATTTGTTGTAAAATGAAAAGACTGATCTTGTACTAAGATGTCTGCAGATGCAACATAAAATGTCTCCCTGCACATAAATATTATATATATAATATATATATAATATATATATTATATATTTAATGAGCATATGAGTATATATTGTGATAGGCATTGTGAAAAATGTTGGGGTTCCAATAATAAGCAAAATTAGCAAAGGTCAGGAGACATTAATTTAAATAAACACAGAAATGAATTTGAAATCGCAATTGTGGGAAATGCTAAGAAGTGCTCCATTTCCCAAGTAACGCTTTCTGAATATTATATATTTGTCTATTTGTTTATCAATTTTTCCTGTTTCCTCATAAAACTATATGGAAAGAGATTTGTCAATTTTTTTTATTGCCAAATATGAATATATTCCAACATATAGACTAGTTTACAGCACCTAGTAGGTTCTCAATAATATTTTTTTCAATGAATGAATGAGAGTAAATTAAAAATGGATTTGAGATACTCAAGGCAATTAGTAAAGACAGCTCCAAGCTGGATTCTGAGTTCTGAAAAATGAGTGGGAGTTACTTAGATGAAAAGGAAATGGACTACTGCGTCAGGCAAAGGTCAATGCTTCCTCAAAGCCTTATATTAGCAGTAATCATAGTGACTATGAAGAACAAATGAAGGTCAGTGCAAACATGAAGAAAAAAGGAGAGTAAGCATGGAGCTGGAGAAGTAGGTAAATGGGGAGAGATCTTCTCCAAGGCCTTTGCAGGTAATACTAATAAAATGTATCTTTCTTCTTAGATTATTGAAATATTAGCAGTGGAGTGAAATAATCAGATCTGTACTTTCAAAGGATATCTCTGTTGGTCATTATTCAGAATGAAAATGACAAGAACACTCAGAGAGAAAGTACAGTTAAGAGAGGACCTAGGACGAAGCTTAGATCATTTTATCATTTAATGTCTGTTAAACGAGCATGAAACACTAAATGTATCAGCAAGACCAGCCCGGGAGGTAGGAGAAAAACGGGAGAGTGGTAGTATAGTGCAAGGCAAGAGAACAAAGTCTTTTAAGGAGGAGAGTCCACAGCATTCAGTGCTACTGAAAAGTAAGTTGAATTGTAGAAGAATTAATCAGATATCCACTAGATATAGAGACATGAGGATTTTTGTTGATTTTAGCCAGAGGAAATGAAATGACTATGTATTAAACACACACACACACTAAAATAAATTATAAATCTACTGGATAACAGCAATAATATGAAACTAAGTCCGGAAGGATGTAAGACTACCACCAAGATTCAAATTTAAGAAGGACCTGGAAAGCTTAAAACTTGAATGGTAAACTTAAGTTAGTGATGGCAATTTGTGAGATGAATTTTTTTTTTAACTTAAAATTTTTGGTTTAACAGCTATGCTTAGTACAGGATACAAAGCTTTAGGTCTGTGAAAATTAGGGAGTTGGAATTGAGGTTCATTAATAAAGATTAAAGCCTCAAATGACTATACCTGTGGAGAAGGAATAAAAACAAACAAGCAAACAAATAAACAAAAATCCTGCTTTCCACAAAAGAGAGACAACAAGGTATATTGCCTTTAGCACTGTGATCTTGCTGGGAAAAATAAACTCTATGCTGAGAATCAATAACCAGAGTTCTTCTTTAATTCCTATGAGGAGTTTGAATATTCACTTTTTTGTAGTTTAGAAAATCCCCGGCCAAGATTCTATTTAATATAATCACAAGCACCTTAGTACAACAGACCGCAAGAATGCAATTTTTTTTTTTTTTAAGAAAAGTACATTAAAATAAGACTTTCAGTGTTATCATAGATTATGCTCAGTAAAATATTACCTCATAATTACAAATTATACCACACATGAGGAAACAAGCCACCATGAAATAGAGCAAAAACAACAAAGAGCACTATTAAACCCTCAAGGGCAAAATGTATTGGAATAATTAGATGAAAACTATAATGTAATTATATAAAATGTTTAATAACTTAAAAGGGGGAATTAAAAACGTGAGAAAGGAAAAATAGAAAAAGCAAAATTAATAACAGCAACTATAGAAAAGAAATAAATAACATTTCTAGAAATGCAAAAGATAATTATTTCAATTGAAAACTCAATGAATGTCTTAAAATTATATTATGAATAGCTAAGGAGAGAATAGCCTGACTGTCTAAAATATATATAATGAAATTTACAAAGAAAAGGGGAATGAAAGAGGGATAGTTATAGATATAGTAGATAGAGCAAGAAAGTATGACACATTTAATTGGAATTCCAGAATGGGAATTCCGTAAGGTTTTGAGTAGGAAATATTTAAAGGGGGAATGTATTATAATTTTTTAGAATTGATAAAAGATAGAAATGCCCATCTTTAGGAAGCAGAGTAAAACAAACATACTCCACATTTAATCAAATTGTGGTCAATCGTTAAATTTACAAAGACAAAGAGAACTTCTTAAAAGCACTCAAAGTGAAACAAAAATGACCTAAATAGAAAAAGTAATAATACCAATAAGAGATTTCTCTTGAGCACCAAATTTAGAAAATTGTACTAAAAGTAAAAAGGAGGTAATTTAAATAACAATAAATATGATGTTTTATACAAGTAAACAATCAAGAACAAGGGCAGAATAAAGTCATTTTTCAGAGAAATTGTAGAAAGTTTATCGGCAATGCTTTCTCCATAGCAGAACTTCTTAATGTTGTGTTACAGGAACAAATGAATTGAATATGGAAAAAAAAAATTTCAATCTAAAAATAAATGGTAAGCAAAATAAAATGGTAAACATATGTAAAAACCTGAAAAACAAATTAAAAATATTGAAATTTCAACGATACTATTCTCATAAGATTATTTTGAAGATTAAAAAGATAATCATTTGAAATTGTTTGAAGTAGTACTTTGCACACGGTCAGCATTTTACAGTGTTTGTTAAGAAAACAAATAAGTGGTTAAAAGGCTAAATAAAACTAAATTTTCACAAAGAAATCATGATGTTTACCCATGTTGGGTATTTTGCGTTCACAGGTAAAATACACCAGAATTCTGTTTGGGGAAGCTATATAGATTGTCTTTATTTTAGAATGTGTTAACTATGTTTAAGTATAAATTTAACCATTAAAATATACAAACAACTAGATATCAAAAAGCATATGGTGTAAATGGAAAAATATCAATTGATTTAAAAGAAAGCATATTTTATAAATGGGGAAAAATCAGTAGCAAGAAAGCGAAGACTTTGTTGAAAGAAACACTTGTAATCCTTCGATAGGATTGGATGAATGGATAAGGAAGTTGTGATTATATATATATATATATATATATATATATATATATATATATATATATATATATATATAAAATGGAATACTATTTGGCCATAAGAAAAGATGAAACGGTACCATTTGCAACAACATGGATGGATCTTAAAATTATAATGCTAAGTGAAGTAAGTCAGACAGAAAAAGTCGCGAACCATATGATTTCACTGATATGTAATATATAAAACTGAAAACAAAAAAAGAACAAGACAAACAAATGAAGAAACAAAATCTCATAGACACAAGCAATAGTTTAGTGGTTACCAGAGGGAAAGAGGGTAGCGGGGTGGTAGATGGGGGTAAACAGGGTCATATATATGGTGATGGAGTAGAACTGACTCTGGGTGGTGAACACACAATGTGAGATATAGATGTATATTACAGAATTGTACACCTGAAATTTATGTAACTTTACTAACAATTGTCACCCTAATTAAATGTAATTTAAAAAAACATACAAAACAAAAACAAAAACAAAACACTTGTAGGGTTTATCCAACTGTATTTTCAAAAATCTATGTATAGTGTGTGTAATTCACAAGAGATTCATATGAAACCTGAGGACCCAGGGAAGATGAAAGAAAAAACATAGAACTGGCAACTAAGATAAAGCTATTGAAAGGTATTTTAATATCAGACAAAATAGACTTTAGGGCAAAAACCATTATTTAGGATAATAGGGCAAAAACCATTATTTAGGATAATAGTTTTCAATTGATATGATATAGGGCAAATTTTCCCCCTGCCCTTTTTTTTTTTTTTTTTTTTTTTTTTGCAGGTAATAACATAGCCAAAGATCTACAAAGAAAAAAAAAAAAAAAAAAGACAGATTGTAGGCAGAATAAATACCATCATACAGGGAAATGCCATTCAACTAGGTATTATGAGATTGAAACTCCAAATTTAGTAAAGATATAGCAGATGTAAACAACACAGTTAATAACTTTGCTCTCATGAACATACATTGAACCTTCAATTCCAAAATTAGAGAGTATATAATTTTTTTCAAGCACATATATGTGTGCGTGTGTATTTGACTTTAAAATAAACTGTATAATGCAAATCTAATCAAACCAGATAATTATAACAGTAAATTATACAAAATTACTACAATATTATTGAGTTAGAAATAAAACATAATAAAATATAATTTTAAAGTACTAAATGTATTTTGAAATTACATATTGCACCTCCAAATAACTAATAAAGAAGAAAACAAAAATATACACATGATGAAACAATAATGAAAGTACTCCATGTTAAAACTGAGCGAAAAGCTTATTTATGAAAGAGGGAAAGGCTAAAAATCATTTTCAAAACTTAGAAGAGATAGCAAAATGAACCCAAAGAAAGCAAAAGGAAGAAAAAATAAAAATAGTCTACCAAAATTCATTCAAGAAGACATATAACTAATTAATAGTCCAATTACCAGTTAGACGTTTTGAATCTGCTCAGTAAATTACACTGAATTTAGGAGAAAATTATACAAACTATTTCAAGCATAGATAACTCAAAATCTACACAGACCTTCAAGAAAAAATCATTGTAGAAACATTTTAACAAGACTATAATTTAAGTGATGGCCAAAAAGCCATATTACAATAGCTTGAAGAATGAATGAGAAGTGTGAAAATGTAACAAACAAATACCAGCAAAACTTGTTAAAACTGCCTGGGAAGAGGAAGAGAGAGAGAGGGAAGGAGCTTGAGATTGGGTATGAATGAGGATTTTTCTTATACTAGGAGAGACTTGAAGATACTGAAAAGCCATAGGAGAATATTATTCAGCCACAAAAAAAGAAGGAAATCTCGCCATTGGCAACAACATTGATGGAACTCAAGGCATTATGTTAAGTGAAATAAGTCAGACAGGCAAAGACAAATACTGTATGGTCTCACTTATGAGTCTATGTGGAATCTGAGAAAAGAAAAGAAAAAAACACAAAACACAAAAACGAAAAACTGAACTCATAGATACAGAGAACAATTTGGTGGTTGCCTGTGTTGGGGAGTGGAAGATGGGTGCAATAGGTGAAGATGGGCAAAGGGCATAAATGTCTAGTTATAAAATAAATCAGTCCTGAGGATGTCATTTGCAACATGGTGGCTGTAGTTCATAATACTGTGTTGTATACTGAGAATAATACTGTGTAATAATACTATGTAGTAAATGATACTCTTTGAAAGATGCTAAGAAAGTAAATCTTAAAGTTCTCATCACAAGAAAAAAATTGTAACTGAGTGGTGATAGATGTTAACTGTACATGTAGTGATCATTTCCCAATATATACATAAATATCAAATCATTATGTAATGCTCCTAAAACTAATATAATGTTATATGTCAATTATATCTCAATTAAAAAAAGAGAGAAAAGCAATAGAAAAGACTCAGCTGACAGAGACTTTTATACAAAGGGTAGAAATAAATATTTTTATCTGTGTTGCCAGATATTGTAATATTAGAGAACTGAGAATAGAATAGTATCCAAAACAATTGGAGACACTGTACTTAAGATAAATATGTATATGTCTATTTTCAACCACACAGATGGAAGATAAATGGATGTAGGCTTATATTTCTTGATATTAGTGAAATGAGGTATTTCCTACTTGGTGGCTGCTTATAATATTTTCTTCACAAATTAGGACTTGAGGTCAAGAAGAATGAGTGGAAGGAGAACTGGTGGAGAACTGGAGATTTGCCCATAGTTAAGAGGGATTGTGAGACAGGTGGCAGAGTGAGATATTCTTGGATTTATAATAGGGCTCCTGGATAGGGTTCAGTGCACGTTTGAAGCAGGTAACCGCAATCAGCAGTGAATCTACTTATCCCAGATAGCTTTCTGGTTGGGCATCACTTGACATCTTGATTCCAGATGCAGATTCCAATGCATAGTTGTAATTAATAAAATGCAAAATCTTGCAAAGCTTTATATGGTAGCATGCTGTTATGCATTTTTTTTCAGGCAATAAATTCTGAAACCATAAATATTAGTGAGATTCTGAGAACATCTTTAATAAGAAGGTCCTTATATTCCTAATACAAACTATGTTAAAGTCTTCTGTGTGTTCTCAGATTATGTCTTGTTTCTTTTTTCTAAAGCAGTGGAAAACCTCATTTAAAAGATCCTTCAAATTAAAATCAAAACAAAGACAAAATTGCAATTGTCTGGCTACATATGATGTACCAGCCTTTTTAGCTATTGCAGTTAAGGTACTACATATACTTTAAGCAGACATCCTTTATTCTAGGAGAAATCCTTTAGTTAAACAAATGTAAAGTAGCTTCTAAATATTGTTTTTGAAGACTTGATCCAGAAAAGGTATCTGAGTAAATATCCAACAGATAAGGATATTGAATATATGGTTTATTTCAAATAAGAGTAATGGTATGTTTAATATTAATTGAACATTATCTGCTAGGCATAATTAACATTATTATCACTGAAATCTCATAACCACCCGATGAAAAAAGTACTATTGGTTGATGGAAAAGTAATTGCAGTTTCTCCAATTATTTGTAACCTTGGAACCACAAATACTTTTGCACTAACCTAATATTATGAACCCCAATTTACTGATAAAATGGAGGCACAGGAAGGTTAAGTAATTTCCCAAATATCGCCCAGCTGGTAAATAATGGCAAAGGTAGTATAGAAACGTAGGGATTTTGGCTTTGACACTTTAACCCTAAAACTATCCTGAAAAAGACTAACTCTATTGTGAGATGATAATCCAAAGGGAGTGGTATATGGCAAACTAATTTTAACTCTTGCTGGTTGGTCATAAAGACAAATAGGATGGGGCAGAAAAGTACAAGAAAGAACACTTAATTTCTGTTTAGAAAGATGAGGCATTTAGCAAACTAGATGTCTGTTGGAGCTAAGGGCAAGTATATCTTGTAGGAACCGTATTTTCTGGGATCGAGAAACGAGAATCTGGTAACCACTAGCCCCATGTTTTCCTTGACTATCTTGTGTTTCCCTCTACTACTTTCAAGCCTTTGGGAAAAGGGGAAGAAGAATGTGGTCTTGTGTTCCTTCTGCTTAAGAGAATTAAGGGGAAAAATTTGTGTCTATATGTGTCAAAACCTGAGGAGAGTCTGACCACTACAGCAAAATAATTATAAAATGGTCCAAGGTGGTCAGCATAGATTCTTGTGCAACAGCCCAAACACAGTAATAGGAGATCGCCTATCAGGATATGAACAGCGATTTGCCCTTCAAATGCTTTGAATCTGTTCAAATGCCAATGTTTCAAGCGGAATAAAGCACCTAATCCTTTAAAGCGCCTTTCCTTAATTGAGTAAACCACTTATTAGGCTGATATTTCATCTATCGGTCCATCCATCCATCCATCCATCCATCCATCCATCCATCCATCCATCCATCCAAACTATCATCTCCTGTTAGAATTTACAATTCCTAGAAAGCAATATTGTATTTCACTTATCTTTATTTCCTGAGTATCTTGTCAAATACCACGCATATAGTAAGTTGTTCATAAATAATTGTGTAAATGCCTAGTGATCCCACAAATGCAGTAGAATAACAATCTCATGTGGCCCCAGCTTCTTTTATCTTAAAAGAGATCTACCTGAACCCTTTATCTGATGGAACTTCCACAGTGACACCTTTGCCTGGCTTCATTTTCTTAAATTCTCTGCTCTTTTTGGCTAATTAGCTCTGTTCAGTTTAATACCCTCCTGACATCTGGGTATTAATCCACACTCTTACTACTTTTTTTTTTTTTTTTTAACCACATCCAGGTGTATGAAACAGCACAGTGAATGTTACAAACCAAGGTGCACCCCAACTTTGAAGTCTTTGCTTCTTTATGCTAACTTCTTTTGTTCTACAAGACCGTGTTCATTTGTTAATGTCCTCAGGTCTATTTTGTGGCACACACACACAATCTTCTCTTTAGGGTCTGGGGATTTCATGTTACTTTTCTCTTCAAAACTTGATTTCAAATATCATCTATCCTTCAGTGACTGGTTTAACTCCTGCATGGCCTATGTAATACTCCATGTTCCATTCAATCTACTGTGATCAATTCTTTCTCAGAATTCCCTTCGTTTATTTACACTTTAAAAATATATATATCATTGCCTTAGATCATTAGTTAATATTTACATGTAACAGTATCCTATCTTGCCAGTATTATTAGAATTGGTCTTAGGGCATAAGAGTTAGCATCATATCTTGACTAAACGACTCAGTTTTTAGCAGAATTCAGTGGGTGTTGAGGATATAAACATTGACAGTTTATCATCTTTATTCAAAATGCATTTTCCAATGGAAAATATTAATGACAAGGTTATATAAACACAAATGTTAATCAAATTTAAAATTAAACAGATCATTTGTCTTCTATATATAGTCATACACTGCACTTACAAAATTTGCGATTTTATTTAAATTGTTAAGTTCCTAAGAAAATACACAATCATTTTGTGTCTAGTCAAGCACTTAGGAAAAATATTTTGGAAGGTGTTTTGAATGTTGATAATGCAATCACGATGAAACAAACATGTATATTTAGCTTTGTGAATGAATGATAGTATTGATTAAGTAGTAAAGGGACTGCCATATTATGTTTCATATATAGACTTTTAAAATATATATTACAATCCCAAATGTGCATGGCAAGAATGTTCTGCATTGAAGGATTGGGCAATGAGCCAAGTAACCCCAGTCTCAATAAACTATGATAAGAAAAGTCTATCACCCTGGCTGGGGAGAAAGAGAGAATTCCCAGCCATAATGCTCTTTCTTTAGTATAAAATGTGCACTAATAGGATGCATTGAGCTACTGACAGTTTCTGTGAAGAGTCTCTATCCTTTCAAATGCAAATACTTCAGAATCAGTCAGGTTTCCAGCACATGGATTTTCAAACCAAGGCATTCTTCACTGTGGGCTAACATAATTGCACACTTGGGACATTATATATTTATACAGATAATGGGTACAATTCAAGCAGCTGTCTGCTGAAGTTAATGGATAGTGGAAAGTCTGTCTATTGAGAAGGGATTGTGAGATATAGCTGTAGATAGAGATGATTTTTTTCCTTTTTCCCCCCACTAAATCCCTGATTAGCCTTATTCTATGTTTTCCTCTATGACTTGAATTCCTTGATTTTAAGCTTCACACTATGGCTATTTTGATTTAAAATTTAAAAAATATTCTTTTTGGGGCATGGGAGAGATGAACAATTATGCACATGTGTCCGAAACTGTAAATCTTATTTCTAAACTAGGGAGAATTTTTTTCATTTATAAAAGTTGTGTATATATATATATATACAATGAAGGAGAACAAATTTGGAATCAAAAACCTTTTGTTCTAATCCTCATGTCACTGATTACTCCATATCTGTCTCTGCAGGTTATTTAACTCTGAGGCTCAGTTTCCTCATCTCTCCTCATCTCTCGAATGACACTGTCCTTGCTAAGGACTAATACTCAAACAGTTAGTGCAATTCCTTTAATTTTGTTGTTTGCTCATGGCATGTTGTCTGAGCGTATTAAAAGTGTAATGCCTGATAAATAATTCATAATGGGTTGTCCTAAAGGCTCACTGTAACATTATCCACAGAGAATCACCTGCCAGCCATAGCTCCTTACTACTTCAGTCAAAGCCATCTTTTCCCTTTACTATACCGTTTCTCCAAAAATAAGACCTAGCTGGACAATCAGCTCTAATGCATGTTTTGGAACAAAAATTAATATAAGACCCAGTATTATATTATATATTATATTATATTATATTATATTATATTATATTATATTATATTATATTATATACCAGGTCTTATTGTAAAATAAGACCCAGTCTTATATGAATTTTTGCTTCAAAAGACTCATTAGAGCTGATTGTCCAGGTAGGTCTTATTTTTGGGGAAACACGGTATTAGGTTAATGCAAAAGTAATCACGGTTTAAAAGGTTAAAAAAAAAATTGCAAAAAAGCGCTATTACTTTTGCACTAACCTAAGAGAGGCAGCTGTGTCTATAGAGTCCCCTAAATACAGCCCAGGAAGTTTGAGTAGATTTGGTTAGGGCAATTGAATCTTTAATCGAATCTGAAACTCTTTTAGCCTCCTTTTGATAGGTTAGGCTCCTTAGTGCCCCCCCCCCCCAATAAATAACATCTCTCTTCTCCACCATGGTTCTGAGCAATTTAAGAAATAAAACAAAGGAGAGCCCTAGAGACCTAAATATTACCTTTACTATTGATCAAGAAAGATAGGTAAGAGGACACAGATCAGCATAAGAGAGAGATGGGCCTCCTAGTACATTAGTCCCATTTCTGGGGAGGTTCGCTCACTTAATCCTAGGTGATGTTCAGCTGGGAGAGCCTCTTACTATGGGGGTGCTGATAGTGGTCGTGGGGCAATGTGTGTTCCTTGTACGTAGCAAGAGGGAGAAAGGCAAATGTGATAAGTAGGTGGAGAAACACTTAATCTCTCCTCACGGAAACCAAGGATAGAGTAAAAGGAATTTCTGTCTAACAGTAAGCTGATTGTTTTCACCCAATCTAAAGTTCTGCTTCATACTTGGAGAGTTTGAGGTGTCCTAAGGTATATAAAATGTAAGCAATATGACTAATTTAGCTTTTCTTTAGCAAAGCTTTAAGATCCTGCACCATAATGTATGTTGTCAAATGCATTCCCAGAATTCAATTCAGGGTAAATTCCTTGAAGGAATTTCAGTGATTGAAGAGTCACAAGCAAAGAGAAATAACCAAAAAGATTTTGGATTATCACTATTTGGTTACCACTATTGAACCCTGTTTTCCAGAGACTATGTTAGATGCTAGCATCATTTTATCCCTAGCACGAGTCTGCAGGCTAAGTCTATAATTTCAGTTTTATAAATGAGGAGAATAAGGTGCAGAGATATAAAGTGATGTGATATTATTCATCGGGAGTAAATAGTGCAACCAGGACATCAGAGTGCTCCTGCACTCTGATATCTCATTGATATTATGTCATTTAGAAATTATGATTGTAAACAATAGAAACTGACTGTTTTGTTATCTTAAGTAGAATAGAATGGAAAAGAAGCAGTGGGTTACAAAATAAATAACTGCTTGGAGAACTGGATTTGGAAATCTTGCAAGAATCAGCAGCTCTCCAGCGTCAAGAAGAGCAAGTAGAATGAGCATCTTTGAGCACAAGAAGCATGGCCAGGTGGACGAAGTCACTGCTGCTGGACGTCACTGGATGGTACTGTAGTTGTCACAGGTTGTCCTATCATTTCCCCAGACAACAGTTCTGAACATTACTACGTCTTGGGAGAAATTGCCTTTGCCGGACTGAAAAGATGATAACTACTTCACACAATTTTTCTTTACACCTGTTTAATTTCCTTATACATATTTAATTTACTTACACTCTGTGAGGTAGTCACCCCATTTTACTGCAAGGGAAACTGAGGTAAAAGGAGGTTAAGTAACTTTTTCCAGTTGGTATTACTAATACAATTTGGATGCAGACAGTCTGTTCCAGAGCCCATGCTCTTAACACTACACTAAGTTCCCTGTCAGATGTGGAAAAAACAGAATACTGACAGTTTCATAAATCAATAAGCAATGAATAGACAATAAGCAATAAGTACATTCACTAAGGCTGCCATTTATTAAATGATGTTTTAAGAACTTTATAATTGTCACCATATTTTCATGTCTGTTATCTCATTGTATGAAGCAAACTTATAAGATAGATTGGCAGAACTATGACTATATAAAAGAAAGAAATCTATATACCTGCTCCAGCTCATTTAATCCATAACAATCTTATGTGACTGTCATAAAAGTCACATGATTCGAGACTGGAGGTCCCCTCTATCATTCCTGGTTGCCTATAAATAGTCACTGCCCTTTATTTTTCACAGTGGGTTTGCCACGAGAACACAGGTGTCATGAATACTGCCGCTAAATCTAAGCCAAAATAGAAAAGGAAAAGATTCACATCAACATTATAGTTATTGGACATGTAGATTTTGGGAAGTCTACCACTGCTGGCCATCAGATATACAAATCTGGTGGGATCGACAAAAGAACCATTGGAAAATTTGAGAAGAAGGCTGCTGAGATGGGAAAGGGCTCCTTCAAGTACGCCTGGGTCTTGGATAAACTGAAAGCTGAATGTGAGCGTGGGGTCACTATTGATAGCTCCTTGTAGAAATTCAAGACCAGTAAGTATTATGCGACCATCACTGGTGCCCCAGGACACAGAGACTTTACGAAAAACATAATTCCAGGCACACCTCAGGCTGACGATGCTGTCCTGATTGTTGCTGCTGTTGGTGGTGAATTTGAAGCAAGAATGGGCAGACCCGTGAGCATTCCCTTGTGGTTTACACACTGGATATAAAACAACTTACAGTTGGTATTCACAAAATGGATTCCACTGAGCCATCCTACATTCAGAAGAGACATGAGGAAAACATTAAGGAAATTAGCACCTACATTAAGAAAATTGGCTACAGACCTGACACAGTAGCATTTGTGCCAGTTTCTGGTTGGAATGCTGACAATATGCCAGAGCCAAGTGCTAACATGCCTTGGGTCAAGGGATGGAAAATCACCCATAAAGATGGCAATGCCAGTGGAACCACGCTGCTTGAAACTTTGATTTTATCCTGCTACCAACTCGTCCAACTGACAAGCTCCAACGTCTGCCCCTCCAGAAAGTCTACAAAATTAGTGGTATTGGTCCTGTCCCTGTGGTCCAGGTGGAGACTGGTGTTCTCAAAGCTGGCATGGTGGTCACCTTGGCTCCAGTCAGAGTTACAGCTGAATTAGTCTGTTGAAATGCACCATGAAGCTCTGAGTAAAGCTCTTCCTGGGCACAATGTGGGCTTCAATGTCAAGAATGTGTTTGTCAGAGATGTTCATTGTGGCAATGTGTCTGGTGACAGCAAATGTGACCCACCAATGGAGGCAGCTGGCTTACGGCTCAGGTGATTATCCTGAACCATCCAGGCCAAATGAGTGCTGGATAAGCACCTGTGCTGGATTGTCACACAGGTCCCATTGCTTGCAAATTTGATGAGCTGAAGGAGAAGATTTATCGTCATTCAGGAAAAAAGCTGGAAGATGGATTGGAGTTTTTGAAATCTGGTGATGCTGCCATTGCTGATACTGTTCCTGGCAAGCCCATGTGTGTAGAGAGCTTCTCTGACTTATCCTCCTCTGGGCCATTTTGCTGTTGGTGACATGAGACAGACAGTTGCTGTGGGTGTCATCAAAGCAGTGGACAAGACGGCAGCTGGAGCTGGCAAGGTCACCAAGTGTGCTCAGAAAGCTCAGAAGTCTACATGGATGTTATCCCCAATACCTGCCACTCTGGTCTTAATCAGTGGTGGAAGAACGGTCTCAGAACTGTTTCTCTCAATTGGCCATTTAAGTTTAATACCCTTTTTCCCCGAAAATAAGACCTAGTCAGACAATCAGCTCTAATGTGTCTTTTGGAGCAAAAATTAATATAAGACCCGATATTATATGGTGTTATATTATATAAGACTTGGTCTTATGTTATATAAGACCCACTCTTATAGTGAAATAAAACCGGGTCTTATATTAATTTTTGCTCCAAAAAACACTTTAGAACTGATTGTCTGGCTAGGTCCTAATTTTGGGGAAATATGGTAGTTAAAGACTGGTTAATGATTCCAATGCATTGCAAAACCTTCATAAGGAAAGGGGTATGTTTTGTGGACCATTTTTGTGTGTGTGTGTGTGTGTGTGTGGCAGGTTTTCAGTTATCAGTTTTTAAATTCAGTACTTTTAATGAAAACGACCAGAATCAGTCACAGAATTGAGACCAATTAAAACAAAGATTAATGAGAAAAAAATAGCCACTGCCTTCAGTTTTGTGGATTAGCATGACACTTTCTGTTATTGAAATGTATTTTCAACCCCTGTTGGCTTAGCTAAAATATATAAAGATGTGAGAAATGTTTTGGCAAGTTAAAATATTACACAGCATTAAAACAATCTTAGATGTCCAGATCTGGCCATTTGATTTTAATATCAAGGAGGAAAATTCCATTGTCTCCGAAAATATGAGCTGATGTCACAGTCAGAAACAAGTACCTTGTGCAAACGCATGTAAGAGGTCTCCAAATAATGTTTACCTTCACTTTGAGCAATTTCTTATCAGGCAAAATGATTTCTGTCTATCTTGCAATTTCAGCATTTTCTGTTTGCTTTTGGCCCTAATAATTTTACCTGGATGAAATTTTCCTCTGTGTGATATAGTTTATTATCCCTCTTCAACTGACCTGGTTTGGAGGGCTAAAAAGGAAAAGAAAAAGAGGTCTATTGAGGGTGGTGGCTATTATTCTAACTGTTCTTTTCTCCTAATGCAATATCAGGGAGTGGGAGAGAAATGGTTCATAGGTTGTTAACAAGGATGATAGGTCCGGATGGAACATGAGAGAAGAACCACGGACTTTGATAGGAACGGATAAAGCCACTTGCTGCTGATTATCTTCCATTTCAAAGTTGGGCTGCCTCTTGTTGGGCATTTTTCCATGACTGGGACCAGTTTAAACGGAGAGTTTTGAAGTGTCCAGCATTAACTAGACTTTTATTAACTGAATATCCTTGGAAATTAGTACATTGGGAAATTATCTCCCTTGAGAACTTATAAAAATCAGATATACTATAAGTAAATCATCTGTCACATAATAGATGTTCAATAAATGGAGTCAGTATTTAGTAGATACTGTGTTCCAATTCCCAGGCACCCCTCAATGACAGAAGGGTTTATTTCCCCAGCCTGGGAGTGCTACCAAATGACAGGTCTCAGTTGTCAGCCCTCTTCAGAAACTATACCTAGCTGAAGAGAGTCACCATATCCAAGTTCACACTCCTACCCAGGAGCAAACTGTATCAAATGTCTGAGCCATGCAATGGTATGTAGGTCCAGCCCCTTCACCCCACCTTGGGCTATTCCAGCCTCTCCTACAGGGAAACCCTGGCCTTTGTTGTGACTGCATTAAGCCTGACCAATCCTGCTTCCTTCATTCTCCCTCAAGTACCGTGTTTCCCCGAAAATAAGACCGGGTCTTATATTAAGATTTGCTCCAAAAGACGCATTAAGGCTTATGTTCAGGGGATGTCATCCTGAAAAACTATGCTAGGGATTATTTTCCGGTTAGATCTTATTTTCGGGGAAACACGGTATTATCCTGCCACCAATCCTGTGTACTAGTTATTGTCTTTCAGAATCTGCAAACAATACAACTCGTACTTCAGTGAATGTTGAGATATGCTTACCTTTATTTCTTAGTTTCAAAATTAAAGTCTCTCCTCACCCTTGATTTTTAAGAATTGACTCTGTGGTGGATATTTTGATAGGTAATGAAATTTATAAAGCCATGGTCACAACTCTTAAAACATTGGTTACTCTAAAATGTCATTTGTTATCCTAAGAATGAAGATACAATTCAGCCCCCTTGGTACCATTAGGTGTTTCTCAGTGGCCACCAAGGCAGACGTGCTGCATTGTTACTTTGCAAGGAGAGTCAGGTGCTCTTCCCTTCCTGTATGACTTTTCTGGTTCTCTGATTTAAATACCAGTCTTATTTGATGTTTTATGCTACTGTTACTTTGACTGTATTTTATTTTATTTCATTTCATTTATTTTTAAACTTTTGGTTTGTTGTTATTCTTTGGATTTGGAGATGCACAAAGAGACTTGTAGTGGTGAAGTAAGAGAGACTTGAAGATGCAAGCCAGAATTTATAAAATGGAAAATTTCAATTACTAGTTATATGGCTTTGGAAGACTCGCTTTGCAAAAGGCTGTTAATATATGAAATGACAATTATATGAAATGGATGGCTGTGGAAAATAAGATGTGAAACCTTTTTGTTAAGTATTCATGGACAAATGTGGACATCATCGTGGGAAGGGGGATGATGAGGGTATTGTCTGGATTTCTAGGTTTTTTTTAAAAATGTTTTTAAAACAGGTTTATTGAGGTATAATTGATATACAAAGACTGTGCATATTTAATGTGTATATTTTGATGAGTTTGGGCAGTTGCAAACACTTGTTCAATCAGCAGTATCAAAGTAATAGACATAGCAAACACTTCCCAAAGTTTCCTGTGTGTGTGTGTGTGTGTGTGTGTGTGTGTGTGTGTGCATGTGTGAAGAACATTTAACATGAGATCTACCTTCTTAACAAAATTTGAAGTATACTGTACTGTACTGTTAACTGAATAGGATAGCACATCTCTAGAACTTACCAATCTTGTATAACTGAAACTTTATACCCATTGAACAACTTCCCATATCCCCCAGCCCCTGGCAACCACTTTGTATACTCTGCTTCTATGAGTTTGATTATTTTGATACCTCGTATAAGTGGAATCATGTAGTTTTTGCACTTATGTCACTGGATTATTTAACTTAACATAATGTTCTCCAGGCTCATCCATGTTGGCATAAATGTCAGGATTTCCTCTTTTAAGGCTAATATTCCATTGTATATATTTACCACATTTCTTAATCCAGTTATCTGTGGATGAACACTTGGGTTGTTACCACGTCTTGCCTATTGTGAATAAATATCACAGTGAAAATATCTCTTTGAGATCCTGATATCAATTCTTTGGGGTATATACCTATAAGTGGGATAGCTGGGTTATATAATCATTTTAGTTTTAATTTTTGAGGAGCCTCCACATTGTTTTCAATAGTGGCTGAACTGATTTACATTCCCACCAGAAGTGCACAAGGTTTTCCTTTTCTCCACAATCTCACCAACACTTATCTTTTTTTTTTCTTTTTCTATGCTAGCCATCCTACCAGGTGTGAAGTGAAGTCTCATCATAGTTCTGATTTGCATTTCCCTAATAATTAATGATGTTGAGCGTCTTTTCATATATGCATTGACCATTTGTTTGTCTTCTTTGGAGAAATGTTTAATCCTTTGTTGAAATGTCTAAGTCTACAGTTTTAAAATTTATTTTTTGACCATTGAGTTGTAGGAATTCCTTGTGTATTTTGGAAATTAACCTTTTTTCAGGTATATGATTTGCAGTTTTTTGGTTTTTTGCAACCATTCCATAGATTACCTTTTTATTCTGTCAGTTGTTTCCTTTGCTATGCAGAAGCTTTTTAGTTTGATATGATCTCACTTACCTATTTTTGCCTCGGGATTTACAGCACGGCGGTGTGGACTCCTGAGGATTCTGTATGTAGTAGGTTTTGATAAACAGTAACATAGGAGAGTAATGACAATATATGTGAATAAAGAATGGGTCAGTTCAACCTCAGCCATTCACATACCCACAAAGTTCAGTGCTGAAAGGAGCCACACCCAAAGCAATGGGGACGGGGCAGATATTGTCAGCCAAGTTGCAGTTAGAGAACTTGCATTAATGCCATGACAGTGAGAACAGGCATTTGTGGTAAGTGATGGGTGTGCTGCTGTTACCAATATGCAATTCTACTATGGAAACTTGGGTGACTAAATTATACAAATGTATTCTCTATCCAACAAACATTTATTGAGATTTTCGTTATATGCTGGCAATGTACTGGGTGGAGGTTATACAGTGAAGACAACAAATATGAACTTGCCCTCATGAGATTTTCCCCAAGTGGGAAATATATGTATTTATTTTGCTGCTCTTCCCTTCCTTGTATTGGATTGGGTGATATAGCCTGAAGTTGGTTTTTGGTTATAGGGGAGGGACGGGAAGGGGAGACTCTTTCTTGCAGAGGGTTGGTGACATACTGCTTGACTTGGAGCAGCAGGGGCTTTTTTGCACAATGTTTTTCTTTGCTATCTCTAAAATGTTCATTTTCTCCACAGCTAAAAGCATTAGGGAAAAATGATCCTATGTAATATGTACAATCAGGAGCTCTCATTCAAACTATTCTCATCCCATAAAGATTCTAACTTCTGCCATTTGTCTTTTATTTCCTTCTTTCATATCATTGTAAGGGTAAGTTTAACTTACATAAAACATCAATCTCTGTATATTTTAATCAAATTTATTTAGGAATGGTAATATGGCAATCAACATATTTTTATGATTCTGGATTTAATTCATCGGCTTTCCAGGACTATAATGTTCCGGTTGAATACTCTTGAAAAGAGTGGGGAGAATCCATTAATCTCATTCTCCCTGAAACTATTACTTGTTCTTGCAACTGTTTTTGTACTTTCTCTCTAATTATTTGAACTTTTATTCAGTTTAGTTTCTGCCCTCTGGAAATTGGTGGAATTTCCTGTCTATGCAATTAACGTGTCTAGTCTACTCTTGACCCCAGAACACATACCCTTAAAAGTTTTTCAATAACAGTTTGGAAAAAAACATTATTTTTTGTGCTAGCCATAGCAGTATTCCCCCCCCCCCCACCCTTCCATTCTCTGTTTTCTTATCTTGCAAGGAAAGAAAAAAATTAAAAAAGAAATAACCCTTGGTGCTCACTGGGTATTCTAGAAATCTTTAGAAGAGAAGATTTAGTCTCTGTATTATATCACTTTATTACAGGATTCACTTATGCTGGGAGCTCAACTGCTGTAAATAGCTCCGGGGAGAAGTGACTCAAAAGTGGTCCTATAAAAACAAAAAGAAAAGGAACAAACAAAACAGAAACAAACTCACAGATACAGACAACGAATCAATGGTTGTCATATGGGAGGGGGGTTGGAAGAGTGGTTGAAAAAGGGGAAGGGATTAAGAAGTACAAATTGCCAGTTATAAAAAAAAAAAGTCATGGGGATGTAAACTACAGCATAGGAAATATAGTCAATAATATTTTAATAACTATGTGGTGTCAGGAGGTACTAAACTTACGTGGTAATCACTTTGTAAGTTACATGAATGTCTAATCACTATGTTGTACACCTGTAACTAATATAATATTGTATGCCAACTGTAATTGAAAAACATTTTTTAAATGTTCTTAAGTAGTATTACTCACTGATGAATTAGGTTGTAAGATATAGTTCTATGTGTTTACATGGGTGCCTTACTATACAATAGGCAAAAAAATTTGTTGCTTAACTACATATATAAATATAACTATACCAATAGAACTATATATAATGATATATAACTGCATAGCTATATACTTTATATATACATATATATATTATATATCTATATCTGGATCTATGTAGACGTATGTTTAGATACACAAGTTTGGACAATTAAATTCATGAACTCATCCTAGAAAAAGTGCTACATACCTCATTGCTGAATGTCACTATGGTCACCTTTGAAGTACTCCCCTTGGGAAGCTATGCACTGACACCAGCGCCTAGTCCACCCTTCAAAGCAATTTTGGAACTCTTTTTCTGGAATGGCTATCAGAGCTGTTGTCGTATTGCTCTTGATGTCCTGAATGTCATCAAAATGTCTTCCTTTCAATATTTCCTTTATCTTTGGGTAAAGGAAGAAGTCATTGGGGGCCAGATCAGGTGAGTAGGGAGGGTGTTCCAATACAGTTATTTGTTTACTGGCTAAAAACTTCCTCACAGACAGTGCCATGTGAGCTGGTGCATTGTCGTGATGCATGAGCCATGCATTGTTGGGGAAAAGTTTAGGTTGTCTAACTTTTTCAAGCAGCCTTTTCAGCACTTCCAAAGAGTAAACTTGGTTAACTGTTTGTCCCATTGGTACAAATTCATAATGAATAAGCCCTCTCATAGCAAAAAAAAAAAAAAAAATGTTAGCAATATCGTTGCAACAAGTTTGCGAACTTAATTGTCAGAACTTGTATATAAATGAATGTCCCCGCAAATTTTATATGCTGAGGTTCGAAACCCCAATGTCGTTGTAATGGGAGATGGGGCCTCTAAATAAGTAATTAAGGTAAAATGAAATCATTAGAATGAGCGCCTGATCCAATAGAATTAATGTCCTCATTAGAAGAGACATAGAGCTTGCTTTTTCTCTCTGTCTCTTTCTCTCTGCACTCAAAGAGGTCATGTGAACACAAGGTAGGAAGGCAGCTGCCTGGAGGCCCAAAGAAGGGGAATCAGAATGTAACCTACCTTGCTGGAGCCTTGATCTTGGACTTCCCCTGCCTCCAGAACTGTGAAAAATAAATTTCCGCTGTTTAAGCCACAGAATCTTTTGGCAACCTGAGTAGACCAAAAGTGCACATACACACAGATACACACACAGAATTTACAGGTACTCAAAATGTTATATATCAAAGAATACCATGAAAAAGTAAAACACCCTTCCCCACACGTCCCACTCTGTTTTCTTACCCAGATGCAATAACCAATTTTATGTTTTTTGTATATTCTTGTAGCTATTTCTGAGGTATACTTTTGTGCATTTTTTTTGTGTCCACTATAAAATTAAGTGATCTCAATCAGTATTTTCAGAGCAATGCCAAGTTCCAAGGGACAAGATTCAATAGTCTCTTAGAAAAATATTGATAAAAATGGTAAATTTATTTTCACAATGAAATAAAGGTTACAAAAGTCACTGGTTATACTCACAGGGGAACTGTAAACCCATTATTCAATTAATTTCAATATTATATGTATTTTGAATCAGGCTTGGAGAAATGCCAGTGAAGTTAATCAATGCCAAAATTAGTTTTGAGTGAATCCCTTGAAGGCCTTTTCTAAGGTCAGAAAGATAGAATAGTCAACACTTGATTATCTCTAAGGGATAAGTGGAATGTATATTACATAGTAAAAACAAACAAACAAACATAACAAGACAGTAAAACCATCTATTGTTAGTTTTACAATGTAATCAAAGTCCAACCTACAATATACAAGTTTTTATACACAAAGTGTTCTGTTGTTTTTTGTTCTAGATACCTATTTTTCTCAGGAAGCACCTGGCCTGGCTAACATAATTAGTTGACAAATGACCTATGTTTCTCAGAATAAATCCTCAATAGTTTAGTTTAATTAAGCAACCCTCTGTCCTATTAACAAACCCTTTAACAGTAAAACATAAACCATGCTAGTTAGGGTTGGAAAGAGATAAAAATAAAGAGCATGAGAACTGAAAGTGGTGATTTAAGGAAATTATGGTCATTTTCAACTAATAAATTTCAGTTTATCTAATGCCTAGCATTGTGCCAATTGCAGACCTAGTTCCTGTCAGTCTATTAGCAGAGGGGGCAGAGATTAAACAAATTAAAACATACAATTATAATTACAGTTGCTGAGGTGGAGAAGGAGGGGGAACAGAGGGCAGTGGTACGTTCTGAACCATACTTGACCTAGGTTCTCATCCAGGATTAGGAAAATGCAACTATCTGTGTTCTGAAACACTCTGCTCACCTAAAAGTTGGTGGGAGGCAGGAAGAGTGAGACATCATTTCTAAGACTGGTGACGTGGTCAGAGCAATAGGATGAGAATTCATGTATAAAGGGGATGGGAATTCATGTATAAAGGAGAAAAGCACTCGCCTTGTTTATATCTAAATAGATAAATTCATCTGGTAGCATAGTAGTATCCTATAAATGCAAAGACTTATATAGGTAGAGTTTTTGATTGTGTAGATACTTGATTATTCATTTGAAATTCTGTATAAGTATTTCAAAATGTTTTAGCACTCTACTAACAAGAAATCAAAAATGTGAATATAAAGCAACTAAATAAAAGGCAGGTCAATCAAGTGAATAAACTCTGGGATTAGACCCCATTCCATTGGGTTCCAGTCATGGCTTACTAAACTTGAACAGCTGTGGATTCCAAAACAAGTTCCTTAATCCTTCTGCTTCTGAATTTATCCATCTGTGAGAATGACATACTCACACCTGTCTGTATCTAATTTGGTAATCTTAAGTGGCTCCCACAATCTGATGGAGTCAATTTTCTCACCACAGGACGTGGTGCATAGAGTCATTTGGTTTGGTATTTTAAGAATTAACAGTTTGAAAATTTTAACACTTTAATGATAATGTTTAAAAATACATTTTACTTGTTTGGATTTTACTGTACTATTAAAATTCAATCAATAACTAAATTTATCAGTTCAAGACCATCTATTTTCTTATTTGTACTCAACCTCTCACTTTTTAGGACAGTATCTGTAAACTCATTGTAGACTTTTGTAGATCATTTCGGTACTTCAAGAAACAAAACCATTGACAAACATAGATAATTATGTTTTCAAAAATTTAAGTCAATTAGATTGAGGAATGTCTATGCATATAACTTATTTTTTGATGAATCTGTCTGTGTATGTTTATATATAAATTTATATATATATATGATTTGTGATGAATCTATATTATCTGTGATGAATACTTACGTGTGTATATATAGCCATATACACATGTATGTATATATATACATGTATATATACATATATGGATGTATATGCATGCATATCATTTTCACTTCCATGCAATTTTATGCATGAAGAACTGATAACTTCAGATTAGTTTAAAATATATCTGCATTCTCATATCTGTTATCTAGTTGCTTGGTGAAAAACAAACAAGAGAAAACATCTTACCCATACATCCAAATCTATGAAATGACTTTTTACATGTAAAAGATAGATAACTAAACAGTGATTGCTGTCTAGGAAAAAAATAAGAAAATTATGCCTGTGTAACTGAAGTTAATAAATTATAGTTTTCTTTTGTTTTAAAAATAATTAAAATGCCCCATTTATGGAAATTTGTAGTTTTCAAGAGCTACAGACAAAGCCTTAAAACTAGATATAGATATAGACATAGATAGATATAGATATAGGTATAGATTGCTCATAATGAGGGTAGAACAAAGAATTAAGTCATGATACATTATGGTTTGCTTTGATTTTTGTGATTTATGGATAATAATCCTGGAATCTAAGAAATCATCATTAGGCTTTACACTGTGGGCTTTAAATTAAGGTGCCCTGCACTTAGGAAAATTTTGCTTTAGAAGAAGATTTTATATATGTGTGTGTGTGTGTGTGTGTGTGTGTGTATGTGTGTGTGTATAATGTATTATATATTTATATGAACTCTATATTATATAAATATTTCTCCATATATATTTCCACATTTATTGTCTATCTATCTATCTATCTATCTATCTATCTATCTATCTATCTATCTATCTATCTATCATTTATCTATCTATCATATATCTGTCATCTATCCTCAGCAATTCTTACATATTTACCAGTAGCAAATTTTAAAGAGTAGACTGAGGTTTTCCTTAACCTAACATCTGCATACTAGATGAAAAATCCTTTGAGAAGACATGCAAATTGTTATTTGTCCTAAGAAAAGCAAATTTAAGAATGTTAATATTTATAGAAAATATAGAGTCATTTACCTTTGTTACACTCAAAATAAGAAAATAGTACAGTCGAGGATTTCTAAATGTTATGTTATAAACTCTCTTCAACAGTCTTAAAAATAGAAAATATGTGGAAAATTAGAATATAAACAATCATTTTATTTCTTTAGGGATGAGAGAAAACATTGCTTTAAACTATACTTTTCAAGATTGTGATATACATATATTTTTTTCTTGTAATAAAAGTTGTTAAATATCAGGATGAACATCTAGGGGAAATTTCAGGGAAGTTCCTTAAATAAACATATATGAATAAACATATATATTTATTCAATATATATGTTAGGAACTGGGAATAATATTTTTATCAAAATAATTAGTACCTACTAAAATTCTCCCTGTAATTTTAGAATCATCTGCCTAATAAGATATTAAAAGCAACTGGTGAAGATAAAAAGAGGACAGACCTCTAAGAACGGCTCAAATCCGAAACATTGACAACACTGGCAAGCGATATGAACTCTCATTCATTGTCTGGGAATACAAAATGGTCCAGTCAGTCGGACGACAGTTTGGTAGCTTCTTACAAAACTAAACATGTGGTTACTTTATGACCCAACATTTCTGCTCCATGGTAGTTACCCCAAATAAACTGAAAACTTAGTCCACATAAAAACCTGCACACAAATGTTTATAGTGGCTATATTCATAATTGTCAAAAGTTGGAAGCAACCGAGATGTCCTTCAATAGATAGATGAGTAAACAAACTGCAGTACAGCCATAAAACGAAATATTATTTAGCCATAAAAGATGAGTCATCAAGCCTCAAAAAGACATGGAGGTGCTATAAATGTATATTGCTAAGAAAAAGAAGCCAATCTAAAAAGGCTACTGTCTGTGTGATTCCAACTCTGTGACATTCTGAAAGAGGCAGAACCATGGAGACAGTAAGGAGATCCGTGGTTGCCAAAGTCCAGAGTTTAGGGGAGAAAAAGACATGAGTAGGTGAATAGGGGATTTTTAAAGGAGTGAAACTATTCCGTACTGTCATGGTGTATACATGTCATTACGTATTCGTCAAAACCCGTGGAATGTATAACACAAGAGTGAACCCTAATACAAATTATGTACTGCAGTTAATAATATATCAATATTGACTCATTAATTGTAAAATAAAAAAAAATACCAGAGTAATGCATTATATTATTAATAGGAGAGACTGTGTACTGGGGGGAGAGGTTGTATATGGAAACTCTATTTTCTGCTCAATTTTTATCCATACATTTAACACTGCTCAAAAAAACCACAACTTTATTAGTTAAAAAATACAACAAATCTTATAATATTACTCCACTTTCATGTATGGTTGAACATTTCCACAATAAAAAGTTTTAGACATGATATACACAACAAAACAAAACGAAACAAAAATACTGCTGCGGGACATGAGGTTGGTTTTTCTCCCCTCAGCTGCTTGTGATTGATACACTAAAATGGGACTTCCCTGTCCGTCTCGTAGTGAGGAGTTATTCATACTCTAGAATCTTGCTTTCCTTGTTGGCTTTGACGAAGCAAGTTGTCATGAATCCTATTGCTACAAGAAAATGGATTTAGCCAACAACCTGAGTTACCTTGCAAGTGGACCTTTCCCTGTCAATTCTCTGCTGGCACTGAATTGAAGGCCCTTAGAGGATCCAGCTGAACTGAGAGAGAGCTCCTCACACACAAACGCTATGCAACAATAAGTGTGTCTTGTTGTAAGTTGCTTAAAAAAAAAATCATATGAAATAAGAGGGGATCCACAGTCAGAGGACCCACTGATGAAGTTTATGCATCCCATGAAATTGATGCAATTTTACCAAGGCCAAGAGTTCAAAAAGTATCATTGTTACAGTGTTTCCCCAAATATAAGACCTAGCCCAATCAGCTCTAATGCGTCTTTTGGAGCAAACATTAATATAAGACCTGGTATTATATATTATATTGTTATGTTATGTTATATTATATTATAAAGACCTGGTCTTATAGTAAAATAAGACAGGGTCTTATATTAATTTTTGCTCCAAAAGACGCATTAGAGCTGATTGTCCAGCTAGGTCTTATTTTCGGGGAAACACGGTAGCTATTCATGTAAGGGTTGTTTTCCTTGTCATCTTAATTAGAACTGCTTCATTTGGTGTTGTAGCTAGCTACAGCTGACTTTGTCAGACCATGAATCAGTTTACCGATTTCTTTTCATTCTCACAGCTGACGTCAACACTGGGGAGGCCTTGATCTCTGACTTCTTTCTAGTCTCCCAACTGTGAGATGATGCATTTCTGTTTGCAATCCACTCAGTCTGTGTTACTTGGTTACAGCTGTCCTAGGAAACTAACACTAAGTTGTGTGAAATTTTATCACACAGTAACCATTGATGTGCATCAAATGCTTAATACACTCCAGAAACTGTGTGTGTGTGGGGTGGTGGTGGTGGTGAGGGCGCTGGATGAGGCTATTATTTTATTAAATCTCTTCACTGATAAAAGAAGGAGATATAATTTTTCTCCTCATTTTAGAGAATGAGGAAGCTGAGCAATGAGAAGTTACTTGCCCAGGGCCTCGCAGCTAGTATATGTTCTTTTGGATTTCAGAATCTGCACTATTTTTTCACGGCTTTCCTGAGACATATCACATACAGTACAATTCATCCATTCAAAGTATACAATTTAATAGCTATCATTGTATCCACAGAGTTATGCAACCATCTGTGTAACAATCAAATTTTTTAAAATGTTGTCTCCACAAAAGAAACTGTATCCTTTAACAGTCACTTCCCATTTCCTCCCACATCCCCAACCCTTCTTTGGCAACCAGTAATCTTACTTTCTGTCTCTGTCTACTTGAATATTCTGAACATTTCAGATAAGTGGAATCTTACAACATGTGTCTTTTTGTGTCTGGCTTCATTCACTTAACATAACGTTTTAATGATTCATCTATGTTGCACCATGTATCAGTATTTCATCCCTCTTTACTCTGAAATAATATTTTATAGATATATGGTACATAGTATGGTATAGATATGTACAGTTTTACTTATCTGCCCATCAGTTGATGGACATTTAGGTTATTTCATCTTTTAGTATTATGAATAACTTGTGTATATTTGCGTACCAGTTTCTGTGTAAATACATTTCTTTATTTCTCGTTAGTATATATCTAGGAGTAGAATTGCTGGGTCATATGATAAGTCTATATTTAACTTTTTGAGGACCTGCCAAATTGTTTTCTAAATGGTACCATAATTTCCAAACATAGTACAATGTTTTCCCACTAGCTGTGTATGAAGGTTTCATTTTCTCTACATCCTTGTAAACATTATTTTTTTTACATGTCTTTTTAAAAAACTTTTATTTTAGCTATCCAGTTGGGTGTAAAGTAGTTTCTCATTGTGGTTTATATTTTTATTTCTTTAATGACTAATTGTATTGATAATCTTTTCATGGCTAATTGGCTATTAATTCTTTGCATTGATGTATATTCAGCCTTAACCCATTTTAAAAAATTATAATTATTTGTCATTTGATTCTTGAGTTGAAGAGTTGTCTGTATGCTTTTTTCCAGATATATGATTTTCAAATGTTTTGTCTTATTCTGAGTGTCATCTTTTAACTTCTATGATTCTATCATTGGCAGTAAAAAAAGTTTTTAATTTTGATGAAGTCTAACATATGCATTTTTTCTCTTTTTGTTGCTTTTGCTTTTGATGCCATATCTAGAAAGGCTTTCCTTAGCGTAAGGTCTTGAAGATTGGTGTTTGTTTTCTTCTAAGAATTCTATAGAAGATTTTTATAACTGTAGCTCTCAGTTTCAGGTTTGTCATTTATTTTCAGTAAATTTTTGTGTATGGTAAAAGGAAGGAATCCAGCTTCATTCTTTGTGTATATATCCATTTATAGTAAAGTTGTTGAAAATACTATTTTTCCCTGTTGGTATTCTAGTTGGAAATAATCTCACCACAAATGTGAGAGTTTATTTCTAGACTCAGTTTTATTCCATTTATGTAAATGTCCATCTTTCTGCCAGTACCAAACTATCTTGATTACTGTATCATTATAGTAAGCATTGAATCTTCCTACTTCATTTCTTTTTTTTTTTTTAGGATTGTTTTAGTTATTCTGGGTCCTTTGCTTTTCTATATGAATTTTAGGATTAGCGTCCCAATTTATGTAAAAATGGCAGCTGGACTATTAATAGGGATTGCATTGAATCTGGAGATAAATATGGTCAATATTGTCATCTTAACAATATGATCTATGTAGGGTTTGATTTCATTAAAAATACTTCATAGTTTTGAGAGTATAGATATACACTTTTTTATTGTTTTTCTTAAATATCTTATTCATTTTGAGGTATTCTAAATGGAATTGGTTTTGTAATTTTATTTTCAGATTATTAATTATTAAGTTATTGAAATAGTTGTTTTATAAATTGATCTTGTACCCTGCAATTGTATAGATTTATCAGTTCTAGTGGATTTTTAGTGGATTCCATAGAGTATTCTATATAGAAAGTACAAAGATGGATAATTTTATTTCTTATGCTTAAATCTGGATTCCTTTTATTTGCTTTTATTGCTTAGTTGTTTTTGCTAGAACTTTCTGTAGAATATTAACAAGTGGGAATTACAGGCATCCTTGTTTTATTTCTGATATTAAGGAACAATTCTATTAATAATAGCCAGACTCCAGGAGCATCAAAAGAGGAGTGCGTTAGAAATTTAGAGGTATTTATTAACTTTTTCAGGAAGCTAAAGTGTATCACTGTCTCTATTAGTTTAATTTGGCTGCAGCTTTAAATATTAATATCCATTTTAGTAACTTCTTGCTATAATGAGCAGATGCACAACAATTACCTCAGTTCTTTCATGATTATCTTAAACCATCATTGCCTTTAGTCCACTTACCATTTCACATTATTGTCCTTTAAGACTCCATCTTGATATTGAAATATTATTTTTTTAATAAAAAGGAGTTGAAATACACTTTCATGATTAATAAAAAGGAGTTGAAATACACTTTCATGATTAGGGTCACACTTGGAGGAATAGAGAAGACAAAAATTATACAAAACCAAGATGTTGTTTTTGTTATATACTTCAAATTGGATTCGAGATGCACTAGTTGTAACTAATAGCATATCCCTTTGCTGTAGCACCACTCTTTCCTTCTGCAAAGGATGTCACCTTTCCGGGAGGTGGTAAAAGTCTGTTTGTGATATCCAATTGCAGGATACAGATTTCATGCTGTTTATAGGTGATACACTAATTTTTCACTCCTGCTGATGAGCATATTGACTGCTGTGTAATTATTTAAATTGGTTCAACCATATCCATGCTACTTATGCTTTTAATTGATTGAATTAAAGCAGTATTTTATACTTTTAATAATTCCATCAGATAGGGGTCCCTTTGCTTGTTCGTACCTAAGCCAATCCAGATGTGCTGCGGCTTTTTCACTTGGGAAGTCCCAGCAAAGGGTTGAGTGGTACTTCAATTTATTTGCCAGCAAAGATAGACTCTAGCATCATCACAAATGAAAAAAGAATAAATTCTATTTTGGGGTGCATGTTACAACTTTCCAGATGGAAGTGAATGGAGGTGTTTGCGTTTCCTGTCTCTTCCTAACTGCACAGCTCATCTGATGTCAAGTTCCCCGAAGCAGGGAGATTCTGCCTATTGGAGTCACAGATAGAAATTATTGCTGATCTTTAACTTCCATGCAATGAAACTTGATGTCCATGCAAGTATACATAGGATGCTTTGGCCTGGAACTGGAGCCTCAGATTCAGATCTCAAAGTGCCGCTGTGCCAAAGGCATGGCAGAGAGTGTGGTCCACAAGTGGTGGTAGCATATGGGTGCACCGTCTGTAAAGAATTCAAAAACTATAATTGAACTCACTAAATGTTGACCTGCTTTATTCCAACCCCATGCACCTGTGATTCTAAATAATGTTAGTGATGAAATATGTCTTCTGAAAAAGATTTTCTTGGGCTAAGTTCTAAACAATTGATGTGGTTATTTTGAATTTTAATTATATGAAAATGTCAAATTAGCCCATGTTTTATGATTTACTCTTTATTTAACATTACATGATTCATAGAAGTAAATTTGGAGAACCTCCAAATATACAGTTGTCTCGTGACATAGTTGGACTCAGTTGCATACATTTATTTAAAGACTCAGTGACAGTTTGGAGTCACTTACACTTTCTCATCTCCAGTCCCTGTACAACTCCATGTTCCAGTGTTTAAACAGTAGTTTCAAAATAGAGATAGCACAGTGGGTATAATGACGAAAAAGCTGAACTTCACTTAAATTGTGTGTTTTTGTGTGATGACCTGAAGTAGTTATTTGTATTTTAAATTTCAATTTGGACAAATAGTACAAACTGTAAGGTGTAGTATTTTTGTTTGGTAAATCAAATTGTAGTTCATGTGTGAAATATTTCACTAAATTTTAATAATCTCTTTCAAATTGAGATTTATTCTTATTTAAATTGTTAATTGTTCAATGAATGAATAAGAAGAAAATTTTGATTAGTATATTAATTGATGAAAGTAATTTTGTCATATAGAAAAGGAAGATTTTTAAAAATAATCTTCTCTGGATGTCACATACTCTATGTACACTGTCTCAAGGCTGTGAATGAATTGAAAAGGGTGCTTAGAAAATATCACTTTCTAATAGAACTGCACTTCTAGTTAAATGCAGAATATAACATAATATTAATCATTACATAATATCTTACACAAAGGTAGAATTTAAAATGAATTAAATCCAATTGTGAAAACTAAAATGCATGATTAATAAAAGAAATATTACAGAATATCTTTGGGACCTAGGGATGGAAAGTATTAAAAAGTTCACATATAAAATCTATAAAGAATAAAGTAGTTAAATTATATCTTATATGATTAAGCATTTCTGCCAAATGAAGGACATTGTAGATAAATATAATAGGTAGATTACAGAATGGGAAAATATATTTACAACATTTGTAAACAGGGAAAGACTAATATCGATAATCAATTTAGTCTTGCAAATAATTGATAAAAAGACATCAGTATCAATGGACAAACAGAACAAATGTGATTTATAAAAGATGAAATTAAAAAAAAAAAGCTAGTACTTTAAGATGGTCCAAATAATAAGTAATCAGAGAAATGATTTAAAGGAAATAATAACTTTATTCCTATTATATTAGCCAAATTAGAAAGGTTCATAGTGCTGAAAACTCATGAGGGAAAAGTGATATGACAAGCTCCTTTATATGGGACATTGACATTTATCTGTCAGTAACCGTTCTTGCAGTCAGATGGAGGCATCTGTGTTATTTCTTGAAGAATGAGGATGCTTTAGGGGATTTCCATTTGGCTCTTTAATTCCTCCTTAGACACAATAATTCTGAAAGCCAAAATCTTTATTTTGCAGCATTCAGACTTGGAGATAAGAAAAAGAAAAAAAAAGAAGAACAAACAAAACAAAGAAACAAACAAGAACCCAAAAGAATAAAAGCAAAGCTCCCAATTAAATAAAGGTATAGATGAGATTAATAACACAACAAGGTGCTAAAGTCATGTAGATAAAGATCAGTGTACCCCAAACACAGAGATTAGATAGATTGACCTTACCAGGAAAAATAGACAAAAAGAATGTGATAGGGTAGTTAGAATTGAAAGTGAGGTCATTGGTTAGACCTGATGTGAGGGATTGAGACCTAGGCTACCACATTGAGAAGTTGGAGACAGCACTGCCCTGTGCACTGAGTGGCTGTCACAGTGCGTGTTGACACCTGGGAAACTTAAGAAAGGAGCTGAGCCAACACTTCAGACCATTAGTAACTGTATGAGCGACCACTCGTCCTCCTTGGACATCATCATTCAGAGATCTTCTAACAAAAGTGATGCCCAGTCTGTGTCCTAAGACTTTGCAAGGGCAATTAAAAATGTCTAGGTTTGCACTTCTCTCTTCAATGAATTGTACCCTCCTACAGAAAAGGGGAATAATGGACGAAAAGGAATCAGCAGCTGGGTGAAAGCACACCCCTGTTGCCCACTCCGGGACATGTGCAGTAGAGTGTAGAGAGACAAATCTTAGGGAAGAGAATCATGGGAAAAGTTGTTCTCTCTAAAACCTAGGGTAGTTAACACTAATTTATCTGCTGCATTTCTTCTTTCTCCTATAACTACTCTTGTTCTTTATAGTCCTACCAGAGGTGAGGGAGACCCAAGATTTTAAGTAATACGATCTTAGGAGATAAGAACAGTGAAATGCAATATAAAGAAGATACAAAAAGTCAAGAGAGAGAAATCACAAAATATACTTGACCATTGTTTCACCTCTTCCAAGAAAATTTTCACTTTAGAGCATTAAAACTATTTAATCCTTGACTTCACTTATCAAAGGGGTTTAATGAGTCAGGGTTGGAATAAGACTGAGCTCCTCCCAGGCAGAGTACAGTACGTAATTAACAGATAGCTATTGGATTATGAATAAAACCCCCAGAGAAGGCCTAAAATATTTTACTGCAGACAAACTGGAAAAAAGAAAAAAAAAAGAAGACAAAGAAAAAGGAGAAGGAGGAGAAGGAGGAGAAGGAGGAGGAGGACGTGGAGGAGGAGGAGGAGGAGAAATAAATAAAAAAGGGGAAACAAAGATCTCAGAAAAGCAAATGCTGAGATTGTTATTATTAGAACTGAATCTAGCTTTAAAAACAACAGATTCTAACTCCTAGAAATCTTGAGCTTTCTAGAGGTATTTTACTATTTCTATTGTTGCTCATGTTTTCAAAGCACCTTTCAGTTTCAAATAGTTATTAAACATAATGGTTGCAAAATCTGTGAGGAAATAATACAGTTAACACCATCCTCATGTTTGCTGATACTTAGCTACTGTGAGAAAAACTACTGGGATGGCTGGGCACATCTGAAATTTATGTATATATTTTTATGATATAAACAAACCTTGTGGAAAGAAGGCAACACTATTTTACAAATCTTAAGTTAGGAGGAAGCAAAAGAAACATTGGGTACCAACCCTTGGTTTTAAAATAGTAGTTGCTATGACTACTTAGATGATCTCTTCAGGTAATGTCCTATTCTTTCATGAGCTGTTTTAGAAGTTTAGTTGGTCCAACAACAGTCCTCACACTGAAGCAATACGTTTAATGAATTTGTTTTTGTTTACAGGGGCTTTCTCTCTCTGACTTTCTACATGTTCTTGGAGCCATGAATACAATGGCATGAAGTATGTGGACTGAAAGGGATTTGAAATAAAGACTAAATATGTATTCCAAATATTTTAGAAAAAATAACAGCAAATGTATGATGGATACACTAATCTCCATTTTCCTTGTAGGAAAATAAATGCTCTTCCTTCCTTCCTTCCTTCCTTCCTTCCTTCCTTCCTTCCTTCCTTCCTTCCTTTCTTTCTTTTTTTCTTTTAATGGGAGCTTCTAAAAGACATCGTAGAGTTATTAAATGCTATTTGACGGGGAAAAGGAAACAAACAAGAAAATAGTGCTTGGATTAGATTTCACTTCATTCATTTATTTTTTAAGTGTAGTATAGGCTTCTGAAAGTAACAAACATTTTGTTTTCATAACTTCATGTACATGATAAATTTTATTCTGTTGTCTATAGTCAATTTTTACTACTGGTCGAGAAAGAAAAACAGTGTTACCCATTAACTACTGTGTGGGTGGGCTTTACAATAAATAATATAAGCACTTTCATATAAATAATCACAGAATATGTGCGTGTATGTCTATGTGTGTGTGTGTACATAATATACTTATTAATCAGTTATATGCATGAACAATCAAAACCTGCAGTTGGAACTATAAATTGGTACTACTTTATCAGAGCCATTTAACAATATGCATAATAACGATTTCAAAACAAGTCTAGTGCTAAGAGTTGTCCCTTAGAAAGTATTCATCACAATATTATTTATGCATAGAAAAACTCTAAAAGTAAAATAATTAACTATTAATTAAGAAATGGTTAAATAAATAACATATATCCATATAGTGGAATACAATTAAACAAAGCCTTTTTTATTGATATTGTTACTGACATTTTATTATTAATAAAAATAAATTATGTATCATTTAATGAAAAAATAAGGTTAATAAAAAGTGTTTAGAGTATATTAATGCATAAATAAAAAAGGAGTATATGGGTATATTCATGGACTTTTTTAATGCAAATGTGTGAATATTTTAGTTTTTATGGGTTTAAATTTACATTACATTTAGGTTTCTATATTATTATTTTTTTTTTTTGAGAGTCAACAAGCATTTATTTGAGATCAATAAGAATAGCTATTCGGGAAGCACTGATTCAGGGAGAAGCCCAAACAGTGTTCTTGTTAGGAGACAACCACAATGGGTATTTATGAGAAGGGAAAGGGGAACAGTTACATCAGTAGAAGAAAGGCATTTTATTGGTGAGTTAAGCTAACATAGTGCTGTTAGTTCTAAACAATGTTTTTAATTTTCAGTCCCATAGTTATCAGTCAGGTAGTCATAATATCTGCTTTCCTTTTGTCCTTTCAAACAGTTCTTGGGAACACAAGGTTGTTTCAGCCTAGTCCAAAGGTTGATTTGCCATTTTAACTTTCCAAAGGTCTGAGGCATAACACGTGCCAGGCAGTTCTTCTGGCGTGGCTATATTATTTTTAATGATAAATTCTTATGATAAAACTAAAAAGTAAAATTACTTATTTTTGACAACATACCCAGGTATTTTAATTTCTAAAACTTTTTTTCTGGCAAATTTATATAAATCAAAATGCTTTTTTCACCTAGTTTATAATTCTAAAACAAAACAAAACAACTTTATACTTACCATATTTCCAGGTTATCAAGGTTTACATTATGAGTCATTTATCATAAATATTAGGGCAAATAATGGAAAATGAGTATTTCATTTGGTTAACTAGAATCTATTAAAGAGGTAAATTGTTAAAATATAGCCATAAAATTAAATTTAATAGGACAACAGATATGCTATCAATAGAATAGCAATAGTACTATAAATTACCCAATAAGGGGGGGTCAGAAAGAACATTTATGTATTCAATCTGTACTCCTTTGAAATTACTGTGTTTTTGTTGTTGTTGTTGTTTTAATTTCTCTGTGTTTACTTATCCCCACTTTATTTAGCATTGATCATTTGCAATTAGATAACAGATGATATTAATGCCCTAGGGGTATTAGAAATTGGGAACATGTTGCTTTATATATCATCAAACAAAACATAGTCTTTTACCTATCTTTCTCTCCCAGTTCTAAGTCTCTCAAGGTCAAGCAATACTTCAGTTACTTCTTTTTGACCCCAGATCTAAGTCAATGCTAGATATACAGTAAATATTCTCTGTCTTTTCTGAGAAATATGTAAGTGAATAAATACAAGATCAGAAAATTAAGTTCACGGACTTATTGCAATGATGTTGCTAACCTTTTTTGATATCAGAGGGGTTATTCATTATGAATTTGTACCAACTGGGCAAACAGTTAGCCAAGTTTACTCTTTGAAAGTGCTGAAAAGGGAGCATGAAAAAGTTAGACGGCCTGAACTTTGTGCCAACAATTCATGGCTCTTACATCACAACAGTGCACCAGCTCACATGGCACTGTCTGTGAGGGAGCTTTTAGTCAGTAAACAAATAATTATTGGAACACCCTCTCTACTCACCTGATCTGGCACCCAATGACTTCTTTCTTTACCCGAAGATAAAGGAAATATTGAAAGGAAGACATTTTAACTACATTCAGGGCAACAAAGGTAATACGATGACAGCTCTGATGTTCCTGAAAGAGTTACAAAATTGCTTTGAAGAGTGGACTAGGTGCTGGCATCAGTGCATAGCTTCCCAAGAGGAGTACTTTGAAGGTGACCATAGTGATATTCAGCAATGAGGTATGTAGCACTTTTCCTAGGATGAGTTTGCAAACTCAATTGTCTGACCTCATACATATGTAAGCAAAGAGTCTTTGAATGTTAAAATTGTGGAGCAAGAAATAGTATGAAGGAGATGGAAGACAGAGATGAGGGTATTTGTAGTTTAGAGAAGCCTTTGTCTTTTAATAATTCAATTAATTTTGCTTTTTGAAATCATCCCTGATTCTGCATCAAGGGCATTCTTTTTCATTGTTCGGTGTCCAGTCTGGGACACATCCAATAATGATAGCTAGAAAAGACTTGGAAAGGAATTAAAAGGATGACATGAAATTAATTAAATTCACTTACAATGGATATTGAAGAAAAGGTGAGAAAAGGAATTATAGACTTAATATAATATTGTGTGTCAACTGTAAGTCAGAAAAAGTCAAGAACCATATGACTTCACACAGCATTGTCATGATGGAGGATGATTTATGGCACACTTTAAAGCCCACCTTTTCTCAACCATAGCTCACACCCAACTGACTGCACCAAACAAGTTGAAACTTTCCACACACTGTTACTAAGGTTCTATGCACCACTTCCCGTATTGAAGATCCCTGCCTTTCCATTGGATGGCACTTGGCTGCAGCATTCACTGTATTTTGTGATTACAATAGAAAGGCTCTGTGTCACACATCGCTTCTGGTGTGGCAATTTCTGTCAAGTAAAAACATCACGGTGTGTCCTCATCTACCTTATTCACCGGATCTGGCACCGTGTGACTTCTGGCTCTACCCCAAAGTCAAAATGACCATGACAGGTAAACATTTTGAATCGATTCAGAACATCGAGGCAACCACGACACCACAACTAAAGACACTCACGAAAGAGGACTTCCAGAACTGCTTCAGAAAGTAGCAAGAAGGGTGGGATAAGTGTGTTTGAAGTGAGAGCGATTAATCGCAATATGTCTTTTACTGTAATAATTTTTTTTTAATTTAAACATTCATCATATTTTTTATCACACCTCATCATAGGTACATACTTAAAAGGAAGTTGTATATTGCTACAAGGTTATTAAAAAGAAAGAAGACCATATTATTATTTTACTAAGATCTCTGTAATGTTAATACATTTGTATTTGATAGCAAAATATGGTGTATATCAAATGCTCAAGAAATATATTTTTAAAGATGGCATAATAAAAAACATAAAATGTGTACTTGAATAAAAACTTAAAAATTATCTGGCTTTCTGTTTTCATATGAAAATACAAATGAAGTAATAATGCTAGTTCCAAGGGCTATCTCTGGCATAGATAAGGCACTTGGTAAATATTTATTAGTGAATGTCTGGAGTACTAGATGCATCAGGAATCCTAAAAGCACATGCTTATAAACTACTAGTTATTAGTATCATGGCATATTATCACGGATTAACTGATTTTAGTAATAGTAGTAGTACTTGTAGTAATTAGTGCATATTTAATATTTATCTATAATACATATGTAATTTATAATTCATAGTTATCAAGCTTTTTACCTAAATTAATTTTCTTACTGATTAATTGCAGCATTTAAAAAAAGCCTTCTGAATTTGCCACACTATGTGTCAATCAATGTATAAACAAAGTAAAATGTATGGTCTTTGCCTCAAACTTTTATTCATATATGTCTATTACTATAGTACTTCCATTCCCACAATTCTTTGACTTCCTGATAACGTGATAGCTCACTTTCTTTTACCCGACACTTGTCTTCATTTGCTTCTGTATGCAGCTTGGATCCCATGATTTGTTATTATTCATTTCTGTTCCAACACTGTTCCCTTACTATTCTATTTTTTCCTGTATCATATATACTTAGCAAAACATCCCAGTTTAAACTAAGAACCTGCTTCTCCATTCCTAAAGGAAAGAAAACTGACACACCAAATCAAATCAATGAGGCTAAGCTGGAAGTTAGTGAACATCAACTCCCAATGGAATCATACTCTACCTGGAAAATATACTGTGTTCCCCACTCACCTCAATCTTAAACCTATCCTCCCATCTCCCTCTTCTCACAGGTGGTTTTGTCTCTCATGTATTGACAAATCGGAAGACACAAATTAGAATTTATTGATCTTCCCATTATCAAATCTATGGTTCAGGTTTCATTTGTACTCATCTTTTCCATCTTCCTTCATCTCACAATATCCTTTATCTTGTGAAAGATCAAGGTCTTCATTTAAACTTGGAAGTTTTGCTTGTTCTTGAAGTGTAGTCCAAGAACAAACAGCAGTGAGATCATCTCAGTGGTAATTCCATTTGGATTGGAAAGCTGGTTCCTATTACTCTTACATCAATATAATTAGTGTATTTTTAGCTGCCATAAACTGTCATGGGGATTTGCAGAATAAAGGTATAAGACAACTGCCCTTGAGGTTGTCAGACTTTACAAAATAAATAACAATTTAAATCAAAGAGAAGAAAAGGACTAGTGCGTTATGATATTTTCTTTGTCTTTTAGAGTATTATTTTTGATTATTGCTGATTTCATGGCCTTTAGTTGTTCCTGATCTGAAGCCCTAGAATTCCGAAAGACTAAAAAAAAAAAAAAAAAAAAAAAAAAAAGCATACAAGTGATTGCTTTAAGATGTAAGTTCCAGGAAATCAGGTACTTTTCTGTTTCATTTGCTGCTGTATCTGAACCATCTAGCACAGTGCCTTCTGCATAGTGATCATTATGTTGTTTTAAAAGAAACTCTGTGAGAGATAGTTCAATTAAAAACAAAACAAAACCGTAAAAACTTTAAGTCATACATTTAGATTTAGAGAAAAGATTGTTGGTGCAGGTGACTCTTTCGACCTCTCCACTGAATTTTCTCCCTTAGTGATGAGAGAAGGGAAACTTTTCCAATATTTGACCCATCTATATTTTCCTAGGACACCAAGGGTGAAGAAGTAATGATTTTCCCCAATTATTGGAAAACTAACTTATTCTTGGCCATAGTTTTCCACTCAGTGGGGTTTATGAGTAACAGGACAATATTTATGCACTGACAAGATATACTGACTTTAGTTCTCTCCCACTTAAAGTCTTATGTTCTGTGGAACCTGCCTGAAACCATGCAAGCACTGTGAATTCTTGCAATTCTATTTGCCTGTGAAAGGCACACTAGATAAGATTTTTTTTTTTCCCCTCCAGAAGGCTAACTTTTTTGTGCTTCACATGGGTAGGTCAAATGAAGCTGACCTTTGGATTCCTGGATGTATTCAGTGCAGGGTGAGAGATAGGAGGCTAGGTGGTGTTCTTGCATCCAGAACTTTTTAGGGAGCTGTGCATATTGACCGGTTACCTAATGCTATCAATTACACTGATATTTTAGTATCATTTGGGTCTGTATTTGTATTTTCCAACAGTTAGAATCCAGAGGGGTTGAATAGTGAGTGATAGATTCCAAAAACTTCCACAAGTTTTATTAAGTCTAAGGCCTCGTTTTGCAGCCATAACCAGTGGCTATATTCACTATATTCCTATGCATGCGTTCATTGGGAAAATTCAAGTTATTGTATGGATTCTCTTTCTAACTTGAACATGTAGAGATTTCTTCTCTTTTCATTAAAGAAGAGTGTTATCATCAGGGCATTGCTTTAAAGGCTGTTTTTTTTCTTCACAAATATTTTTCTTTTTTATCATCCCCATCTCTGAAGACACATAGCAAGCAAAATTCTATGGTCACCAGCATGGAGAGATGAGATTATGCAACCAACTTCTATTCTCTAGCTACATCTCTGTACTCTCATTTTATTGGCTTCATTGATAGTGATCATTGTTGGTTTTAACATGAAATATGAGTAGACTTCTAAAATGGAGCATAAAGAAATTAAGTGCTAGAAATAAAAATATATGAAAGAAGCACAGATTAGTTCCAAAACTAGGGTCTTTGCATTGTGTAGCATGAGTTCTAATGATCTAGTAATAGTATGTAAAATGAAAAATAATATCAAGGAAATATCTATAGGCATATGAATAATGATGTTTTTAGTTTTAGATGGGCTTAATGAAGAGGGTGTATCTCCCTTATGTTACTATTACAACAAAGAAATCCCCCTTTAAGGAAAGAACAAGAATCACCAGTATCCTTTTTAATAGGCACATGAGAAAAACTAATACCCTTGAGTATGTATGTGATTTTGAAGTAACAGTTATAGGCAGTTAGCCAAGTCTGCATGACAATAAGCCCCCCAGTGCTTCCACATATACTTACATCATCAAGTAGGATGAATCATTAGCCATGAATTTCATGCAGCGGAGAGATGAAAATGCTTAAAACAGAAAGAGAAAGTCCAAGAAGTAAATCAAAGTAATGTTTTCTTAATGTTATCAGTGTGTTTAGGATAATCACAGAAACTTAAAAGTATATGTACATGAGGATGTCCAATGGAATGAATAATACAAATAGACAGGAACAGGATCAATGATTAGCAACAATCCAGTGACTTTAATAAACAAACCATCTAATTTCAAGTTTGTGACAACCGGTGAAGGTCTTGTGATCCAACAAGCATCTGAGCCATGCGGGATGACAGGATTTAAGGCAGGCAAGGGAATTGCTACAATAAAGCCTCATCATTTGGCATACAGGAAAAGTAAACATGCAGAAACTTCATTAAACATTCTACCCTCCCATTCTGTACACAGGAAAGAGAAAAACCTTGATCTTGGAATACACAAGTTCTTACTGTGGATCAGAATGGGAAACTTAAACAAACAATGATGAAAACTCCAACAACGGCAACAGCAGAGAAAATAACGTGATGAGTGGCATAAGAATGAACATTAATAAAAAACCCACACATGTTTAGTGAGTTAACAGTAGAAGAAAAAAGTTATGTGGATATCAGCAAAAAACCATATGGTTTGTACTGCCGTGGCATATAGAGTTGCAAGTAAAAATAGATCTCATATATACATGCTATCTTGTATGTAGGTCTGTGATCATTTTCAAGAAAATCCTACTGACTCTGGGATATTGAAGAGTTTGACAAGAAACACAGGCTAAAGCAAATAGGAACCAAAATTTGTAAGGAAAGATCATGAAGAGAGCTAGACTAAAGCTGACGAACACCAAAAAGTCACCCCAAAATTTGTGCTTCCAGCTTGCAGACATTATGTCTTGGTTTGATTTTGTATCATGACAGTAGAGGCAAGCTTTCTCACATTGGTCAGTCTCAATATTATGGCCTAGTTTTTCTCAATCATAGTAGTAATAAGCATGGGTTTTCAGTTTTCAAAGAATAACTGTTAGCAAGTAAGGAAAATGAGTTTTAGGTAGAAATAAATCAGTTCCACAAGGCATTACTCAGCTGAAGAGACTCACTCTCCAAGTAGAAGGAATAGTGGGAATTTTGTGCACAACACCCATTCTTAGTCCTCCCCATGTTTTTGGTTTTATACCTTGGCTTATATTCCCAACTTCATTGGGGGCGTTACCTCTGTCAGTGTTTGTGATGTTGGTGGGACTGTGAATCATGATACTCCCCAGGACCTTAATCAGGGACTGGGAATCTGATGAAAGCTTGTTAGATATGAAAAAAATCTTAGATCCTGTTTCACCTCCACTGAATCAAAATCTCCATTTTAACAAGATTTGTAAGTCATTCATATGCTTGTTAGAATTGAGAAGCACAGCTCTGCAGTAGGCTAATACATCATATTTCCTAAACCCTGTAACAAAAGCTATGAAGGTCAGGGTGAAATATCCTCATTATCTTTAGAAGACTGTGGGTTTGCTTCAACTTTAGTCTCTATCTATCATCTATCTATCTATCTATCTATCTATCTATCTATCTATCTATCTATCTATCTATCATCTATCTATCTCTATCTATCTGTCATCTATCATCCATCTGCCTACCCATTTCTCTCTGTTGTGTCCATTCTTCAAAAGTAGGATGAAGCTCCACCCCAAACTTGGTTCAGATTTTGACATTGATAACGCCACACACAGAAAGGCATGAAAACATTTATTATTCACATAAGGAAACATTCTGAAAAGAGCAGGTCAGCTCCAACCCAGGCCTAAAAATAGCTTGAAATTCTCAGGGAAGGATGACTGGCTTGTGGTTTTTATTGCAGTCAGAGAGTGGGGTCAGTGTGAGGGTTTCCATGCAAGGGAAGGGGCTTGTGTGGCTTGAACTTGACAGGAGGGCTAATGGAAAGAGCATCGATGCCTCTTACCAACTTTCCTAGATGTAGAGGGGAAGAGGAAAGGTAAGGATAAGGCTTAAAAGCTATCAACAAACAAATGTCAAAAAATTGACTCAGACTTTTTGCTCCATTTCATTCTGATGTTTGACTGGTGACTGGAATTTACCATTTTCATTTAATTCAATTTGAAGCTGGTTAATTAAATCATTATGATGCTTTATGAGAGCAGCAGCCTGATGCAGGAAAGAGAGGTGAACATTCTATCAAATACCTTGTGCAAGAGCCCAACACTGTGTATTCTCATTCTGAGAACTGCAATTGTTGCTTTGGTCACTATCAGTGATATGTGGGATTCTGAAATGGATTAAAAGTATCTTCATGAGGACTTTAATTATGGCTTTTGTAGGTAAAAGACATGCATGATTTTATATTCTGGGGAACCGGTGAGGTCAGAGATTCCCAGAGTTCTTTATTGCAAAGAAACAGTCTTGGATATTAATGGTGGTTGCTGCCATTGGCTGGATCAAACATCCATATGATTTGCATTGTCTCAAGAGTCTGAAAAAACGTGCAGATGGGGAAAATTGTGGGCCAGAGCATCCAGTACTAAGACGGCTGTCAGAAGTTCAGCAAATTCCTGTCATTCATTAGGGCATCCTAGATGAGGGATAAAAGAAGCAACATTCCACTGATCTCAAACACATGTCATAGTGGTGATTATGTTATTCACTCTGTTGATCCTGAGACTCTCAGGAGGTAAGGGGTCTGGGAAAGGAGTGATCTCTCCAGTGTTGTGACATCTGGCAAGGGATTGAGAGGGGAGATATATCAGAGACCCATGTTTGCCTTTATTCTGTATCAGAGAGGTCTGAAAGGCTGTGCCAAGCTTGCCGGAATCTGCTTCCATAATCTAAGTCATGATGAGAGCCACAGGACCAGGGCCCATGAGAGCCTCTGTCTCCAGGAGAGCCCAGTATGCAGCCAGCAATTCTTGCTCTAATGGCATATACTGTAGGGCTGAGGAGAGGAGTTTCATGTGTCAGAAACCTAGGGACCACTTATGAGCATCGCAAGTGATCTGAACACTACAGAAGGTATGAAAAAAGGTTGCTAAAACCTCTACAATGAAGGAGTCTCTTGGGGGCACCAGTGGGAATGATCATTTTATTATAATTTGGACAGATTCTAGAGTGTTTTGTTGGAAAGGATCCCATTTAAAATGAGCCAGTTTGTAAATGCATCATAAGTAGGTTTAAGTCAAATTTGTACATGAGGAATATATCGCATCTGGAAACCTAAAAGAAGTTGTGAGAGCTGAGAGGGTCAATAGCTGTTTATTGGCAGTATTGGGAATGGAGTGTCCTTTGGTGTGCCAACTGATTTTCAGTAAGCTAACTAAGGTGACACAGCCTTGCACTATGTGTGAGCCCTAGCATTTCTCCCTTTTGTTGGTTCCTTTTAGCATACTTGTATATCCTGAATAAGTGTGTCAAATGAATCTCATTGGAGGAGATTATTAATGTGATGGCAATTCTGTACAATGTCTGGCTATTGAGTGACACTGTGGGCATGATAAAGGTATATTATGTCTCTTCAGGGGTGAAGGCAAACTGCAACTCTGAGACTGTCGAAGCAGGCGTTCAACAAAACGTATCAGCCAAATCAATAATAGTAAAATATTTATCAGTGGCTGATGAGATGGGATCAGTAATTTCAATAATGGGTTAGAGCACAGAACTAAGGTAGTCATCACTATGAGGTATGAGTCGTCCAACCCAATTTGGCTTGTTCAACAGAGAAGCAGCGGGGGGTAATCACCATTGTCTGAATAGGTCTTGTATAATGGGTGTAAATTTTTAAATGCCCTGTTTTAGTTTACACTCGACCATATTAACTATTTTAGATCCTTGAGGTAGGGGGAGTCCATAGGGTTTCATTTTCTCAAGTAAATGTGTAAGTACCAAAGATTTAATTTGACGTTAATTTATTATGTGTTGGGTCAGCCTTCCATGACCACCATGCACTGTTTTAGGGCAATAAGTCTATGACCATTGGGAATTGAGGTCAGTTGTAGTTCTGATGGTTAAAGTGAGGCATACCTGTTGTTCTCTGTTATATATTCAGTAACTCCCTTAAAACTATAAGGGATACCTTGTTTAAACTCAATGGATCCCCAGGTACAACTGTAATTGAGACCTGGTGTTGATTCAGTCCACTGAGTTTTGTCAGTTGATGCATTTCTGCAGAAGTAGAAATTAATTCAGAACTTATGTTGTAGAGGCACAAAAGCCATTTGGAGACATTTTATCTTTTTGTTTTACAAATTATTTTAATATATACGTATTTTTTAAATTTCCAATTGTGTCAAATCGTCAACCTTCATTTCAGGTTTTTATTTCCTTCCCTGTGTTTGAGTCTGTTTGGGCTACTGTAATAAAAGACCATAGACTGGTTGGCTTAAACAACAGAGATTTGTTTTCTCACAGTTGAGACTGGAAATGCAAGATCAGGGTGCCAGTATGGTCAGGTTCAGGTGAGAGCCTTGCACATGGTCACTTTGCGGCTGTGCGCTCACGTGGCCTTTCCACAGTGTGCTCATGGAGTCAGAGATTTCTTTCTCTTTTCTTTTTCTTTTGAGGCCACCAATTCAGTTGGATTAGGACCCTAGTTTATGGCCTCACTTAAATTTAATTATGTCCTAATAGCCCTATCTTCAAGCACAATTATATTGGGTGTTAAAGCTACAACATATGAATTTTCAGGAGATACCATTAAGTCCTTGGACACACTGTATCCAGGATTAATTTTCCTTCCTTCCTTTCTTCTTTCCTTCCTTCCTTCTTTCCTTCCTCTTTCCCTTGAATGTTCTTGGATGACTTAGTTGGGGGAGGTGAGGAAACCAATAAGAGACTGAGGGAGCGATATATTGGACTTTTGCTACTCTGGACATGTAAGAACATGTAACACATATAACTGTATATCTATAAACCAAATGTATCTTCTCTTCCCCTCTAGTGTAAATTCTGCAAAGAGGGTCAGTATCTTACTAGACTCCCGGGTTAGGCAATTAAAAGTACTCATTGAAAAGTGAAGCCATAAATACTGAGTGAAAAAGCTTTATGAAGTGAGTTCTAAGTTTGCCTTTTACCATTATCATTTAGTTCTTGACAGTCTTATAAAAAGTTTTAGTGCTATTACCCTTTAAACTGATCCTAGTCAATCATCTTCCTCACCAAAATGAGAACTAAGGAGAAAGTACTTAGAGAATAAATATATATTTAGCATCTAAAGTCAAATCAATAATAAAAAGGATAACAATGCCATTTTTGCTGCTCTCTGTATTGATTTATAAAGTTTTGCATAAGCCCTATCCTCATGATGGTGGAGAATCACTCAGAAATTCCTCTGCTCACATGCAAACTTTGCTCTCTCTTTTATTTGCCATCTTTTCCTTTCCTTTCCTTTCCTTTCTTTTCTTTTCTTTTCTTTTCTTTTCTTTTCTTTTCTTTTCTTTTCTTTTCTTTTCTTTTCTTTTCTTTTCCTTTCCTTTCCTTTCCTTTCCTTTCCTTTCCTTTCCTTTCCTTTCCTTTCCTTTCCTTTCCTTTCCTTTCCTTTCCTTTCCTTTCCTTTCCTTTCCTTTCCTTTCCTTTCCTTTCCTTTCCTTTCCTTTCCTTTCCTTTCCTTTCCTTTTTTTTTACTATATGAGTTAGAATTATTATAGTTGTATCTCTCTAGGAAGCCTAGAAAGGAAGTGAGAAACCTTTTTTAGATAGACTCCACTGATTATAAGTCTGCTTTGGCTAAGTCCAATTTGTGTGTATTTTTTTAAATCAATTTTATTGGGAAATATTGTGGGACAGTGTGTTTCTCCAGGACCCATCAGCTCCAAGTCATTGTCCTTCAATCTAGTTGTGGAGGGCACAGCTCAGCTCCAAGTCCAGTTGCCATTCTCAATCTTTAGTTGCGGGAGGCTCAGCCCACCATCCCATGCGGGAATTGAACCGGCAACCTTGTTGTTGAGAGCTTGTGCTCTAACCAGCTGAGCCATGTGGCCGCCCCTCTGGGAGCTCAGTGGCAGCTGATTGTCTTCAATCTAGTTGTGGAGGGCGCAGCTCACTGGCACATGTGGGAATCAAACTGGCAACCCTGTTGTTCAGAGCTTGCGCTCTAACCAGCTGAGCCATCTGGTCACCCTTGTGTATATTTTTATCTTTCGAGTTTTAGCTCTGATATGAAATACCTGCTTGTACTACTATGAAGTGGAACCTATTTCAGGTAAAAGTTTCTCCTATTGTATATATGTGTATTAACCTAGACTGCAGAAGACATTTTGGGTGTAGTAGATGCACTCTGGTATCTTGTCATTAACTTTCGGCTACCATGAGAAAGTTTTGGTTCTCAGGTGTGATTTTCCTCACCTTCAAATTAGTATCTTGTCTCTGCCCATATGACCCTCTTTCTCCTATTTTCAGAGGAAAGAAAAATGTCTATTTCCTTTTTTAAGGATAATGACTTCACATCTACACAGACCCTATCTCTTTAGCATCCTTAGCAACAGTGTTTCAATAATTACCATCCTTATTCCCTGTGTTCATAATTTCTATTCTGGATATTTCTCATCAGCAAATAAACATTCAGTCACTTATGTTTCAAAAATAAAGTAAAAATAATACTTTAATTCATTTATGATTCTAGATAGTGTCCATGCTAGCCAGTTCACCTATAATAAGATCTACTTCCAGGAATGTTGTGGGATTGCCAATGAAATATGATATACCTTACTTTTGAGCAGAGTCCTGCATGAGCCAACTCAAGATTCTCCATTTCCCCATGTCCTTGACACGCAATGGGTCCAGAAGGCAGATGTTTGTTAACCCAGGTTCCTGAGTGATCATAATGTTGAATAGACATTGTTTCTGACTTGAGATGAAAATCATGTGGTGTGAATAGGAAATAAGCCTTTACTTTTAAGCTACGAGATTTGGGGTTTGCTTTTTACCAAAGTATAATGTCTCTTAGTGTAGAAATCGATTCCTAGAATTTGGGTTGTTACATAGTAAAAGCCTAAAATATAAGTTATTGTCTCACTGCCCATATGATCAGCAAACAAGCAAACAAAAAGAACTGTTATTTACAGCTAAAAATGTAGTGACACACATTATACAGTAGCCAATATTTTGGTTAAATAATGTTTGATATAACTTAGAAGGCAGACCATGCATCTGGTAGATGCAAAGTGTTAAAGATCGAAAACCAGAAGGAAATAGAGTGTATTCAGTATATTTAGCAAGTTGTTACAAGAATAGTAAGATCTCAAAATGAATTGGGCAGTTTAGATGCTAAACAATAGGGAGAAAATCACGAAAACTATAGAGGAAGAAATGGAATATAGATTTAAACTAAGCCTTGCAGGTTAAAAAAACAAAAACAAACACAAATGTAAACTACTTTCAACCAATTAAATTGCTGCAGAGCAAAGACCAAATGAAGGAAATGACCTTGACAGTCATACTTAAAACCACCTGGATTAATATACATTAGAAAAATAATCCAAATTAAGATTATAGCATCCAGTAAATATTTTCAAATGGTCAAAAATACCTCAGGGAATAGAGACTAAAGGTGTGCAGAAGCCACGCCTGATAAACGCCAGGTACTGATAAGGTATTGAGAGAGAGCAGAGCAAGAGAGCGAGAGCTAGAAATATAGTATATGTGAAACATATGTCTTGAAAGTAAATGTATTTGTGAATGCTGATATATAAAAATGAAGCTGATTGGAATGAAATTGATAAGAATCCAACTATGTTTTTAAAAAGAATGTACGGTCATAATAGACTCCAAAACAAGAATAGGCACAGCCATGGTTTACCTGAAATCTCTTATCCTCCATCATTCTAAGAGAAAGATGTTTTGCCTGAGAAAACTCGCACTTTTATTTTGATGTCATGATTGAATGTAATTGAAGATTGAGGTGAATAAACTGTGTATTCAGGAAAGAGAGTGAACAGAATATTTGGTGACCAGAGCAGAAGAGGTAGGTTTTTTGTTTGTTTGTTTGTTTGTTTTTGTTTTATTTTGGTTTGTTTGTTTTTAAAATAAATATTCCAGTCTTTTTCATTCTGGAAACAGAGTAAATTGTACTTCTATCCAGATTCACAGGCATGAACACGTGACTTGCTTTGGTCATGATATGTGAGCAGAACTCTGCAGGATTCAGTGCATAATTTTCTGTTTCTTTTCCCTCCCTGCCATGATAACTCTGAATTTTAAGGGTCCATTAACTTAGATTCTTAGTGGAGACGATATGGATTGGCATCCTCTGCTGATCTGAGATGGGCATGAAGCCTAAGCAGGAAATACACTTTTGGTGTTATTTATTTATTTTTATTTTTCAATTATAGTTAACATTCAATATTCTTTTGTATTAAGTTCAGGTGCACAACATAGTGGTGGGACATTTGTATAATTTAGGAAGTGATCCCCCTTATTAATCTAGTACCCACTTGGCACTATACATAGTTATTACAGTATTATTGATTATATGTTATATATTATACTTTACATCCCAGTGACTGTTTCATAACTACCAATTTGTAGTTTTTAATCCCATTATCTTTCTCTCCCAGTCCAACCACCCCTCTCCTATCTGGCAACCATCAGTTTGTTCTCAGCATCTATGAGTACATTTCTGTTTTGTTTGTTCATTTATTTTGTTCTTTAGAGCCCACATAGAAGGAGATCATATAGTAGTTGTCTTTGTCTCGCTTATTTTACTTAGCATACTACTCTCTAGGTCCATCCATGTTGTGAAACTTTTAGTGTTATAAGCAGTGAGATATAGGGCTGTTTGTTATTGCAGAGTATTCAGACTTTTACATTTACTTACATTGTCTTTCTTTCCCTGTCAGGCTTTGAAAAAATGTAATTTATGTATGTTTTACTAAAAATGTAATTTATATATATTTTACTACTTCTTTGTCGCACAGGGATCTGGCTTCTAGAACTTCCACAGCAGTAAAACTGGCCCGTTAAATTCACCCCAAACTGATTATGGCTAAATTTAATGGAGGCATTTTAGTTCATATTTTATTAACATAGCTGCAGCATGATTTTGTTGAATTTTTTTGACTTGAAACTCTTCCCTTTCCCTAGATTCTGGGTATTGTTGTATTTTCATTTCATGCTGTTGCTTATATACTTTATAAATGTTCTCTTCCACTTCACTTCACATTCCTTAAAATGTCATGTTCAGCAACGTTCTAAAATACTTTCATTTCTCTGGGAAAAGCATTTAATGTCACTGATGTTAAGAGCTGCAAATGTTCGGGGAACTCCTAAATTAGTATCTGTAGTCTAGATTGTTTTGTTGAGTTCTGGAACCTACGGCCACTGTCTCCTGAGCGTCACCACCTGTATCTGAATCTCAGCATTGCCCAAAGTCATCTTATACTTTCCTTCCAATATGTTCCTCATTGTAAGTTTCTTTTCTTGATGAGCATTACCAGTGTATCTCCACCGTGTAGTCAAGCCTATCAACATAGACACCCATGATGTTTGGCTGTCTCCACCACACATACCCAAATGAGTAACAAGTGCTGCTTATTCTAACTCTTTAATATGAACATATCATATTTCTCTCTATTCCCCCATGGCCATTCTTTTCATTTTATTTGTTTAATGATGTGCAGTAGAAGTTAGCCTCACAAAATCCTCTGATAAGTTATTTCTTCTCAGCTTTCTCCAGCACAGTTCCAAATTAGAGACGTTCACTATTCTCTGCAATTCTATTCTAGTTTATTAAATTCATCTTTGTTCAGTCAAAAGACATGACATTCTAGACCCATAAATTTGATGAAGTATCTCTGACATGCCAGAAAAAGCTTCTTAATGATTTTTCTTTCATACTTTTGAGAAGCTTTTTAAGGAGGAATGATGGTGATCTCACTTAATTCTGCTTTACTCCTTACCCACCTCCCAGAAAGCAAAACATGGCTTACCTGATAATATTTCAGATCATGAATACATTTCTTTCAGTTCTGATAGATGGGTTATCAACAGCTATAAATAGCTTAGATAAACTTTAAGTTATTTTTGTGTAACCATAATAAATAGCTCTTGGTAAACAGAAATAGCCATTCAAATTTCAGTAATGTCCAGTTGCTGAATTGTTTATGAAAACTGCTTATATACTTTTGCTATGATGGATTGGTTCATCAAACTCAATTACAATGTTTATACTATCTATAGAGTACAATATAATTAAAGTTATTTATTCATAAGATTCAATAATATAAACTACCTCTAATTATGAAATACAACCCTCAAATCCCAACACGTAATTGAGCTAGAATGACATCAAATGGACTTTGAAAGAGATAATTATTTCTTAAGAATGTTTTAAATTAAAAAATATCAAAGTACCATATGCATTAAAAATTCTTATAATGTGCCATAGAATAAACACAAACAATAATAACATAAAATTTATTAAAAATAGAGATGCATGGGTCCTAATGCTCCACCCAATTTAAGAAAGCTTTCTGACTGATGTGAGGCTGGCTTTAGTAAAAAAAGAAAAGAAGAAAGAAATGACAGAAAGAAAGAAAGAAAGAAAGAAAGAAAGAAAGAAAGAAAGAAAGAAAGAAAGAAAGAAAGAAAGAAAGAAAGGGAAAGAAAGAAAGCATAAATAATTCTAAAAGAACCAATATCAATTTCTTCAGGTCAATTGTTATCACTGACAAAAGTGAACTATGAACAAGCAGAGTTAATGCTTTCTTCTTTCTCTCCCTTTTTAGTATAAGCTGGAAAAAATAATTAGAACAGATTTGAAGTACAAGCATTGATAATGAAGCAGTTCTTTCAGAAGCATGTTTTATTATTTTTTCTCTAGGCTGCAAATGTTTTCACATCAAAATAATGATGTTAGTCATGAGTTTCTTGGAAAAGCATTTATAAAAAGCTTTTGAGCAGATGAGATAGGAGATGTGTTCTTCAGTGCTAATAAAAAGAGACATGTTTTCAGTAGAATATCGTGAGCAGAAATCCTTTGGCAGTAGTCATTAAACAGATACTTTAAGTGCATGCTGAAGAGTTGGGAGAGAAAGCCTCAAAACTATAAACTAACGTATCAGAAGTGGGATATCAAAAGGCCAAAAAAGATCCTGAAAATGACAAACTTGAAGGACCAAAAATCTGGAGAAAAACATGAGCTTTCATGCATGTAATTTATATATTTCTGCTAAAAATGTATCCCATATGTAAAAAATGAATATATTATAAAATGTAAAACTCTATAATTTCACTCAATGTGAAAACTCAGTTGGTAACACCACTGACATAAAAAATTAGAACAATGCCAGCACCCACAAGCACCCCCTGCCTGATATTACTCCCTAAAGAATTACTACCCTTAATTCCGTTCAGACATTATACCTGTTTTATAGCTTAAACACACACACAAACAGAGAACTATACTGTTTGAATTTGTGTGTGTCTGTCTTTCCTCTCTCAACTATTAAGTCTGTGATGCAAACATATTTTTGTGGTTGTGGTATTTTCTTTGATGAATAGAATTATTTTTTATGACTATATTAGGATTAATCCCTTCTGCTGTTGCCAGACAAGTTGATTGTTTGTATTCTGTAGCTGGTAGGAATAATACTGCTATAAACACTGTTGCATGTCCTGTGATGCAATTATGAGAATTTCTGATTGCTTGCTTTTAGTTTTAGCAGATGCTGCCAAACAGTTTTCCAAAATGGTTAAACCAGTTGGCACCTCCACAGAAGTATATGGGCATTCTAGTTGCTTGCATCCTCACCATTTGTAGGCAATGGTACTCATTTTAATTTTAACCATTTTGGTGAGTGTATTTGAATCACCTTGTTTAATTTGGTTTTTCTATCACTAATAAGGTTGTATACCATTTCTTATACGTGTTGACTATTTGAACATTCTCCTTACCTGTTGAAGAGTTTCTTCCACTCTTTTTTTTTTTTTTTTTTAACTGAGGTCTGTTTTCTCATAGATACGTGGATTTTTTTTTTTTTTTTTTTTTTAAATGTTCTGGCTATGAGTCTGTCCTTGGCAGTTGGTATTACAATATCTTTCATCAACCTATGGATTGCTTTATCACTCTCTTATTGGTGTCTTTTAACATTCAGAAGTCTTGGTTAAGACATCTACTTATGCCAAAGACAGGAAGATACTCTCCTGTTTCATTGTTTCATCTTTTGTATTTATATCTATAATCAATAAGGAATTTGTTTCTGTGTATGTTATACGGATGGTTCGAGCATTAGTTTATTTCCATATAGATATCCTCAATTTTTTCTTGTTTTTTTTTTTTTTTTTAGATTTTGTTATTAAATTTATGCTGATTTTATAAAATGAATTGTGACTGTTCCCTATTTTTCTACTATCTGGACATACTTAAGATTGCTACAAATTATTCTGCAGTGTTAGGAGTATTTAACAGGAGACATTATGTTGAGCCAGGATCTTTCTTTCTCACTAGATTTTTACTTACAGATTTAATTTCTTTACTAAATATAGGAGATTTCAGGTTTTCTACTTATCTATGAATCACTTTTATGAAGGTGTCCTTTTCAGAATCTTTGTCCATTTCATATAAAATTTCAAGCTAATTTTTTAATGTTGATAAAAATCACTTTAATATTTTTATCATATCTAGGATCTAGAGTGATGTCTGGTTTTCATTCATGTTAGTAATTTGTAATTTTTTTTCTTATTCACTCATGTTGGGGTTTTTTCCTAATTAATCTTTTCATACAACCAACTTTTAATTTCTGTTTTTATCTTATCAACGTTGTTTCTTTTTCTGGTTTACTAAAATGGATAATTAATTCTTGATGCCAGTCTTCTAATGTATGTGTTTATGGCAATAAATTTCCTTCAAAACATAGCTTTAACTTCAAAATACACTTTAATATGGATTTTCATTATTGTTTAGCACAGACATTTCCTCTTTGTTATTTTGGCTTTGACTTATAGACTACCGAAAAGTGTATTGCTTTAATTTCAAGACTTCAAAGATTTTATAGCCATGTACTCTTGTTGGTTTCTAGCTTAATTCTTTTGTAGATTAAAAAAACCTAAATAATTTCAGTCATTTGAAATTCGTTGCTACTTGCTTAATGGCCTAATAATTCATGTACATATATAAAAAATATGGGTGTGGGTAAAGTAGTCTATGACTTTGAATTTGACATATTAATAATGTTGTTCAAAATTTCTAGTTCTTTACTGATGGTTTGTCTGCTTGCTTCACCATTTACTAACAAAATGTTGCTAAAATTTCCATGTTGACTGTAGTTTTGCCTACGTATCCTTTATGATATGTCAGTATTTAAATATTCTGAAGCTATATACAGATATGTAGGCATTACCTTACATCCTTCTAAGATGACTTTCTTTTTACCTGAAGAACACTCTACCCCTGATTTTTGTTTGTTTTGTAATTGATGCTATTAGTTTTTGCAAGTAATAAAATTTATTCATTTAACCTTATTTTTGAAATTAAAAAAAAAAATTCATTGGGGTGACAATTGTTAGTAAAATTACATAGATTTCAGGTGTACAATTCTAAAAATTATTTTTGTTGGGTGTGGAATTCTAGACTGACAGTTATTTTCCATAAGCATTAAAAATGCCATACCAGTGATGTCTGACTTACATGATTTCTCTTGAGAAATCAGTTGCCAGTCTTCTTAATACTCATTTGAGGTCAGTGTCTTTTTATTTTTTAATATTTTATACATTATAAAATGTATAAATGTATGATGTTGCTATGACTTTTCCAAATTGTGATTTTATTGTACTTATTTAATTGAGAATTCCTGGAAGGTTTAAAGAATACTTTTCACTTACCTATGAATGCTTCTCCTCAGAATTCATAATTATAGACAACAGTATGTGCTGGGTTCTGGGATAAGCACGTTACTTCGATTTTCTCATATGACACTCAAGGAAACCCTATGAAGTTGCTACTATTAATTATTCCATTATATAGAAGAGGAAAGTGAAAGCTTAAGTAATTAGGCCAAGGTCAAATATCTAGGTTCTACAACAAGGACTGAAATTATTTTTTCTTATCCCAAAGCCCATTTACATTAATAATAAGTATCCCCAAATATATTTGGAACAGTTAATGATGTGGTACTTTTAATTCAGTAAAATGACACTAGCTAGAGATACTTGAAGTATGTGGCAAACTGGAAAAAGAAAAAAAAGTTTATTGTCATGAACGTGAGTTTTAATATTGCCTGTGGCACCAACAAGCTCCAGGGACATGATTAGGATGAAAATTTTGGGCCCCAAAACCTCATTTTTAAATAAGGTTGTTGAGGGGTCAAATATATGGTGACAGGAGCAGTGACGTGACTTTGGGTGGTGAAAACAGAGTATGATATATAAATGATGTATTATATACAATATATATATACTATATATTGTACACTTGAAACCTATATAATTTTACTAACTGGTGTCACCCCAATAAACTTAATAAAAGTTGCCAAAATTTTAAAAATAAATAAGGGTGTTGGATAAGGTGATCTTTAATGATTTTTCTGGCTATAAAATTCTATGGAAATAATCGTATTTTAAGCACCCTCTGCAAAGTTGTATTATTTATTTATTTAATCAAAATACTGTGTGCTTATGTAGACTCCATGATGAGAATACATCAATTCATTTTCTGGAGCTGTTAAGAAAAAGCTGTTGTGAACATTATCTTATAAATAATACCCTCTCCAGATCCCTGAACATTAATGTTGGTTTTTCAAAAATCTGTCTGGCTTTTTTATATTTGTTAAAAATGAGGCACCTAAAATTGAACGCAGTTCTCACAATGCAATACAACTAAATTGGATATCAAGGGTCTATTATCCTGCAGCTTAATGACATGATGCCTCTGGATATACAACCCCAAGTCACAAAAGCCCTTCATAGTGCCTTAGAAAATGTGTGTATAATTCTCTATGCTTTAATATTAAATATTCTTTTAGGTTTCACTTTACACAATGATTTCATTTCTACTTATCACCAAACGAATTATTTAGCAGCATCTAATTTTAAATAGATTTTTGTTTTTTGGTGGTATCTGTCTTATCTTTCAAGCTTCTTATGGAAATACTTGTATTTTTTCTGCATATTTCATAATATTGATGTTAGTATTCAGGTATTTACAACTTTGTAATTTTCTTTTTTTTAAATAGACAAATCAACTTGTCTTGACATGCAGCTGAGAAAGTCTTATTTCAGTTAAATGTTGCTTTTAGACTAGGAATAGAGAGAGTATTATTGTTTACATTTTAAACTGCTACAGTATTAAAAGTCAACGTAGCAAAGCAGTATGGTCCTAAGAGCAAATGGCTGGTTGTGCTGACACGCTTCTTGAAGTCAAGTCTTTAATTTTCTTACGCAAAGTGCTAAATGAAAACAATATACAGATTGAAATTATGCATGCATGGTTATAAACAAAAGCAAAATAAATTATTTTTACTTAGAAAAAAGTGCAGAATATAGTATGTTTCAATTTCGTATTGTAGTTATTGAAGTGTAAGAGCTCAAAGGCAGTTTAGATCACCCCTGCTTTCTCTGACAACTGTTGACATTTTGGAAATGAATATATTCAAGTCGCATTTGGAATTCATACCTTTAAAATGCCTTGAATATTTTAGTTTATCTCATAATGAATAAATTGAATAACAATATGACTCTAAACACTTTGCTTCAGAGGGCATTTTTAAATAAGCGAAAACTAACTGATAATTATTCCATTTTTTTCAAGTGGGAATAATGAAGTTATATGCTATTAAATGTTAGATGCTTAGAAATGTATTATGTGGTGATATTACAACATGTTCCTTAATTTACTGAAGTGATAAGTGAGTTTTCAAGGGAATATAACCATATGGCAATTGAGGGACCAGTTAATTGTTGGAGTAAATGATAATCCCTCTTATTATTATTCTTATTCTACAAATGATATGTGCTGTCCAGAGCCTCTTTGGTCCTAAACTTTAAGCACTGTATGTCGTAGAGCCTACCTACATAATTACAGAGCATGGAGGATCCAACCATTAAAATCCAATGACAGGCAAAATAGGAAGAGTAGTTTTAAAAAAATAAACAGGTCTAGCTCTGGGATGTCACAGTTTCTAATTAAGATTATAAGTGGAAGAATAGTTTCATAAAAATGCTCATTAAACAACAGTTTATGAAATGGACACTAAAGTGATGGAGCTGTAATTTTACTAGTTCAAATATGCAGAGTGCTCTCCCTCTCCACCCCCCAACTATTACTAGATTTACAGTAGTAAATTTTACCTGTGGTCAGCTAGAATCCCTAGTTTGAGTATTCTGTCAGCCAGTTAGCTTCTGACTTATGAGGAAATAATTCTAAGTAAAGCTCCATTGCCTGACAACATTGGTCTTGAACATAACCTGCATTCTCTCAGTAATAATTATGTATGAGACAAGAAAAAAAATTAGAAAAACAAGCAGCAGTTATTTCTCTTACGTTTAGTTGAAATAAGATGATTAATAGGAAGACATATGATTTTAATACCATGTTTGTACAAGACTAATATTAATATTGTAACTGAAATTTAATAATGCTGTACATTTTATAAAATATTTTCATAATCTCTTCATTTTATCTTTTCCATATTCTGTGAGGTAGGCATTATCCACATTTGAGAAATGAAGAAAATATTTTATTACTAGTATGTTTTTGGCGAAATTACCTATTCTTTTTTTATTTGAAAATGATCCTGACCCATATGGAAAATTAATAAAATACGTGCATAAAGGTCTTCTGGTCAAGAGGGCAGAATAGGTAAATGATGTTCTCACCTCCTCATAATGATCACATCAAAATTACAGCTAAACTATAGAATAACCATGACTGACAATCACCTGAAGTCTAGCTGAGCAGAAGTCCTATAACTAATGACATACAGAAGAAACCAACTTGAGACTGATAGAAGGGACAGATATGGAACTGGCTGGTCCTACACCCACATGTGGCAGTTAACAATTAGAAGGGATATCTAAGTCGTGGAGGTCCCCCCTGAGGAGAGAGGGGTCCTAGCCCCACACCATGCTCCCTAACCCAAGGTACCAGTGTTAGAAAGAGAAGTCCCCATAACTTCTGGCTGTGAAAACTAGCAGAGATAGCAGTTGAGTGAAATGGAGGACTTTTGGAGTTCCAAGTGTTCCTTTTAGAGGGTCTATGAATGGACTTACACGCTGGCAGACTCATTTTCTCTTAGTTCCAGCACTGGGGCAGCAGCTCAAAAGGTGCTAGGGACATACAGGGAGGAAACTGAGTTGTCTAGTGTCAGGGCCAGGGCTAGAAGGTGAGCTTTCTCCCAGACAGAAGTGCTGGCAGAAACCATTATTAACTTGTTGAGCCCTCCCCCAACTGAGCCTGCAGAAGCAGGCAAGCACCATGTCTGAGTCACCATCAACCTGGCTAACACCATTCCTTGTGTTTCCAGGAGACCCATCCCACCCAATTTGCAGGTCTACCCAAGCCTCTTCCAGTGGCTTTTCCATACAAATGGCCTGTCTTTGCTCATGCTACAGACTTCCCTAAAATATCTGCAAGGCCACAAAACCCAACAAGCAACATGTGATTTTGGCATCCCCTGTACCACTAGCTGAGCTGCCCAAGCCTAGCACTAGCGTCAGCCAGCCTTGGTTCAGAGCTCAGCCTCTCCCAGGCACCTACAAGCTAAACACAAATGGCAACCATCTGCAGATCACTTTGTAGCTCATATCAAGTGGCCCCAGGCAGGGCACAGGCAGTTGCTGACCTTGGTCTACAATAAAGACCCTCTCAAAAGGCCCCAGAACCAAAACACCCAGTGGCCAGCTTCAGATCACACCAACCACCTCTTCAGATGACACACCCATCGAATAGACTGTTCAGGTACCTGAACTCTGCTAAAGTGAATATTGTCCTATAAGGCCAGCCCCTGCACAATTTCTCTTCCACTGTAGCCACAGCCAGTTCTCACAGCCATCAGCGTGATAGTCAATCCCTCCCACTGATATGCAAACATCAATAAAGGCTCAACAACAACAGGAGGTACACACAACCCACACAAGGGACACACCTGGAGCATATGACTCAGGTGTTTCTGCACCACTGATCTCCACAGGACACCTACTATATAAGGACACTCTAACAAGACTGAGAGACATAATAAATAGGAGCAAACAAAAGGAGGCAGCCAAAATGAGGAGACAAACATGTCCCTAGTGAAAAAAACAAAACAAAAATGCAGAAAAAGAGCTAAACAAAATGGATCCAAGCAATCTACCAGATGCAGAGCTCAAAACACTGGTTAACAGGATGCTCATTGATAACAGTGAGAAGTTCAACAAAGTGATAAGGAAACATAAAATTGGAGATAGAAAATAACAACAGCAAAGAACCAGTTAGAAATGAAGAATAAAATAACTGAAATGAAGAATACATTAGAGGGAATCAACAGTAGATTAGATGAAGCAGACGATTGGATTAATGAGTTAGAAGATAAGGTAGCATAAAATACCCAATGAGAACAGGAAAGAGAAAAAATAATCCAAAACAAATGAGGACAGCTTATGGATCCTTGGGACAAGATAAAGCATACCAACATTCACATCATAGGGGAACCAGAAGGAAAAGAGAGAGAGGAAGGAATTGAAAACCTGAGGAAATAATGATGGAAAGCTTCCCTAACTTGGTGTATAAAAGAGACATACAAGCCCAGGAAATGCAAAGAGTTCCAAACAAGGTGAACCCAAAGAGGCCCACACCAAGACACGTCATAATTAAAAGGCCAACATTAAAGACAAAGAGAGACTCTTAAAACCAGTAACAGAAAAGCCATTTGTTATCTACAAAAGAGTTTCCATAAGACTGTCAGCTGATTTCTGAACATAAAATTTCAGGCAAGAGGGACTGGCACGAAATATTCAAAACAATGAAAAGTTAGGACCTACAACCAAAAGTACTCTACCCAGCAAAGCTATCATTTAGAATTGAAGGACATATAAAGAGCTTCCCAGACAAGAAAAATCTAGAGGAGTTCACCACCACCAAACCAGCATTGCAAGAAATGTTAAAGGCACTTCTTAAAAAGAAAAAGGGAGAAAAATCAAATATAAGAATAATAAAATGGCAATAACTACATATCTATCATCAATTACTTTAAATATAAATGGATTAAATACTCCAATGAAAAGATAATGTGGCTGAATGGATAAGAAATAAAACCCTTACATATGCTGCCTACAAGAGATGCACTTCAGATCAAAAGAAACACATGGACTGAGAGAAAAGGGATGGAAAATGTATTTCATAAAAATGGAAACAAACAAACAAAAAGCTGAGGTAGCAATAGTTATACCAGACAAAATAGACTTTAAAACAAAAGCTAGGATAAATGACAAAGAAGGACCCAGCAATTCCACCTCTGGGCATTTATCCAAAGATCCCCAAACTCTGCTTTGAAGGGACATGTGCATCTATATATTTATTGCAGCATTATTTATAATAGGTGAGATATGGAGGTAACCTGGGTTTCCATCAGTGGATGAATGAATAAAGAAGTGGTAGTACAATATATATAGTGGTATGTTACTCAGCCATAAAAAAGAATGAAAGCTTGCCATTTTCAACAACATGGGTAGACCTAGAGAGTATTGTACTGAGTTGAATAATTTAGACATAGAAAGACAAATGCCATATTATTTCACTTATATGTGGAATGTGAAGAACAAAATAAATGAACAACAATGGTGACAACAACAACAAACAAACAAAAACAAACTTGTTAATCCAGAGAACATTTGATGGTTGCTGGATGGGAGGGTGGTTGGGGAGATGGGTGGAAAATGGGAAGAAATTAAGAAGTACACATTGGTGGTTACAAAATAGTCATGGGGATAAAAGTATAGCATAAGGAATATAGTCAGTAATATTGTAATAACTATGTATGGCGTCAGGTGGGTACTAGATTTATCGAGGTAGTCACTTTGCAAGTTATGTAAATTTTAATCACTATGTTGTACACCTAAAACAATTGTAATGTTGTATGTAAACTGTAATTGAGAAATGATATTAAAATAAATAAATACATAAAATACATGTATAAAATATTGAAAATCAATTTTATGCCATCACATTTTTAACATAAGTACATCCAATTGAAATGTGTTAACTTTAAGAAGTTAAGCATGAGATAAAATTACGTATACAACATATAAAACAAGTAAAAACATACTCTACTTTCATATGTTCAGCATCTGAAACAAAATGTAATGTGTGTCCTGAATGAGGAACTGACAAAGAGGAATTGAAATAACAAATACCATGTTCTATGTCTCAGTATGAGGTACTGTGACATAGAACTAAGTAGAATGTACTTAATCTCTTGGGATGAGAAATTTAAAGGCCATCTATAGAGATGAACATTAAATACATATTTTCAATTAGTTTATTAAGTGAGACCAAGTAGAAAATCATGAAGGGAAGGAGCACTGAGAACCATTTGAGAATTTACCCTGGTCTTGTATGACAAGCTAATTAACTTTTAGGAAGTGATAAATTAGCTGATACCTCATGCATAAGTAAGAGTTAGATACTAAATTAAAAAGGAAAAAAGAAACAGATTTAGGTTCAAGGGTATTTTCTGAGGCTGTGACTTTTGAGGACCTTAGGATTAGAGGACCTATGGCTGAATTAGAGCAAAGGGGGTGCTTAGCAGAGCAACATACATGAGTCATGCAGGTAGTACCACACTAAGTATGACTATGTTAACCAAGTTCAGATTTGGTTTACATTTTTTAAGCAAAATTAGGAGTTACTAAAAGGGCTTAAATTGGAAAGAATGACATGATTTGTTTTGTGATTTTAAAACACCCTTTGAGAGCATCACGGTTTAATGAAGCGTTAAAGAGAGGCCAAAGAAGAAGCTAATGCAATAATTCAAGTGACAAATGCTGGTGGCACTGAATAGTGTTGGAGAAAGATCATTAGGGAAGTTGATTGGAACTTGTACTTCCTTAACCGAGGGTAGGCGTGGTCAAGGATGATTCCTAAGATTTTATTAACTGAATCTCAGCCTGTGAAAGTGCATTTCCAGAGGTAAACCACCAAAAAGAGAATTTTGGGCACAAGGTTTGTGAGTTCAACTTGAGGAGTGTTAGATACATTGCAATTTCTGGAGTGGAAACAAAGTCTGAACTGGAAATATAGGGCTGAGGATCACAGCATTTGGATTTCGAACATAGAGATTAGATTCAAGTGAAGGAGATTATTAGGAAACAAATACAGAGTTTTAGGAAAAAATGGTCCAAAGCAGAGCCATGATGAAAATAAAATATTTAAAATTTGCAAGAGGGAGAATAACTTAAAAGGAGACAAAGGAGAAAGACCTCATAGAGACTGAAGGAAGCAACGATTTAAAAAGGAAGAACGATCGACCATGGAGAATACTGCTTACATATCAATTAAAAAGAGTTCTTAAAACTACCCACTGGAGATTGGACACGGAGATTACTTAAAAATGGTCAAGAAAAGATCCTATAGGGTGGTGATGTTGCAAACCCATGGAGAGGTTTAGTAAGTGAATGTGAATGGAAAATATGATTAGATGTAACTAACAACAATAAAATAACAACAAGGCAATTTGAATAACTTTGATTTTGAGTAAAGTAGATTAATAGGGCCATACAGAGGATGAGATGAATGATAGAAAGAGGTATATAGATGTGAGAAATTATAAAAAGGAAAATGACAATCTATACACAGCTTCTTACCCCCAGTAAAAAAAAAAAAAATACATTAATTTTATCTGCCTCTCCCACAGGGGAATTAAGAGTCTAAAGGTCTTAAGGACACATAAAGCCTTTGATTCTGTGGGAGTCTTTTAGAGTAAGCCACGTGGGATTGTCATGTTTTTGTGCAAACGCCAATGAAGCCGAATGTTGGAAGCTCAAATGATAATTATTACCTAATCAATACTGGAAGGATGCTGGCCCTTATAAAACTTTATACTTCTAGTTGGATTTTGTCATTGACCGTTATACATCCTCGAGAAGAAAAAGAAGAGTTGATTGAGTGATTTGATTGAAGTTGGCTCAAGGCTCTCTACATTTGATCTTAAGGTGTTGTGGGAGACTGCTGTACCAGTGGAATCTCTCCGGGTGCCACATCAGAAACTACCTTTCAACTTTCTTGCTTCTACAACACTAGTATAAAGGACAAGAAATGCTTTTATGTCCTGACACTTCCAGGACTGACAACAGCAATGTATGCCATCACTAAGACATAAACCCAAATGAGCTGACGAAGAAAAATAGCATACTATGTATTTAAAAGGGTTCAAGAATTAGGGTTTAGAAATTAGTTAAAACCAACAGAAAAACCAACAGAAAACATGTTAGTGAAATAAAGCTGATAGAAAATAAGTTTCAAGGTAGGACAAATTTTTCTAAGTGCTTAAGAATCCTGGTTTCCCACTTTAAAAAAAAAAATAGTGGATGAAATAAACAACATTTACTGTGGAGAAAAAAATACTTAATAATCTAAAATAGCAAATGGAAGATATATCTTAGAGTACATTGTAAAAATATAAAGAGTGTATCTGTTAGTTTGCTGATATTTATTATTGCTCATATATTGTCAATTACCTGGGAGACACTGACTGATGTGGGTAGGGCTCATCTGAACTTGGCTTCAAATACATATTGGTCCAGGTTTGATCCAGGTGTGGTTCATCCTCCTTTGACCAGTGTGTTAGCTAAAGCATGTTCTTCCATGGTGATTGAAGAGGCACAAAAAACCAAGCCCCACTGCACAGGAATATTTCATGTTTTGCTTTAATCAGATCTGTAAACATCCCAGTGACCAAATGAAGTCACATGCTGAGCCCAAAGTATAGAGATGGGAATTTTACTCCACCTTTGCTGGGGTAACTACAGTCACATGGAAAATGGTGTGTATACAGGAGGGGTGCACTTTTGTAGCCATTAATCTTATCCACTACATATGAATATTATGAGAAGGAGACACTTTTAGAGAATAATTCTAGGAGTTTAACATGTGGGTAGTAAGATTTATAAGTAGGCCCACCAAATACTTTATTATCCAAATTAGACACTTTGAGAGTAAAAGGGGAGGGATATTAATAAATTTGCTGGAACCACCAGCATAAACTAGGGCCATATTGACAAATGGAAATGCATAGTTAAGCTAGCCATAAGAAGAAAAAGGATACAGATGGAAAAGCAGCAACTTTCGATAAAAGAAAGTAGAAGAACGTTCTCCTGATATAAAGATTTTAAAGTTTCAGTGATGCAAAAGACAATACATTTAAACACATAACCAAAATGCAATTAATAAAATCAATATAATAACAATACATAGAATTATGGATAACTCATACAGAATACACATACTTTATTATGTCTGTGAAAAATTTATAAAGTGTTTTGTGCATTGAAATTCATAAATTCGTAACATGAATCTTCACAAATTCCATCAAAGTGAATATTTTTAGGCTCCATTTTTGTCATCACCAAAATAAAAAAAAATAGAAATGCTTAATTTGATGACTGAAAAATCTTTACTACTTTTGAATTCAGAAGCAGTTCTCAAAAGCCACTGTAAGAAAATCCAGTGGGAAATTAAAAACCATATGGAAAGCAATAAACATGAGAACACTTCATATCAAAACCTATGGGAAGAAGCTTATGTACTGAAAAAAAAAAAATCTTAAATACTATCATTATTTAAAAAATGAATAATGAGGTTATTCATTTTTCGGAGGTTGAAATTCAGAGGCCTGAATTTCAGAGGTTTACTTTTTTTAAACAATTTGACAGTGAGCAACATAATTGAACAACAAAATACACCAAACAAGAAAGATGAATTTAATAATAGAATGAAAATTAATAAAAAAAGAATAGTAGTCAAAACACATAAATTCAGAAGCTTGTATTTTTAAAAGTAACTTAAAATTTATTATAAAGGGAGAAAGTAAACTTATATAAATTGGAGTAGGAAAGGAGACAATAAAATATATGGGAGAAATCAAAGGTTTAAACAATATTCATATTAAAATTTATAGAACATGGTTGAAAAACCTCAAGGAAATGAATGATTTCTAACAAATAAAAAATGACTAAAATTGGGACAGCTCATTAGCTCAGTTAGTTAGAGTACAGTGGTCTTACAACAAGGTTGGCAGTTCGATCCCCTCACGGGCCATTGTGAGCTGCGCCCTCCACAACTAGATTGAAATAACTACTTGACTTGGAGCTCATGGGTCCTGGAAAAACATATTAAAAAAAAAAAAAAAAGAAGACTAAAATTAATCCAGGAAATAGGCAACTTGAGAAGATCAATTTCCATATGAGAAACACAAAATTTATTTAAAAGCTATCCTATTGAAAACAAGGGACCTGGATTAACTCAATTTTAGTTAAGCATCAGATCACTTGGTTCCAATTTTATTTAAATTATTCCAAGCTATAAAAAGAGGCAAAGAATGCCTGAGTTTATTTTTTGAAACTAGCTTGATTTAAATATACAATCTCAAAAAGGAAATGAGAGAAAGAGACAGAAAGAGAAAATATTTATGAATACAAAAACAAATATAATGCATAAAATACTAACAAATAGGAACAAGCAGTGCTTGAAAATGCAATGTAAAATACTGAGCAGAGTTAATTCCATAATCAAAGTGTGATTCAATATCAGAAAATCTGACACACACACACACACATGCACGCACACATACATTCAAAGAGAAAAAAGTGAAAAATTCTAATGGTAGGTTCCAATAAGGCATTTGGTGATATCAAAATCCATTCCCATCAAAAACTATGGGTGTAACAGGAATAGACGAAAAATCATTTAAAACCATTTACCAAAATTCTTGAACAAACATTATCATACATAACAAAATTCTGTTTAAAAAAAAAAGTCGGCAGGAGCCCATTCACCATATTATATGTAACATTTTCTTGAGTTTTTAGCAAATACAGGAACGCAGGAAATGAATGATGATATAAGTTTTGGAAAAAGGAGATAAAGTTATGTTTCTTTTTGATCATATGATTTATATCTACAACCTCCATCTTTTTTTAAAAAATTAAAATATATAGGGTGACAGTGCATAGTACAATTAGATAGGCTTCAAATGTACAATTCTGTAATACATCATCTATATATCACATTGTGTATTCACAGAGTCAGTTCTCCTTCCATCACCATATATTTGATCCGCTTTACCCTCTTCTACTATCCCCACCCTCCCCTCACCTTCTGGTAACCAATGAACTATTGTCTGTGTCTATGAGTTTTTGTTTCTTTATTTGTTTGTCTTGTTCGTTTGTTGCTTTCAGTTTTTTATCACACATATCAGTGAAGTCATATGGTTCTCAACTTTTTTTGTCTGACTTATTTCACTTAGCACATAAGACCTGAAACAGTAAACTGCACAGAAGAAAACATAGGTACTAAACTTATGGACCTTGGGTTCAAAGAGGATTTTATGAATTTGACCTCAAAGGCAAAGGAAGTAAAAGCTAAAATAAATGAATGGGACTATATCAAACTAAAAAGCTTCTGCACATTAAAAGAAGCCATCAACAAAATAAAGAGGCAACCAACTGAATGGGAGAAGATTTTTGCAAACAATACCTCTGACAAGATGCTAGTATTGATAATATATAAGGAACTCATACAACTCAACAATAAAAAAAGCAAACAATCCAATTAAAAAATGGGCAGAGGACCTGAAGAGACATTTCTCCAAAGAGGACATAAAGATGGCCAACAGACATATAAAAAGATGCTCAACATCATTAATCATCAGAGAAATGAAAATAAAAACCACAATGAGATATCACCTCATACCAGTTAGAATGGCTATTATCAACAGACAAATAATAAGTGTTGGAGAGGCAGTGGAGATAAAGGAACCCTCATACATTGTTGGTGGGAATGCAGATTGGTGCAGCCACTATGGAAGGCAGTGTGGAGGTTCCTCCAAAAATTAAGAATAGAATTACCATATGACCCAGCAATTCCTCTTATGCATACATACCCCCAAAATCTGAAAACATTTATATGTAAAGATATACAACACTCATGTTACCTCCCTAAATATTGAAATGAATAAGATCAGTTGATAGAAGTGACTTGATATTAAAATAATCTTTTAAAAAATCAGTAGGTTGTCTTGAATCAGTAAACAACTAGAAAAATAAATGGGAAAATTATTCAAAATAACAACAACAAAACAAAGTCAAGTAAGTTAATACAATACGTATCTATAAATTTAACAAGAAAGACATGGAACATAGATGAAAAGGTGAGAACACATTATTACAAGACAAAAGCCCAGAAAATTCATCCCTTGTTCTTGGATGAGAAGAGATGATGTTATAAAATATAAATTATCTCCAAATCAACCTGTACCTTTAATGCAATTAACCCAATCTCTAGTGCTTTCTAAATCTATTGAAAACTTCTTTAGAAGTTTTTCATAAGGTAGGAAGGTAAACTAGAAAGTGTCAGGACTCCAGCCTAAAATAGAAAGTTTTATTTCTTATCTATTATTATTATATTACCTACAAAGGCAGCAAATTTGCAAATTTCTTCTGAGCTCTTGAAATGTGTGGTGATTTTGGTGAGAGTCCTATTATAATATATCATAAGTTATTTGCTTCAGCAGATTTTTTTTTTTTGTATTCTTTTTTTGGAAAAATAGTAGAATTAGGGAGAGAAAATTATTTGAGTTTCCACATTGATGAAAATATTCTTACTTGCCGTATAAAATCTTATAAACTGATAAAACATAGATGTGACTGGCCAAGCTGATTTATCTAAGAAATATATGAAATTTTAATCTAATGTTTTAATTCTTAGATTCAAAGTGATAATAAGAGTAATCCGAAACAATCATATCAGGTAAAAGGATCTGCAGTAGAATCTATGAGCCATCTGTTTGCATTTGGAAATGAACATTTGTAGAATTCTTTAATCTTACATACGATTCGATTTTTAATTATTATAGTAGTGACTTTTGATAGGAGTATAGACAGCTTATCTAACGGGGCAAAATTTTAAATTAAATATATTTTTAACTCCCCAAAATATCCCAAACTACTTAAATGACAAGGTAATTAACAAGATAGGATATTTAATTACTATATATTTTCCACAATTAGCATTAAAACTCCTCCAGGCAAGTGGGATACCTCATACATTTTAGTATCTACTTTATTCCTAATCAGATGACACAATATTTTCAGAATATATTTGTTGATTAATGCGTATTCATCACACACACACACACACACAGACACACACACACACAGCACATAAATGCATTCAATTGAGCTTTATCTCTTCCCCCATAGAAAAGGTAATTACTGTTGTCTAAATAGCTCTGTCCTCCCCTATATTTTTGATTCCCTGTGCATTCAGGAGAAGTGATGTGGCTTCTTTTGGCAAAAGGCTATAACCAGAAAGTACTCATCATTGAAGTACAAACCTGAAGTATAGGATAGAAAGTGTGCTATGACGTCTTTTCACTTAATGAAATGAAAAAGGTCACAGGGCCATATGGATTATCAGATGGTAGAGGTTCCATTGGCCTGGGCCTGTGAATGACTGTGGACAGGGATCCTTCCTCCCACCAGAACAAACATTAGCTATATGCCATGAGCTAGAAACAAAAGTATCTATTGGTGTGTTAAGTGACTAACATTCTGTGATTAATTTGTAATGGAAGTTTAACACAGGCTTCTTAACTAATACTCCTTAAATCTTTATATTCAGACAAAATAGATCTTGCCATAAAAATAGAATTTATACAAACACATTTGTTCTCTTTCTTCCAGCTCTATTTTATGGAACTTTCTTTTATCCCTGTCATCAAGTAATTACAATTTGTCTGATAGTTTCCTTTTGTTAGAATTTGTTGTCTTTTTTAAAACAATATTTAATTTATTCATTAAGCATTTATTGAGTAATTATTTGGATGAAGGTTTTACAGGAATGACACAAGATAAATTAAAAAAAAAAAAGAAAAGAAACAGCACTCGCCCTTAAGTAGTTGACTATATAGTAGTCAACTATATAGACTTTTTTTAAAAAGCATACAAATAGCTATAACACAAGTTGGAATTTGATGAGTATTATAAAAGACACCTTAGGAAAGGAGTTCAATCACTGGGTTAGTTTTTAAAGTAGCATGTAGCTGGAGAGTTGCTAATGATCCTCATTATGTGTACATTTCAAACAATTTTCATCAAAGTCCCTAGTAATGTCTAACTATGACCTGCCCAGCGACTGATTTCTGCCTGACAGTTGTGTTATCTGCCTGTCCAAAAGGCAGTGAAGGTCAGAGCTCCACTGATGGGAGAAAACGGCAGAGGTATTTCAAAGACATAGAGCCAATCCCCAGCAAGTGCATCAAGGAAAACATGCACAGAGAATAGATGCACTGGCTTGAATTATTTTCCTTGGAGCGGAAGTTATGGATCCTATGGGATATTCAAATATAGGTGTCTTAGCTTATGGAAGACAGTAAGGGGCTTCCCCTCCTCCCCCACATCCTCATTCAGTTTTAACAGAACCATCAAAATTCGATTAATTGTAAACCAAGAAGTACTTTCAACAGAAGATTTCCAGATTTGCATGATTTGTTTTCTTTAAATATACAGACTGATTTCAGAGAATGGGCAGACAGATTTTGCTTTAAAGAGGTAGACAATTGCTATGTCTAATTTACATGGTGAAGTCAAGTCTCACTCCAAATTTAAGGCCACTATTTCTGGGGTCTCTCATAGCTTGTTACTATTCAAAAACTGAACAAAATTAAATTTCTGCCCAAATAAGTATGATACTTCTGAAAGGGATATGCAGTTGAACAGTGGTGAGTCCACATCCTTGGAAGGACCTAGGTAGGATCTGCAGAATGGCCTGGAAGGTGGAATCAAATGAATATCTGTATTGACATATGTTACAAATCTGATCTCTACTGAGGGAGAGGACCAGATAGATGCAAGGCAGGTTCATGGAGGACAAGAGGCCAAGAAAACTAAATATCAGCGCAGAGACTGATATGTATAGGACTGCTGTGTTTCACAGATTTTAAACAGCAAAAGTAAAATTTTTTCTTGAACAAAATAAACATGTTGACAATGGGTGTTTGATACGACATACCATAATTGAAGCTCACCTCACTCCACTCTCTCATTTCCATATTCATTGTCCACAAATAGTTAGCTCCACTGAAAGATGTGTGATAAATGGAAAAGATGCAGGACATGACCTGTCTGTTGGAAGAGGGGAACTACACCAAGCAAAACCAAATGAAGACATTACCTCCCATGAGCATTTTTTCTAAGAAAACAAATTATTATTTGTCATAAAATTAGTTTCAAATAATCTTGATAAAAAGGAGCTCAAAAATTAAGTAGAGATGATTGAAGCAGAGATTATAGAAGTGTGAGAGATGACAAGGAGGTAGAAGCAAAGGAATGGACAAGAAAAATGTAACAGAAATGTAATCACATTGTAAGTAAGCAAAGGGTGCAAAAACAAATGCAACTCAAAATCTCACAAGGAAGTGATTATCTCATAACAGCTAATAAAAATGAAATGTAGGACAACAGTGATCAATAGCTGATTTTTGAGATGTTAAGATATTTGGAACGTGAAAGATTATAAAGAAGAACATATGCAAAATTGTTGTTTATGAAAAAGATACATACTAATTGGGACAGGAGGATTTAAGCATAATAGAAAGAAAAAATTTCCTGCAATAAGGATTTAAAAAAATTACAATTGGAAAATGTCTATGCTGTCCTCAAAAAACATAAAGGACTCAGTAATTGTATACAAGGCTAAATTCCCTTCAATTATAAAGGCAGAGACAAAAATTCTTAATTATGCTGAAATCTCAGCAATAAAACATATTTGAGATCCTTAACAAAATACAACCAAATGTTCTGCCAAATAATCGTGGAAACCAGGGATAGAGAAGTAAGGTGTGGATATTAATCTCTTTAAAAAGTAAACAAGTAACCCTACTAAATTACTCATATTTTAAAACGGTAATAATATATAAAATTATAAACATTATTGTAAAAATAATAATTTAATTAACAAAACAATAGCAGATAAGGAATGGAAATTGTCAGGAACTTATGTTTCACAGAGCAGGCCAGTGGAGTGTTATTCTCATGGTAACAGCATATCTTTGTATTTCAAGCAAGAAGGGGGAAGAAAACAGGGGTGGTACCATCAGACTTGTGCTTACATCCCACAGGCCACCCATAGCTTCAAGAGAGGCTGGGCAAGTGACTTACATAGACTTTTCAGTAAGATTTAAAGGGAGTAAGGACAGAGGAGTTTGAGTGATCTGTGCTCCGTGTCTGCCACACCATCTCTCTTTGTTTATTCATAGGTGAGTTTCAGAAATGAAGTGCAGTACATTACATTCTTCACTACAAATAATATATAGTGGATATTTTTTAATCTGACATTTACATTTTACCAACTGAAAACATTTATTAAATATGTAACATCATTTTGCATAGATTAAAATCACATGTGTTAACCCGAATAATGAAAAAAAGAAATGTTAAATAAAATATTAAATACTTAATCTGAAGGACCAATATACTAAACATATTCAATCATCTAATACTTTCAAAAAATGTTTAACAGAAATCTTTCCTAATTTTCAGACACCGTGTTCAAAAATATTTTCCCTGAGGGTCTGTGGTAATTTTGTAGTAGTAGCATTCTAGGCATCTAAGAGGAAATGACACAGTATTTCTTTTGATGTTCCAGCAGTATCATCTGTCACATCTTTGTTTTTCAAACTTCTTTCGGTACGTCCATCTACAGCAACTGTTGCTAGTTGTAAATTGTCTTGGCTCAATGACACATAATATTTCCACAACAAGCAATAGTTTTTGATGGAGCCATTTTTCAATCATTCTCTTACAATTGCACTGCTGTCTGTATTGTGTATATCACACCATCACTGACTGACCATTTACAGCTTGGCAGGTCGTACACTGTCATAATCCACACAATATAGCAGATCCTCCTTCAGTTATTATACTGGTATTGTTTTAAAAATGGGTGATGGAAAGGTTTTTTCTTTAAAGTGTGTCTACTGTTTCGTTTCTTTCATTAGACTCATGGATAAATTATGTCCATGATTAAGAACTTTGATAAATTAATTAGATTTTGCAACTATGTATTTCAAAAGTAAAGTAAAATAAAATAGGCCATCATAGTCCTTAGATGCTAAAAAGACATTTGCTTAAATTATCAAAACATAATTTTACTAGTAAAGATGATTGAGAAAATAGACACAGATGAAGATGAAATGAGTGAGTAGAAGGTTGAGTTAAGGAACACAGCACAAGTGGTCCAAGAGTTAACAATATGAGAACCTTTATTAATCTGGATGTTGTCAAATAAATTGTTGATGCAAAGGGCAAGGGAGAATGGAGAGGAATATAATAATAGAAGAAAATGTCTGAAAGTTAAATAAAGACACATACTTCCAAATAGAAAGCTCCAACTCCTGGGGGAGGGAGTTGATAAATATATTTTAAAATATCTATAACTGTATAGATAGATAGATAGATAGATAGATAGATAGATAGATAGATAGAGATAGAGTTAGAGATATGGATAATGAGGAATTCATAAAATTTTACAGTGAAAGAAACAAGTATCAAAGTATGAAAAGATTTACATAGAGATCACACCTTTTTTGATCAAAAAACTAGAACAGTGTTTCTTAAATGTCAGAGGAAATTATTATGTACCTATAGTTCTATATTCTGCCAAACTATCAAGTAAGTATGAAGATAAATCAGCCAGTGGTAACTATGAATGGCTTCAAATGTTATAACTAGAAGGACTTTTAATAAAATAATGTTACTTAAGAACATTCTGCTGAAAATTAAAAAAATAATAAAATAAAAACTCTGTATCCTCCCATAATTTGTACCTTTTTTGTCTCATATTTTAGTTTGGCCATGTTATAAACCCCACCAGACATTATTATGTTATTTATGTTTCAAACGATTGATATTCTTTTACACTTATCCATGTATTTATTCTTTTCAATGCTTTTTATTCCTGCCTAGTCATACTTCCTGTGTCTTCACGTATCTCATATATTTTTAAAATGTGTATGCAGTTTATTATGAATCGACCAGCTATAGCAATCCAGATAATGTTATTTTTTTCCTTCCACTGTAAATAATGATCTTTTCTCGTTTTAGCCAGATTGTGAGTGGTTGTTAATATCATCAATTCAATCAAGGGTTGAGCTGGTTCAAAGGTTAGGCTGTGTTGCCATTTTAGGATGCACTAGCTCATTGTACCAGGAGAGTCACCCTTCCATAGTTCTGATTGAGATTTGGGTGGTTCTGTACCTTCTGTATCCCAGAAGCCTGTGGGAAATTCATTTCTCCTCTTGAGATGTTTTCATTTTGGGATATTATTGTCCCCGCATCCATATTTTTCAATACCTAGCAAATGTTTTGAGAGGAAAAATGGCAAAGTATTTGAGACAGACTCTTACACTTCATCAGAAGTTTGTCTCAAGTATTATGAGACTGTGGTTTATTTCACTTTGTCATTTAGACATTTTTATTTAGCACAGAGCACTAGCGTCCCTTGCAGATCCAGAACTCAGTAAATATTCCATCAGTAAACAGCTCTTTTTGGGGGGCTTCTCTAGTTTTCTATCCCATCACTCTTGAATTCACCTCTACTCAACTACCAAAGCCTCTGCTAGTTTTCATTCCTCCATAGAATCTTCGTGGATTAGGCCAGATACCTTAGACTCCCTACAAAATAAGCAACTAGATCCAAGAAGGAAATGGTTGGATATCTTTTACTCATACTAGGAAGGTTTTCTCCTCTTTGGAATTTTAGTTTACCATATTTTTCTTGCTTCCATAGCTATTTCATGCTTTTAAAATATGATATTTTTTAATGTTGCGGAGGGAATATTGGTCGAATGCGATCAACTGTATTTTACCCAGAAGCAGAAGTCCTCTCTTCAGTATGTGTTGACTCAAATTTTTATAGTCTAATTTATTGTAATGGAAAATATCATTTTTATTTTACACATGAGCTTCTTTTTGCCATTCTGTCTTGTCCTTTTGATTGTTATGATCAATATAGTTATTCTGTAGGTGAGGTGATACTTTATAGTTTCATAGTGATGGGTAACATTTAATTCCAATATTGACACAGTTTACCATTTTAAATAAATATACGTATACCACTTCTTTAAAATTACATTTAAATTCAAATATTTTTACTCTCAAAAGTTAAAATTTAACAGTACTTGGACTAACTATAAAATCGTAGGGAAACTCTTTGTCACTGTATAAGCATATATAAACTTAAACCAAATTATGATACTTTGATACAGAAATATATAAAATTAACTATAATTCAGTAGTTCATAGAGTATAAATATTTTTGAACTTTGTGTAACTAACGAGATGACCGAATGTCCTGATCTTCCCAGGATTACAGAGGTTAGTGGAACTTGGGACTTTTAGTTTTAAAAATAGAAAAGTCCCAGGCAAACTAGCACAAGTTGGTTAACATACCAAGGATAGAGCAATTTAGACTTCCAATAATGAGTGATACATAGACAATAATTTATGTTATTGATGTTTAGGGTTTACATAACATCTAAAAATAACTATAACTCAGTAACATTCATTGTTAGTAAAGGTGAATATAAACCACTTGGGAGGACAAAAGTATATAATTTTATATAATTATTACATTCACAATAAGAGTCATAAATATACAGTAAACTGAACATTAAATTTGGAATAAAAAATCTGAAATCAATTTCCAGATTTATCACGACTGTGTGACCTTTTGCACATCCATGAACCTCTCTGAACCACTCACATTTCTATTCGGTAAAAGAGTGATAATGATATTTGTCATATGTAACTTACTAGATTGTTTTAAAGATCAAGTAAGATAGTGTATAAAAGTAAATTGAAAACTCTAAAGTGCTATACTAATGTTATTTATACACTGTTATGTTCAAAATTATAGACAATTAACAGGCATTATTTGGTCACTAATTCATGTCATCATGACAGCATATGACAACATGTAGATTACTTAACATCCCCACTATTATCTCTTCTACAGTAGCTGAAGTTTAATTACTTAGCTACATCTCCACTGTTAGTCTTCTACAATGGCAGAAGTTTAGTAATTTAGCCAAGCAAAACATTTCCTTTTCATTAAGATTAAACTTCTAGCACAGAATTTTATACATGTCCTTGTGGCCACAAGGAAAGAATTGACAAAACTGGCTTTCAAATATTTAACAATATGTGTCACATGCCTATCACTTAAATATTTGAAAGCAAGTTTTGTCAATTGTTTTCCTATGGCTACACATTGAATATAATCTGAATTTCCACATGTATTAATCACTCATTCATAACAATATAAGCATATAGGAATGTGCACAGAATGATATGACACAGAGGAATGATATTTTATTGGGCATTTTAGCAAGAGAATATGAGAATGTTTGATAGAGTAGAAGATGGCTGAATTGACTTCTAAGTAGAAACTTAGTGGACATGTCAAGAAGACAGCATTGCAAGTCAAAGCTACAACAACTGAAAAGGTTTGGAGAAAGTATACGAACAATTCAAGGAATTAGTTGTTCAGTTAAAACAGAGCACAGAGTAAAATATAGACGTAGGTCAGGACAAGAGAGAGAGAGTAGTTCAAATAGGCTACATCATGTACTGTACTCTAAGCAGGAGCAATTGTAATAATTCATAACCCTAATGACCAACACATTTTTTCTACATATTACTCAGGTATTTTTAGATGTCAACTCAATGTCTGCTTTGCTATTCTTCCTTAAAGACAAACCTTAATTATTTTTTCATTCGGAGTGTCTAGCTCAGAGTCTGTTTTCCAGCCCTCCCTGCACTCAACACTAACGGTGGCTGATAAAATAATCCTAATTGTGCTATAAAGCATTCCTATATTGTTTCCTTAATATAGGGACAGCTTTTCCTCCTATCCCTTTTTTCCTGTTTGTTTTGTTTGTTTGTTTTGTTTTCTATTTGATTGTTCTGACAGCATTTACCTGAAGAAAAATGGGCATCTTTTGACCCTGAGGTGATAAGCATGGGAACAGAGGACTATCCACTGTGAATAACAGGGCTGAAAGATGAAAAGAACCTGAAATTATGTCTGATAATGTCATCAAACAATTGCACCAGCCCCACAGCATCCTCTTCCTCAACTTCTTATGTGAAGTCATTAAGTATGTGCACCTTAGATCATGACCATTAATACAATAGGTTTCAATAGATGTTTGTTGACTCATCCACGGCTGACGTATTCAATGCAAAAAGTCTTGGATTTCATTTTATAACCAATAGAAAGGTATTGAAGTATTTTATGTCGAGGATTAGTATAATTTCATTTGTTTTAGAAAGATCATCCCTGCTGCACTGAATGTCCAGAATATTGATTCATTCTGTAGAATTTACAGAAATAATATATCATCCTATGTTTATAAAAACACATAGTTTTCAAAATATAATGCAAGAAAGATTGGAATGCTGCCATACATCCTAGCAATTGACTTTAATTCTCAGAATTTTAACAGATTCAATAAATACACATTCAGTAAATCTGTATTTAAGATTTATGTTACTCCTGAGTACGTTATGCTTGATTGGAATAATTCCATCTGCCATTCCAGACCTATGGTAACTCGTTCATATATCCATCATCTCCTTTTACACAACAATATGAGGTGAACGGGTTAAACATGGATGTAAACATAGGAAATGCTTTTAACCGGTGCCTTCCTGAAAGGCTAAAATGAAATAATATGGAATCTTTATAAATGTCACCTCATTGAGTGGTTGGAAAAATATTTCAAAATGTTAGTTCTTACTTGCTAGAGCTGTACCACTATGCTCTGTTATGATGCCCAGAGAAATGAGCAAACAATAAGAACACCAAATGACCTGTCAAATGAACCTGGACTTCAGCATCACTTGTTATTGTATATTCACTGAAAGTATGGGCTCTGGACTCATGGAGCCCCACATATGCAACCTACCTTTGTCATACACTAAATATATTACCTAGGGAAAATAATATACTTATGAATTGATTTCTCTCATCTTACATGGGGGTTATAATACATATATGTAGGAATGTTATGAGAATTAAATGAGATAATATGTATAAAGTGGGTAGCTCAGTACCGGGTGCATAGTAACCATTCAATTCAGTGGTTGTTTCCATTAACGGTATAATTATTACCATTATCATTACTGTCATCACCATTATTATTGCCTCCCAGTAGGAGAGAAAACAACTCATTTAAATGGAAATAGCTTCTTATATAGATTTCCTTTACTGTGTGCTTTACATCTTGTCCATTCTTAATTATCCATGAGAGAATTTGGCTGCAATGATTTATTTTAGATTAGTTTTAGTTCAGGGAAAACTTATCCGTGAATTTCTGGACCTTCAGCCTGCCTGCACCACTCATTGTATATTTAGGGAATACAAACTGATTTTAATAGTGAATTGAGGTAAATAAAATGTATGGAGATAACTATAATGCAGAAACTTATATGATCCATTTAAAAGCTATCATCACTTACTTGCATTTTGAGTGACTCACATTAAAATTGAAAATTGTTACTCTTTGTGATCAAGATAAAACTATGTTGAAAGAATATGTATTTTACAGGTTGCTTTAAACACTAATGAATGCAATGTTTTACTGTAGAGCCATTTAATTGATCAGAAGCACTGCTTCCTAGAATGTGATTCAGACTTCCACTTTTAGTCAATACCTAAAATTCATTGACAAACATTTTTATCTCTATAATGTGTATTTTCATTTTAACATATGACAAAATCAACTTTGAGAATATATTCTTGTGAAAATACAAAGTATGCCTGCTAATTTCTTTAAAATTTTATTGAAAATAATTGACATATTTCACTGAAAATGCTGTTTTTGCATGATATTCTCATGCAGGTTTTCACCCGAATCTGAAAACTCTTGTAATAAAAGAGCCATTTTTATACAAGTGAGAGGAGTTTGAGAAGATCTACTCTAGAGGTGTGTTTGTACCAGTGACAGCTTTCTGGGCAATGGAGACCACATCCTAATCATCTTTAAGCAAAGTCTCATTTGAGACACTCTTGAACTTAACCTTGGCAACTGATGTTGTTTCCTTGTGTTGTTGAGATTAAGAAAGTTTTATCTTTAAGTGGGAGCAAGAGGTTTCTCCCTAAGAAATAGAACAATATCATTAGCTATTTTTTGTTGTGACTAAATAAGCTTGTTCCTTCTTTAGTTCTTCTAAAAAGGATACACACCATCACCAGGAACTGTAGAGATGGGAAAGGAGAGAGAAGAACATTGAGATCTTCATGATAATTAGTGAAAACAGCCAGAGATCAAATTTCTGAAAATACATTAATTTTGCAATCATTTGAACTAATGTCTTGAAGCACTGGTTTTGGAATACCGTGTAAGTTTCATCTTCTCCCAGTTTAGATTAACAGAGGGCTTCATCAGGGAAGATGGAAAGGTTGCATTCATTCTTCATAAGAAAGAGTACCAGGATTACTTGGAGATGGGAGTAGTGACTTCATATGTTTACCAAATTGGCCACCCTGTCTTGGAGCCATGCTTGGTATGGAACAGTTATGATACTAAAGTCAGAGATGTGAAGGAGTTACAAGGTTGAATCAGTGTTTGTAAAAATGGTGATAATGGGCATACATTGATAAGTAATCATGAATTTGCCCATATTTTTAAAATTTAGATTAGTTTTATAATATGATTACGCGTCTGTGGAAAGTTGAAACATGCTAATAAACTCATATGCCCTCCTACAGGAGTATTTTCATGCTCTCAGCAGCTAGCTTGAACTAAAATGCAACTTGTATACCATATATCTATACCACTCTCCCCTGGTAGACTACAGGCAGAGGATTAACACTTTTGATACTCCAATTATTCTGTTCATTTTTGGTCTATATATTTCACATGTTTAAACTCTACTCTGAGAAAATAATTGTGTCTGAGGAGTTTCAGGATCTCGATCTATTAAACAAATAATAAATGAATAAATAAACACATAGATGTGCTACTTGATTAAATCAAATAAAAGTCAAAACAGAAAACAAACAACCATACAGACATCTCTGGTTAGTGTCCAAATTACTTGGGGTAGGGAGAAATTCCGTAATTTGAAAATGAAACATTATTTCTCAACATTATTCTTTTCTTTTTAATTTATTGGGGTGACAATTGTTAGTAAAATTACATAGATTTCAGGTGTACAATTCTGTATTACATCATCTATAAATCCCATTCTTAATCATACCTTTATTGAGTCTAGGCAGTGGACTTAAAGGCCTACTTACCTTAAACAACTGTTCTTATATGAAAGATTCAATTTACAATGCAAAGGACCAGTTTTGTGAGTCAAGGTCAATTATCATGGCTGAAAAGCATTTATGATCAAAATAAAACAGAATCATATTTAATTATCTATAGGTTTCTCAAGAAACTTTTCCTTTTTCCCCCAGCTTTTTTGAGATATAGTTGACATACAACCTTGTACAAGTTTAAGGTATACAATGGAATGATTTGACATATGTATAAATTATGAAATGATTAGTACTGTAAGATAACAGATTGGTCACCACACATAGTTATAATGTATTGTTTTATAGCAAGAATTTTATAAATCTCCTCTCTTAGCAACTTCAAATATACAAAGAGTATTGTCAACTGTAGTCACCATGCTATACATTACATTTGCTGAACAAATCGATCTTCTAACTGGGAGTTTACACTTTTTGACCACATTTACCCATTTCCCACACCTCCCACCACTGGCCCCTGGAACCACCAATCTGTTCTCTGTTTCTATGCGTTTGTTAGTTTTTAGATTTCACACATAAGTAGGATTATATAGTCTTTGTCTTTCTTTGTCTGACTTATTTTACTTAGCATAAGGCCCTCAAACTTCATCCATGTTGTTGCAGATGACAGAATTTCCTTCCTTTATACAAAGAGATTTTAAACAGTAATTTAAATATAAACATGGTGAACTTTACAAAATAATGAATGAAAAGAAGCCAGAGATATTGAGAATAAGAGGTGAGATATAAAATAGCATATACTGTAAAATTATACTTATATATGCTTAAAAATAGGCAAAACCACTGCATGGTGTTAGAAATGAGGGTAGTGCTAACCTCTAGGGAGAAGAGGGGAGACAGAGATGTGGCATATGTTTTAAATGTTAATTTTATTTTATTTTTTGCACTTTTTCTTTTTAAATCTAGGTTGGGGCTCCACATGTGTTCCTTATATAACTCATCATCTTCACATATGATCTGCACACTTTTCTCTCTGTGTTATATTTCAATTAACAATATCTATTAAAAGCTAATGACCATGTTAAAGCACTGCAATGGATTTAAATTATGCCTTTATTCCGTCTCAATTTTTTTTTTCTCCCCTTCAATCCCACTGAAGTCCAGGCCATATAGATTTTTGTTTCTGACCCTCAACAAATGTAGATCATTCCTAAATTAGAATTGTTTTCTGGAATTTTCTTTCCCAGATTTTCACAGTTGCACAACCTTATTCTGGCCTTAAATTTTACTGTGCGGTATAAGCCATCCCTGACTACTCTAAGCTGTAAAGGTTTTACAAGACTTGTAGAGAGCAAACAAATCCAATTTCTTTATTTTTTTATTTTTTGTGACTTACAGAAGTGTATGTACTATATCTCTCCCTACTTCTTTTACCATAGCTTAAGCATGCTCTGTGCTCCTGTGCCTACTGGCCTTCTTGCTGGGGATTGAACACACCAAGCTTGTTCTAAGGTCTTTTTATTTCTCCGCCTAGAATAGTCTCAGCTATTTTTTCACATCTCAGAGGTAGCTTCTTTGTTTTTAAGTGTTCTTTTTTTTAAAGTATTCTTTTGTTTTCTTCATACCATTTTTTACTACGGAGATGAGATACTTTGTTTTGTTTTAATGCACTTCTGATCTCACTTCGATTGCTAGACTGTAAGTTACACAATGGCTGATGTTTTCAATTGTCTTTTTACATTTAGATAAACATGCAATAGGACAGTTCCCAGCACAGAATAAATATTTATGGAAAGCAAAAATAAACATGTTAATTGTTATATAGTTCCATGGATATGGTCTAAACTCATGGCAGTGTCATGACCAGTGAAATATTACCCACAACCAAATTTATATACCCTCTAATCTCATTGGGTCCACTTCTCCAACACTGTGCAGTTTACACAGTGACTGAAGTAATGTTTGCTTACAAATTGTTTATTCTGTTTCGGTTTCCTCTGGTCTCAGCTGTTTTCAACTTTTTCCTTTTTAACTACCAGCCTACCCCATTTCATTCTTCTTCTCCCCATTCCTGTTTTGTTCAAGTTTTATATCCAAAAGCAAAAAACAAAGACAAAACAACCAAAACAAAGAAATGCACATGACACTAATGAAACTCAAAAACAATTAGTCTGGCAAACTGTATTTTTCTCATGAATTGGAGAAATTAGAAGAAACTGAGCAGGACAAAACCGTTTTCTCTTTCAAGAGTAGGAGAAAAAAAAGCCTAGGATAACTCATATATTAACAGTGGTAGGTCATACATAATACTATCTGGAACAGAATTTCAACACTCATGTTTAAAGAATGCCTGCATGAATTTCAACACTTTGAAATAACATTAAGGAGAATCAGAAATGGCTTGACAAACCATGCATTAAGAGTTATTCCTAAGTAGGTCTGAGTTATAAGGTAAATAAAGTTATGTGCATATTTTGCTGTTGTATACACTATGAACATTCTAATGTTTTTGATATGCAACTTGTAATCTTCGAAGGCCAGGGCTCACGCCTTATAGATCTTTGTATCACTCTGTGCTGAGCCCGGCCCATTGCTGAGACTCTGAATGATGATGAATTACAAGAAGGCAAGGTTATTTATGAAGTAGGAAGACCTCATGTGGAGGGAGGATGGTCAATAATATCATCTCTTTATAGACATTGATTTGTTTAGTTCCAGGTGATTGAGTTGCAACTATCCTGTTATTGTTGATTAATCATATCCAACTGCCAAATAAGTAAGGTTTTCCAAACAACGAGTTCTGCAGTAAATGATACCAAGTACAACATACTAGGACAGTATCACATAGTAGAGAAACAGGATAAGGAAATTTTATTGAACAAACTGCATACAAAATTTTTCTTACTTGTAACTTTAGCACATTTTGCTATTTATTTCTCTGGGATGGTTTTACAAAGAAGAGTGAATATCCATTAATTAAATAAAATACACCTTATTTTAATCTGCATAGAAAGGTCAGAAGAGTCTTTTCTTTATGCTCGAGGAGATGTAGTTGGAAACTAAGGTTGTCCATAGAAGGAAGAAATTTACTTCGAAATATTCAATTCATTCATTTATCAGTTAATTTCTCCATTGAAGAATATTTAAGAAATATTTATTGATCATCTACTAGTTGTTGTAGTTATTAGAATTTGAGTAGAATACAAACAAATCCCATTTCTGTACAAAACTTAGATTCTGGAGAAAATATAGTAATTAAACCAATAAATAAATACAATATATAACCTCAACGAGCAGTGAGTAGTAGGAAGAAAATAAGATGGAGACAAAAGTGTGAAAGATGAGTGTGAATTTTAGTTACAAGGAATTAATGCACATCTCTTTTAAAATGTAAAATTTGGCTGTGTATGCTCTTGCACATTTATATCTCAAAATAATTAGGTTGGAAGTCCTCTTTTCTCACCAGAAGGAGATGTTTTAGAATTTAGGAATAATGAGGAATGTTTCTACACGAAGCAAAATGCTATAATTTTACACACTTTCAGTTTTACCAATTCATCTGCACTTTGCAGATGAAGACTCCTGACAAACTGAAATATATTCAAAGTGCTCCAAATATGAGCTCTCCACACTGGGAGTCAGGAAGTGGTACATTAAAGAGTAGTGGAGAGGAGGGTTTCTGCTGTCATGTTGTCCTGATCTTCACAATGGAGACCTGTGCAGCTCTATTATTAGCACAGAGTTCTGCTGACCTGGGAACCCTGCAAGTATCACATCTAAGGAACAAAGTGTTCCATTGTATGTATGTACCACATCGGTCATAAGAAAAGATGAAATACTGCCATTTGCGACAACGTGGATAGATCTTGAGATTATCAGGCTAAGCAAAATAAGTCAGAGGGAAAAAGTTGAGAACCACATGATTTCGCTCATGTGGGATATAAAACTGAAAGCAACAAAGGAACAAGAGAAACAAACAAACAAAAACAAATAAGCACAGACAACAGTTTAGTGGTTATCAGAGGGTAAGCGGAAGAGGAGGTTGTAGAAGAGGGTAAAGGGGTCTAATATATGGTGATGGAAGGAGAATTGACTCTGAGTAGTGAACACGTAATGCAATATATAGATGATGTATTATAGAATTGTACACTTGAAACCAATATAATTTTATGTCACCCAATACATTTAGTAAAAATTAAAAATACATAATTATTTGCTAAATAAAAAGAAAAAGGAGCAAAAGGGTGGGCAGAAATCTGGGAGAAAATATTCTACTTAATGGTAAGAAGGTTTGTAAATACAAGGGAAATGGGCCTGATACTATTGCTATATGTGTCTCACAGTTTCTCAGATACTTTTTTTTTTTTTTTAAATCTGCCTCTAGCAACAGGAATTTTCATTAAAAAATAATAATGGTGTTCACCAGATATTTTCCTGACTAATATTCTAAGATGCCAAAATCTTACTTAAAATAGTGGTGTAATCAACACTTGAATTAGTCAGGGTTGTCCAGACAAACAGAAGCAGCAGTATGTGTATACATAGAGAAATATTTGGCTTATCTGGTTATGGAGGCTGGTAAGTCCCAAGTCTGCAGTGTGGGCTAGCATACTGGAGACCCAGGAGAACAGATGAAGTCTGAAGGCAGTATTGCAGGACAATTCTCATTTGCTTTGGAAGGTAGATCTTTTTGTTGCACTTGGCCCTTCATTGATTGCATGAGTCCCACCCACATTATGGAGGGCAATCTGCTTTGCCCAAAGTTCATTAACTTAAATGTTAATCTCATCCAAAAACAAACTCCAAGTTGACACATAAAATTAATTATCTCAATGTATAAGAAATATTTTTGGACTGATATAGGTAGATATAAAAATTCTACCTATTTGGCATTGTCGTACTGTAATGCATTAAAATAATATTGAACATCTCACACTATTTTATTCAACTGCTTTCATATTTTTTTCCTGCTAATTGGATTGAAATGCACACATGTGAACTTATGCTTCTGATTGGAAATAAAATTTTGAAATTAAATAAAAAGTAATTTAAGAATATAGTTTTTCTTGTTATAACAACAAATATTTTTTTCTTTCTATAGATAACATAAATGGTAAAGCATTCAAATGCTAATTATTTAAATATAAATCTCAGAAGACTATAGTTACTTCATAAAAAGATATAATTAGTCCATTTTAGAAGCTCCTTAGGTAATCATTTTTAAAATCAAAAGACTTCATTTAAAAACAAGTGTTCAGCAAAATATTGAAAAAATCATATGTATTTAAAAGATTAAGAGACATTAATCATCTTGAACAGTTTTCACAACAGGATCCTTATAACCTTATTTATAAAATAGTTCCAAATAAATTTATGTTTTTTTCAAAACCTCAAAGAGTTCATATCTGATTGTGTTGAAATTTCAATTAGGAGAAGCTATTCATAGAAACACATTTTTGTAGTGTAATAAAAATAAGGGCATTTTGAGAATTTTTCTATTTTAATAGTCACAGATAATTTGTAGTATGGTTTGATTTCCCCAAAACAGGGGAATTTGTTTAAGTTATAGGAAATAAGTCATATATATCCACAAAATATTTAGTGTGTCCTATACATTATATAATCTTGTTTTTAAAGTATTAATTTTGAGTTCATGTTAAACTGTACAAGCCATTCAATTTGATTATATAAATATTTGGCATCATAAAATGTATAGGAACTGTGATGTAATACATTTGATAACACACACACACACACACACACACACACACACACACACACACACATTATAAAAGTTGAGGTTGTAGTATCCAGTACAGTAAAGAGAAAATTTAGATCAGAACCCCAAAGAAACTGGTTGTGCTCATAAAAGCTTACAAGAATCTAAGGAAAGTGCATGTTCATAAAAAAAAAAAATCACAGCATGAGCTATAAATTTGGAAAGATAGGTTTCTGAGGAAAGTAACAGATGCTGTTTCTTTCAAATTATTTTAAAATGGGATACACATTTTTTAAAAGAAAAAAGTGTGTTAAAAATTGTAGCACTACTAAAACAAAGAATATAATAAACCTCAAAGGTCTGCCACTGCTGTCAATCTGTTTCCCAAAAGCACAAAACTGTTCCTTTCAATTTTTCTTACAATATTTTCTTATGATTTGCCCAGTCAATTGTTAAGATTCCCAGAAATGGAAACTCCAATACTTCATATGATAAATTGATAGCTATTGCTGTCAAGTGTCTACTAGAACCAAGGAAAATGCCTCTTCGATCATCTTTTCTTCCAGATGAGATCAAAGTCCATAAAAGACATCACAAGATCTGCTCAAGGTAGAAAAAGCCAAGGGCAGAGTAAGTCACAGCAAAACCAGTAATAAAATTTATATATTTTTTACAATCAGGACCATATTTTAACCACAAGCATACTTTCCTATTCCAAATTTAGCTTTATAGTCCCTTCTTTCCTTCCTTTCTTCCTTCCTTCCTTTCCCTTCCTTCCTTCCTTCCTTCCTTCCTTCCTTCCTTCCTTCCTTCCTTCCTTCCTTCCTTCCTTCCTTCCTTCCTTCCTTCTCTGTTTCTATTCTCTTTCTTTCATTCTAGCTTTCTGTCAGGTTTCACAATCAAAACTCTTGTCAGCTTCCTTCCCACCACCATGTTAATTAAAATATTCTTTTATTTTTAATTACTTCATTTTTCTTTTTAAGTATTATAGTCTTTATGAATCAATAATAGTAAAATCTCACAATATATAGTTTTATTTATAATGTGTGGACTCAGATTTGTTATTTAAGTTATAAATTAAAGTTATAAATACCATAGCATATTTAGAAAATTTATTAAAATTTTATAAAATATGGCTTCTGTCATATGTAAAATTAGAAATACCTCATGGTAGACAACCTGATCTCTACCTGATTTAATTGTAATATTCTTAAGTGTCACATTGAAACACCTTGCTATTTGTCAAATTTTCCCTCTACTTCCTTCACAATCTAAAAGTATGTTGAAATGATTTTAATAATAATAATTGTTATTATTATTATTTAATGTATCCTATGTTGTGCCATAGTCTTGTAATAAATATTTTGAATATTCTGTCTCCTATACCACTTTTTACTTTATTTAAAAAAATCAGTGTATTACATTTTATGTGTCATCTTTTATACAATTTTATACAAGAAAACTATTAATATAAAATTTGTATTTATTAAAAACAACCAAATTAGTTGTTTTTTCACATAAGGTGAGAAACATGAGGTGCTTGAAACAACATTAAAAATATAATAAGCTGTCAATGTTAGTTGTTCTTAGCTTTTTAAGTGAAGGTTCCATATTTAGAGACATGCACACTCATAAAAAGGTACAAATGACTTCTAATGACTGAAATACAATTTTCAGGTCCTTGATGTCACCAAAGGACAATTAGTATATTACTAATCTCTGGTAGATATTCTCTGATGACCAATGCTGAGTCCTATTGTATTTGGTTTCTCAGGCATATTATTTCTGCTGTATACGGAATTAATGAAGAGACTAGCATTCATAATTGACATTACCTTTTCAAAGTTCTTCTGGGCAAAAATTTGCCAGATGCTTTGCTGATGATTCTATAAACAAACAATTAAGATAGAACAGAGATAATTTATGAAAGATATGCAATCTATTATAATATAATTGGTCTAAAACTTAGTGGAAATCATACCAATAAATACAGAGTATCATGTGATTTTTAATTTTTTTTAAAAAATTCATGTAACATATAATTGGCCATTTTAAAGTTATAATAAGTGATTTTTAATGTATTCACCATGTTGTGCAAACACCAGCTCTCTCTAGTTTTAAAATGTTTCCATTATACTAGAAAAACACCTCATACAGAATTAATTATACTCCTCATAATTATTTGTAATTTTATTCCCTATTCCCCACTCCCTCCACCCCTAGTAACTTACAATCGTCTTTCTGTCTATTAGCCCATTCTGAAAATATATAAGAGGAATCATACATACAGCATGTGACCTTTCATGTTGGGCTTCTTTCCTTCACATAATGTTTTGAAGTTCATCCAAGTTGCAGCATTTATCAGTACTTTGTTCCTTTTTATGGCTGAATTTTATTCCATTGTATACACTATGTTTATCCATTTACCAATGGATCTTTGGGTTATTTACACCTTTTAGCTACTGTGAATAATGCTGGTAAACACATTTGTAAGCAAGTTTCTGTGTAGGCATATATGTTTATTTCTTTTAGATATATACCTATGTGAGTAATTTTTGAGTATTCTATTTAATGTTTTAACAGACAGCCAAATTGTTTTCGACAATGGCCGCACTATTTTGCATTCTTATCCATAATGTACGAGAGTTCCTATTTCTCAAAATCATCATGAAGACTTGTTAATTTCTACTTTCTTGACTAACACCATTCTAGTTGTGTGAAGCAGAATCTCACTGTGGTTTTGATTTGTACTTTCTTAATGACCAAGGTTTGTGAGCATCTTTTCATGTGCTTTTGACCATTTGTATATCTTCTTTGCAGAAATGTCTATTCAATTCCTTTACCCATTTGTAATTTTTTAAATCTTTTTGTTGAGATATAAAAGTTTTCGATAGATTCTGGATATTAAATTTTTGTCATATATATAACTTGGAAGTATTTTCTCCATTTCTGTAGCTTTTCTTTTCACATTCTTGATAATATCCTTTAATGCATGAACATTTTTAGATATTTGAAGTCCAAATTTGTCACTTGTTTACTTTTTGCTTTTGCTGTTAAATCTAAAAACCCATTGCCAAATCCAAGGTCATGAAAATTTACCCTATGTTTTCTTCTAATAATTTTATAGTTTTAGTATCTAGGTTATTGATCAATTTTGAGTTAATTTTTGCATATTGTGTGAGGTTGGGGTCCAAATTCATTATTTTTCATGTGGAAATCCAGTAGTCTTAGCACATTTGTTGAGACTATTGTTTTTTGTTTTGTTTTTTTCTTTTCCAATTTCATGGTCTAGGCACCCTTGTTGAGAATCGATAGGTTAAAAATGTTTGGTTTGATTTTTGGACTCTCAAGCCTATTCCAAGGATCTATATGTCTACCTACATGAAACTGTGTTTCCCTGCAAATAAGACCTAACTGGAAAATAAGCCCTAGCATGATTTTTCAGGATGACATCCACTGAACATGAGCCCTAATGCGTCTTTTGGAGCAAAACATGATATAAGACCTGGTCTTATTTTCGGGAAAACACTGTAGTACCACACTGTTTTGATTACTGTAGCTTTGCGATAAATTTTGAAATAAAGAAGTGTGAGTCCTACTTTGTTCTTCTTTCCCAAGATTGTTTTGGCTATTTGGGGACCCTTGCATTTCCATCTAAATCTACTTTTCCATTTCTACTAAAAAAGGCCATTGTAAGGTTAATAGAGATTGCATTGAAGCTGTAGATTGCTTTGGGGAATATTAACATCTTAACAATATTACATCTTCCAATTTATCAATGAGGATTATATTTATTTATTTATTTATTTATTTATTTATTTATTTAGGTTTTATGAAATTTATTTCAGCAATGTTTGTATTTTTCAGTATACAAATATTTCACTTCCTTGGTCAAAATTTTTCACAGGTATTTTATTCTTTTAGATGCTATTATAAATAAATTGCTTTCCTAATTTCCCTTTGTGATTGTTTATTGCTGCTGTATAGAATCACAACTGCTTTTTGTTGATCTTGAACCATGCAACTGTACTGAATTTCATTATTAGTTCTAGTAGCTTTTGTGTGTTCCATGGGTTTCCTATATATAGAATCATGTTACGTACATCTGTTGTAATTAGAGATTATTATTTTTTTCTTCATTTACAATTTGAATGACTTTTATTTATTTTCCCTGCCTAATTGCTTTGGCTAGTACTCCCATCACAATGTTGAATAATTATGGGTATAATGAGTATTCTTATTCCTAATCTTAGGAGAAAAGTTTCAAGTTTTCACCATTGAGCATGAAAAACTGGGTTTTCTCTGAATTTCTTTCATTATATTGAGGAAGTTCACATCTATTCCTAGCCCTAGTTTGTTGAATGTTTTATTCATGAAAGAGTGTTGCATTTCGTCAAATGATTTTTCTGCATCAGTTGGAATGATTATGTGTTTTATTTGTTTTCTTTATTCTATTAATATGTAGTATTTTATTAATTATTTGTTTTTATTTTGAACCACTGTTTCTTTTCCCCTTCCCTCCTCCTCCTCCTTCTTCTTTTGATAAATTCCATTTGGACATGATGTGAAATCCTTTTTATGTGCTGTTTGATTCAGTTTGCTGGTATATTTGTTGAGACTATTCATAAGTGATATTATCTGTTGTTTTCTTGTGATGTTTATGTCTGGCTTTGGTATTTGGATAATTCTGCCTAAAATAATGTATTAGGAAGTGTTCCCTCCTCTTTAATATTTTGTAAGAGTTGACTGGGATTGGTGTTAATTCTTTAAATGTTTGGGAAAATTTACCATTGAGGCCTTTGGTTCTGGACTTTTCTTTATTGGGAGGTTTGGATGACTCATCCAATCTCTTTACTTGTTATAGGTGTGTTGAAAAGTTCTATTTCTTCCTGAGTGAGTTTTGGTAATTGGTAAATCTGTATTTGTAGAAGTCTGTCCATTTTATCTCAATTATCTAAATCCGTTGGCATACAATTGTTCATGGTAATCTCTAATAATTATTTTAGTGTCTGTAAGGTCAATAGTAATGTCCCTGTTTACATTTCTGATTTTAGTTTTTTGAGTCTTCTTTCCTTCATTCTTAGCCATTCTAGGTAAAAGTTTTTCAGTTTTGTGTTGGAAAGAACCAGGGTTTGTTGTTGTAGAATATCTCTTTATTTCCTTTTTTAAAATCTCTGCTCTAATCTTTTGTGTTTTTTTTAAGTGGTTTTCCAGCTATTTATTTAGATGTCAAAAGTGCAAGATGGGCTGTTTGACACAGTTTAATGGAAAAACATCCTTTTTCCCCCTGTGACCACTTCTCCCACCATTCAGGCATGTGTATCCCAGGGCTCTAACCCAGGCTTTCTTTCCTTTTCCTCACTTCACTAATTATTACTGTTGTAGTTTAGTTCTTTATTAACTTCTGCTCGAGCTGCTGCTACAAGAACAATTGTTCTGTACATTCTCAGCCTCTCTTGCCTCTAATCTATTTTATGTACTCTATCAGGTTAATTTTTTTTATTTTTTATTTATTTATTTTTTTTTGCTTTTTTCTTTATTATTTTTTATGTTAAAGTTTCAATGTACAATTTAAAGGTTTATGATACAAATTCCCCTGTTAACTTTTCCATTAGGGTTTTCTCTTTATATTATACTTACCTTTTAAAAAGATTTTTATTGAAATATAGCTAAGATATAATATTATATTAGTTTTAGGTGTACACCGTAGTTATTGAACATTTATATACCTAAAGATGTGATCACTACAATGAGTCCAGCCACCATCTGACACTGTACCATGCTATCACAATATTATTGACTACATTCCCTATGCTGTACATTACAACCCTATGATTTATTTGCTTTTTACCAGGAAATTTGGACTTCTTATTGCCCTTCACCTTCCCCCCACCCTTTATAATTTTTTCCATTACAGTTGGCATTCAATATTATTTTTATTAATTTCAGGTGTACAGCATAGTAGTTAGACATTTGTATAATTTAAGAAATGATTCCTCTGACTAGTCTAGTATTCGGCTGGCACTATACATAGTTATTACCATGTTACTGACTGTATTCCCTATGCTTTACTTTACTTCCCCATGATTATTTTGTAACTACCAATTGTACTTCTTAATCTCTTCACCTTTTTCACCCTGCCCCCAAAGCCCTCCCATCTATCACCCCAACAAATCTAGTACCGGTATGACACCATACATCGTTATTGTAATATTACTGGTTATATTCCTTATGCTATATCCTACATCATGTAACAACAAATTTGTACTTCTTAATAACTTCCCCTTTTTCACTCACCCCCAACCCTCCTCCCATCTGGCAACCATCAATATGTTCTGTATATCTATGAGTTTGTTTCTGTTTCTTGTTTTTAATTTTTATTTTAATTATTTTAATTAAAATTTATTGGGATAACAATGGCTAGTAAAATTGCATAGGTTTCAAGCATACAATTCCGTAAGTTTCTTTTGTTTTTCAGATTTCACGTACACTCGTACATTGGTTTTCAAACATAATCCATTCCGGAATACCGTTCGATTTCTGAAACATTCGAAAACCAAAGCAAGGTTTCCCCATAGACAGTAATGAAAAATGGATTAATCTGTCCCAGATCTTTAAAGTCAACCCCTAAAACTGCAAATTTAGCATGAATTTTACTATCTAATGATACCATAGATCCATAAAATTTACAGTGTTCGTAAACCGAAATGTTTGTCACGGGAGACGTTCGAAAACTGAGGTACCACTGTATAAGCGAAATCACATTGCAACTATCTTTCTCTGTCTTGCACTCCACTCAGCGCATACCTCCAGGTCCACCCATGCCGCCACAGATGGCAAGAACCCATTTCCTTCAATGACCGAGCAATATTCCGTTGTATATATGTACCACCTCCTCTTTATCCATTCACCCATCGACTGACACCCAGGCTGCCTCCACATCTTGGCCATTGTAAACAATGCTGCAGTGAATATACGGATGCACACGACCCCTTGAAGTGTTGTTTGGGTTTCTTCGGATAAATACCTTGAAGTGGGGTTTACTATGTTCCTGTCTCTTGTTGTAGCCTTTGTTTTAAAGTCTATTTTGTCTGGTGTAAGTATTGCTACCCCAGTTCTTTTTTGTTTTCGTTTCCATTTTCTGAAATATCTTTTAACATCTCTTTATTTTCTGTCTGTGTGTGTCTTTAAACCTGAAATTATTCTCTTGTAGGCAGCATATGTAAGGGTCTTGTTTTCTAATCAGTTCTGCACTTCTGTGTATTTAGAGCATTTAATCCATTTACAGTGAAAGTAATTATTGATAGATATGTAGCTATTGCAGTTTTATTATTCGTAATTTTGATTATTTTTCCCCATCTTAAAAAAGTTCCTCTAACATTCCTTGTAATACTGGTTTGGGGGTGATGAACTCCTTTAGCTTTTTCTTTTCTGGGAAGCTCTTTACTTGTCCTTTAATTCTAAATGATAGCTTTTCTGGGTAGAGTAATCTTTGTTGTAGGTCCTTGCTTTTCATCATGTTGAATATTTTGTGCCAATCCCTTCTGGCCTGCAAAGCTTCTATTGAGAAATCAGCTGACAGTTTCATGGGATTTCCCTTATAACTTACTAGTTGTTTTTCTCTTCCTATTTTTAATATTTTCTCTTTGTCTTTAATCTTTGCCATTCTAATTATAATGTGTCTTTCTGTGGACCTGTTTGGGTTCACCTCATTTGAGACTCTCTGTGTTGTCTGGACTTGCATGTTTGTTTCCTTCGCCAGGTTAGAAAAATGTTCAATTATTTCTTCAAATACGTTTTCAATCCGTGCTTTCTCTTTTCTCCTTCTGGTATCCCTATAATGTGAATGTTGTTATACTTCATGTTGTTCCAGAGGTCTCTTAAAGTGTCTTAATTTTGTTGGATTCTTTTTTTTTTTTTTTGGCAGTTCTGATTGGGTGTTTTCTGCTACTTTTGTCTTCCAAACACTTGATTCAGTCTTCTACTTTATCTCGTCTGCTGGTGATTCTTTCTGATGTGTTCTTCATTTTGGTTATTGTAGTCTTCATTTCTGACTGATTCTTTTTTCTTTCTTTCTTTTTTTTTTTTTTTTTTTGGTTTCTATGTCCTTTTTATGCTTGCTATCTCTCTGTTGAAATTCTCACTAATTCCTCTAGCGTACTTATAATTATAACCATTGGTTTGAAATCTGGTAGATTGCCTCCATTTTGTTTCATTCTTTTCTTTTTGGAGTTTTCTCCTGTTCTTTCATAAGGGATAGACATATTTTTTTGTTTCCACATTTTGGCTGCCCCTCTGTTTGCTTGTATGTATTAGGTAGATATGCTATGCCTCCCAGTCTTGGCCAGGAGGCTTTATGTAATAGAGGCCTTCTGGGACCCTGGCACAGTCTCCCTCATCATCTGCTCTGGGTGCTACAGGAGTGTCCCTTGTGTGGATTGTGTGTGCCTTCCAGTTATAGTTGAGCCTTGATTGTTATTGTCACATCAATGTGGGATTGGCAGTCAGGCTGATTGGCTGTGGGGTTTTGCCACATCCACACTTACAGGCTGTTGTGTGTGGGGCTAACCCTGGTGAGTGGGGTTTGCTCCAATGGACTCTAGTACCTGTTGAGATCGCCCTTTTGGTGTACCACTGTGGGGCTAATTGGGCTGTGGTGCTCTGCTGTGTTCTGAGCCAACCTCCAAGTATGGTTCTGGGGTCCCTTGCAAGGAGCACTGGTACAGGCCCAGGTCACCCTCTGCCTGTGACTGGCCAGAGACTATCTGGTAGGAGCTTCAAAGCAATCCGAAGTCATTCGCTGCCTGTGCTAATGCTGGAGGCAGGTAGGAGAAGCCACGCTATGGACCTAGGAGACCTGCCACCAATACTGGGTCTGGGGTAGCTCTGAAAAACACTACAACACCCTGAGGCCTGGTGGCACTTACCGGCTCCCTTAAGATTCAGCCCCCGAGAAAGCCTCGTGCGGTACATGAGTTGGGTATAATGGCGTGTCAGGTAGTCACTAGAGAGACAAAAGTTGTGGTCAACAGGTTAATGTAGACTCTAGTTTGATGCCAGCACTGAGCCTGGAGCTGTTCAGCAAAAGTCTTGGAGCACACTGAGGCCGGCTGCGACTTGGCTGGATCCTGCACACTCCAATAGTTTTTCAAGAATGAGTGCAATGGGAGTGAGGCTGGCTGCTCACAGAGAAAATACGTCAGGTGTAGGGCAAGTTGGGTGGGGTGGGGTCCCACTGAGTCAGCAGGGTGGATCAAGCGAAGCTCACCAGACCAATCAGATTCAGGTTTGGCCATATGGAAATGAGTTCAACACAGGAAAGATGGCACCTAACCTCTGGCTGCACATAGAGAGAAAGACCCCATACAGGGAAAACAGCAACCGTCCCCCAGCCTTTGCTATGAAGCCACACACCTCAGTTTGCCCCCTGCATGTCCCCTACCATCCCCCCACAAGCCACTGTCCCTTTGCCAGAGCCCAAGGTGAGTGCCTGCAAATGAGAGGGGGTGCATGGGCTGTTTAAGACAATGTCTGGTTTTCCTGCAGCTTTCCATTCCACAAGGATGTTCAGAGTCCCCATTGTTTTTGTCACAGCCAGATGTTGAGGATGGGGGTGTGGGGTTCCTCTTCCTGGCATCAGTACTCCAGGCTGGGGAGACTGGTTTATGGCTGGGGTCTCTTGCTCCTCTTGGTAACCTCTGTGACTAAGATATTTCTCCTTGTTTTCAACCACCACATGGATGTTTGGGGCCAGTCTGTTTCGTGTCTTTGCCTATCCTACCAGTCTTAACGTGTTTACTTCTTTATATTCTTAGTTATAAAACTTCTGTTCTGCTAGACTTCAGCTGATTCTGCAGGTTGATCATTCTGTAATTTAATTGTAATTTTAATGTGTTCACAGAAGGAATCAGGCACAATGGTTATCTACTCCACCATCTTGGATCTCCTCAAATCTTTTCCTTTTGTTTTATGTTTTTCTTTTTTGCTGCCTTTGAATTTAGTTTGGTTTTCTTTTTCTCTTTAAGGGGTAAAGTTAAATTGTTGATTTGAAGTCTTCCTTTTTTTAATGTAAGCTTTTATAGCTATGTAGTTCCCTCTTAGTTCTTTTCTCACTTCATTCCGTGAGTTTTGTTATGTTTGTTTTCATTTTCATTTGTTTCAAAGTATTCTCCAGTTTCCATAGTGATTTTTCTTTGTGGTTCATTTGTTGTTTAATAGTTTAATTTCTAGTATTTTCAAATTCTCCGCTTTTCCTTCTATTGATTTCTAGACTTATCCCATTGTAGTTGGAGAAAATACTTCATTCAATATAGTCTTTTTATATGAATTAAGAATTGTTTTATGGCCTAATGTATAGTCTATACTAGGGAACATTCCTTGTGCATTTGAGAAAGATGTATATGTTTTATGTTGTATATAGGATATTAGGTTTAGTTGATTTATAAGATTGCTTAAGTCATATATATATATATATATATATATATATATATATATATACACACACACACACACATATACATATATATGACTTTATATATATGTGTGTATATATATATATATATATATATATATATATATATATATATATAATTGATCTTCTGTCTAGATGTTCTATCAGTTATCAAAAGTGGGGTATTGAAGGCTCCAACTATTTATTTTTGGAGCCTTTAGTTATCTGTTTATAACTTCAGTATGTCAGTGTTTACTTCATATATCTTGGAACTCTGTTGCTTAGTGTACTTCAGTCTACAATAGTTATATTTTCTTGGTGAATTAAACATTTTATGAATAAAAGTGTTCTTCTTAGTCTCTCTTTACAATATTTGTCTGAAAAATATTCTTTTTTATATTGGTTTAGCTACCCTACTTCTCTTTTAGTTACCATTTGTATAGGATAGATTAGTCCACCTATACACTTTTGACTTATTGAGTCTTTGGGTCTAAAATTAGACTCTTATAAGCTATGTATAGCTGTACCATTTTTTTTTTCCATTCTGCAAATCTCTGTCTTTTAATTGGCTCATGTAATCTATTCACACCTAAAGCCATCACTGGTAGTAAAGGACTTGCTTTTGCCATTGTGATATTTGTTTCTTAATAATTATTATATCTCTTTTGGTTCCTCAAACCCTCCAATAATACTTTTTTTTTGATGTTTTGTAATATACCATGTTGATTTCCTCTTCGTATATTTTTAATAGTTATTATGGGAGTTACTGTTAATGTCCTAAGTTTATAATAGTCTAGTGTCAATTATATTATTTTAACTTTTGTACCATGTCCTATCCAACTTCATCCCTCCCTTTAATACTGTTGCTCTCATAACTTACATGTTTCTGCATTATGTGCTCTTTAACATAGATTTATCAGTATCATGTTGTGTGTGTGTCTTTTAAACAATGCAGAAAACAAACAGCATTTATATGCCAAAACAACAAATTAGTTTTATTTACCTGTACAGTTACCAGTGATCTTTATTTTTTTATACAACTTTGAGTTCCTTTGGTTCAGCCTGGAAAACTTATCTTTAGCATTACTTGTAGGGTAGGTCTACCAATGGCAAACTCTCTTAACTGTTGTTTATCTTGGAATAGCCTTAATTTGTCCTACATTTTTGAGGGGCAGTTTTACCATATACAGAATTTCTGTTTGTCAGGTTTGTTTGTTTTTTTGTTTTTGTTTTTATTTCAGCACTATATATCATACCAGTTCCTTCTGTCCTCTGAGTCTGGTGAGAAAACAGCTGTTAATTTAATTAAGGATACTAGTATATGATGAGTTACTTCTTGCTGCTTTCAGGATTCTCTCTTTGGCTTTAATTATTGACAGTTTGATTATAATGTGTCTTGGTGTTCTGTCTCTTTGAGTTTATCCTGAGTTTATTAGCAATTTGTTGAGCTTCTTGGAGATACAGATTCACATCTATCATCAAATGTATGGAGTTTTCATCCATTATTTCTTCAAATAATCTTTCTGGCCTCTTTCTCTTCTTTTTCTAAGATTCCCATATGTATGTGATGGCACTCTTAGTAGTATCCCATTAGTCCCTTAGCCTCTGATTATTATTATTATTATTATTATTATTATTATTATTAATTTTATTTCTGCTCCTCAGTCTGTTAATTTCAGTGTGCCTATATTTGAGTTCTCTGCTTCTGTATCTACCTGCTCAATTTCACTTCCAGAATTTCTATTTGGTTTCTTTTTATAATAGCTGTCTATTTATTGACATTCCATAGCTATCCATTCATTGTCCTAATTTTCTTCTTTGCCCATGGTTTTCTGCATATCTTTGAGCATGTTTAAATAGTTAATTTAAAGTCTTTGTCTAGTAAGTTCAATGTCTGGGCTTCTTCATGGATAGTTCCTAACAGTTTTTTTTGTTTGTTTGTTTTTTTTTTTATCCTTGTATGACTGGGCCATACTTTTACATTTCTTGTATGCTTTGTAATTTTTTGTTAAGACCTGTACATTTTGAATATTGTAATGTGGCCTCTCTGAAAAATCACATTTTCTCTTTCTCATGGGATTCCTGCTATTTCCTAATGAAGGCTGCAGTCATCACTTTGTTCAATGACTTTAAACTATTCTGGGAAAGGCTGTACTCCTTGTTGTGTGTGGTCACTGCAGTCTGTGTTCCATTATCTATCCAGTCAACCAATAACATAGTAGAGATTTCTTTAGATGTCTGATTTCAATCAAAAAGGAAAAAGGAAAAGTTTATCTCATTAAATCTTTTTCCCACCAAATGTGGGTTAAATAAATGATCTGTGTCTGTGCCAGCTCTTCAGCAATCCATAGCAACAATGAAAATTCAAAAGCCAAAATATTGGATAAGAAGATCCCTATTTCCCATTATGGCACCAGGAAATCACACCAGGTTTGTTTGATATACCCACAGGGCTAGGCGCTAGGGGATAGGGGATAGTAGCTGCAAAAAGAAACTCAAAGTTTCCTGAAATACATGTCTATTTTCAGCAAGCACTCCCCTGAATGCTGTATATGACTAAATTCTAGAGTTCCAAATAGTTGCATCAAACAGTTCTTGCTAGCTTAATAGTTGTCTCAGTGGAGAGACTAACCCTTGGAGATTCCTAATTTGCCATTTTCTGTGATGTCATGTAATGTTGATCTTGAACTACCTCCTTTTAAAAACAATTTGGGAAATATTACTTAAAATGTCACTTTGGTTTTAATTTCTAAATTTAAACCAGGGATATTGTATGTTGGATTTGAGACTCAAAGGAAATGCTGTTACAGCTACATGAGATTAGATTGACTATAGGCTCAGAAGAAAATGCTCGTTTTCTCTTTTTAGGTGTTGTTAGGCAACCAATATAGTAGATTAAATATGCTTTTACTTAAGACATTGTGAAAAGGAAAGCAAGGACAGCATGGAGCATATCAACTTCTTAATTTACTGTAACAGAAAAACGTATTAATCATAAGATACTTGAAATTTCAAAATATCTGGGTGGTATTTAAAGTAAAATTTACAAATCTGGGCAGTCAGGGATTTGTTTTTGTTTTTGTTTGTTTGTTTTTGTTCTGTTTTGTTTATTTTATCATTTAATGATGTAAAACTTAATAGAAAATCCTGGCTTGATAGGATACAAGAATATGGCTAATGCAGAATCCTTTTTACATCATGATTAGACATACATTAATCTCTCCCGACATGAATTTTATAATTAATGTCTTCACTTCTTTAACAGAATTCTCATATTTTTCTGTCAACTAAGTTACAAAAGTCTCATAAATATTCTTTTACAATCATGGTTTGATTCGGAACATTGTGGTTTTACTTTTTGCTGTTGTGGAAAGAGTTAACTCAAATATTTTGTAAATATTTGATATTCTCTGAGAGGAAGTAGATTATTAGGAGAAAAACTGTTTATGTTGGTTTAATTTGATAGTATTCCTGTTTAGTATTACATGTGTACATATATGTTTACACACACACACACACACACCTATCTGTATATACTCTGGATTATCTTATGACTGACGTTATAAGTACAGGAAAAAAGTGAAACCAAGCAGGGCTGAGTTACAGTAAGATATATAAGGTGGGTGAAAAACTTACCTCAGAGGCAAAATGAAAGAATGCATCCCCCACACTCAGTAATAAAGATAAATATTTAATATACACTTTAAAATCAAAATTAATGCAAAATAAGTCATGAGGAACAAAATATCAAAATTTTAGATTCAAGTAGAATCTGCAGCTATAACTCGATAAACCCTATTTGAGCCTGAGGCAAATGGAACATTCAGCAATATTGCAATAAAATATTTACCTCAATTACCGAGTATTTTTGTTTCTACCTTAAATTTTGTGCTCCAGGCAAGTGCTTCACTCTCCTCATATTAGTATTGCTGGATCCAAATTCTTATTCTCCTGACAAACTTTGTATGTGTACGCCATGAAGTAGTAAAATTCATCTTTTGTTTACTCAGCCAGAAATTTACATTCAAGACTTTTTTTTTTTTAAATTTAGCAACTGAAGTTGTTGAATGTTAAAATTTAGTTTCAGACAAGTATATTTTATTAATGTCATGAGGAAGTTTAGTATGGATAACTGGGCCAGGAACCTACTAACAATTGGTGCTTTCAGAATATGACTGTATGAAAGGACATATAAAATGGTACTCCACATTAGAAAAAATTAACTGTTCTAGAAAAGCAGACAGTAAAGAGAATCTGGAGGCACCAGGAGAAAGGATGCAATAAATGAGAAAAATCTTAAGCATTGTTTTCACCACCATCTTGTGTGTCTTTGATCTCTATATCTCTGTGTTTGTCTCTTTCTGTGTCTCTCTGTCTCAATTTCTCTTTCTCTCTGTCACGTACACATACACACTCATACATATGCACAGAATACTGAAGAGGTTACATGTCTAATGATATTCAAAGAATATGACAAAACACATCTATTAATCACCAAAATATGACGTGTGATCAAATGGTGATTGATTAAATTAAAAAAATATTACTGTAAAAGACACATTGCCATTAACCCCCTCAGAATACTCCCTCTTGCTTCACGCACACTTATCCCATTGTACTTGCCACTTTCTGAAGCAGTTCTGGAAGTCCTCTTTGATGAGTTTCTTTACTTCAGCCTCCATCATGACACCATTGCGTGTCACACATGGCTTCTGGTATGGCAATTTCTGTCAAATAAAAACATTATGGTTTGTCCTCATCCACCTTATTCACCGGATCTGGCACCCTGTGACTTCTGGCCCTTCCCCAAAGTCAAATTGACTATGAAAGGAAAACGTTTTGAATCTATCCAGGACATCGAGGCTGCCATAACAGTGCAACTAAAGACAATCAGGAAAGAGGACTTCTAGAACTGCTCCAGAAAGTGGGAAGAACGATGGGATAAGTGTGTTTGAAGAGAGGGCGAGTATTTTGAGGGGGATTAATGGCAATGTGTCTTTTACTAATATATATATATATATATATATATATATATTTTTTTTATTTAAACATTCACCTTTTTTTTTTTCCCCATAGGTGTATAATCAGACCAGACAGAGAAACTTTTCTGGAAAAAATTTGTATTATAATTATTCTGTCCATCCACCCATCATCCATTCCTTCTACAAACATAATTTGGCATGTGTACAAGCCACTCTGTAGATATGAAAAATCTAGCAGCATCTGGGAGAAAGCTAAAATATAACACATGAAACCACCTGGACTACATATGAATGATATGCCATACTTAAAGAAATAAGGAAGTATAAAACTAACATAAGTTATTTTGGGAAATACTATTTTGACTGGATTCCAAAATGATAAGGACAGAAATACCTATATACAAATACTGTACTCTACTTACAAAATTTGTTCTCACATGGCTTTTGGTTATAAATTCTGAAACAACTTATGTATATACTAATGTTGTGCAAATAAATAAATACATTGTAGATAATGAGGGCCACAGTTTTTACTTTCTTAGCACAAACCTTGTGCTGTTTGAAATTCAACATGTCATATGAACTCATGGTATATATAGATACAGATATAAATCTATCTGTCTATCTATCGATCTATCATCTATCTATCTATCTATCTATCTATCTATCTATCTATCTATCTATCTATCAACTATCTATCATCATTTATCTCTCTATCACCATCATCATCTATCATCTATTTATCCATCATTCCAGATACAAAAATAAATATGTATACTTTTCAATCTCTATGTATTTGGAAAGCCTAGAAGTAAGGGCTCTTCTTTACTCATGTTTTTAAGTACCAGATAATGGTTTATAAGTACTATTTTTCAATAAAAGAAACAAGGCCTTGTTTATGAAATAATTGATTTTAGGGTGCAGCATAGGAAATACAAGATTAGTCTGGAGCGTGGTGTGGTGCCAGAGAATAAGGACATGCTCTAAAAAGGATGGATACGTATCAAAAGCTTATAGGAAGCACCCTGAAATAGCTCCTAATGGTCAAAGCTAGGACATCTTGAAGAATACCGTAAATAATGATAGTTTTGGATTAGAAGCTATAAAATATGATAGATATCTAGGTGCACCTAATAATATAAACTGGTAATTGAACACACATATAAATGTGATGGAAGGGATAACTCTTCTTTACAGAATAACTACAATTCATAAATGTAGAAAGAATAGCGTTAAGTAGAAGAAAGTCACCATTATTAGAACACTCCAGAAAATATTTTGTAGCCAGGATCCATCAATAGGTACTAAAATTGGTGGACCTAATTTTGAAGAGGATCAGGATATTTACCTAATCTCAAATAATTCCTTCTAAGATATTTAATAAATACGAGAAAAAAAGAGTAACTTTACAATGGAGAAACCAGCATATAGCACCTTAACCAAATGATTAAGCTTAACACCATCAATAATAGTGCATGTTGACATCACATAATCCCTCTGATGATACACTGAGAAGGACACATCACTCCTGTGTAATCCTCAATCTAATGATAAGAAAATATCAGACAATCTAAAATTGAGAGATACTCCACAAAATAACTAACCATACTCTTCTAAAGCTTGAGGCTCATGGAAGACAGGAAAGGCTGAATAACTGTTACATAAGGGGGAGATTAGGAAACATTATATTTTAAAAGCAGTGTTGGGTCCTGGATTGAAACCTGGAACAGAAAAAAAGGCATTAGTGGATTTTTTTTTCCAAAATTTGAAAAATATCTGTATTTAATTATGTTAATGTACCAATGTGGTTTTTTTGGAAAAATGTAATGCAGTTATGTAAGATGTTTGCATTAGCAGAAGTTGAATGAAAGGTATCAATGACTTCAATGCTATTTTTGAAAGTTTTTGTATATTTAAAAATATTTCCAAGATAAAAATACATTATAAAAGAAAATATTTCAAAGAAGGTAAATGAAATCAATTATGTGGTTTGTCTTTGACATCCTCTTAACTCCAGCTCTTGTGTCGTTCTAGCTCCATATGATGGTACTTAGTGTGCTCTCCTCCCCTTAACGTACACATTTTAAAAATACAAACCTGGAATCCTAAGCCTTAATTCAGTGGTGAAGTGGATAGCATTTGGGGAGGCTGTTGTTGAACTGCCCATCATAGAATTCTGAATATTCACTTTGTGATCACACTCCACTGCCCCTTGGTAGACACTTAGCCCCTGAGTCACTTGAATCAAGGCTAACACTTTTTTTTAGATTTCTCACTGAAACAAATTTTTCTACATTGTAATTATTGTTAGCCAACATCCCGTCTTTCTTTCCCTGACTCACTAGTGGAGAAAACCGGTATCTGTATCTTTGTCCTCTAGTATTAGCCAGTCATTGACTAGCAATTTCAGAACACCTTTGTACCAGTATTATAAATCTTCCTACTGAATGGTAGACTTACATCACTGCTATTCAAGTGGGGATTCTTGACTCAAGTGCTGTCATTTTCCTGTGAGTACCAAAGTTTCATTTGTGTTTTTAAAAGTTAGGGTCATTTCGGGTCGGCAAAATTTATACATCTGTATTGGAATATATACTTTTCCCTTTTGGGAAATTGTTGAGAACAAAGAAGAAGCACAAATAAGAATATTGCGACCCACACCTAAACTTTTCTATTTTATTCACTCTTCACTGCAGATTTCTCAATTGGCAGAAATATTCAGATTTAGACAGCATTCTTTAGGCTGCTTGTCTTCTGTCAATCCATCAGAAGAAAGAAATTCACCCAACTGTGATTAACTGCTCCCTTGATAACCTACATAGGTTATTGAAAATTTAGTTAATAATCTGGAAAACATGTTAAAATTTGTGTGATTGATTTTTAGATTAACTAATTGTTCCCTTAGTATTAGTACAATCCCTTGGTCATAGCAAAAACTTTAATAGAACAGAACAAATATCACAACTATGGAAATATTACTCTTGAAAAATATAGAGTGAACCCTTAAATCATAAATGCTGTATCTGAAATTCTTATAAGAAACAAGGTCTCTGAAAGATCAAAATGGCAAATAGATTATTTGTGATTATTCACTACGATAAAACTCTTTAATTTATCGAGTGCTTACTATGTATCAGAACGTAGGTCGAAAACTATATACATTATCTTCAAACTTTACACCATACCTGGAAATTTGAAGTCAGGTATGTACTTTTGATTATCCTGATACTTGCTATTATAGGTAAGCAGAGTTAATGGAGTAATAAAGGCAGTTTTGTGTGTGTGTGTGTGTGTGTGTGTGTGTATGTGTATGTGTGTATGTGTGTAGGGAGTGGTGTTAATGTATATTAATCCTCTCTATATATGGGCTGTTCAAATTAAAAGATATTAACAATTACTTTTCAGGCAAGGGGTGTTTTACTGAAGTGGGCAGAGTAGGGATTAATGGCAACACTTTTTACATGCAATCGTCACTAACCAGCAACCCTCACCAATTGCCCCCGTACACCCTGTGCCTCAGGCAGGACTCTAAAACTGTCAGAGATTTCTACTTAAAAATAAATGAGTTGCTCAACAACAACAAAAAAACAAACAACCCAATTGAGAAATGGGCAGACGACCTGAAAAGACATTTCTCCAAAGAGGACATACAAATGGCAAATAGACATTTGAAAAAATGCTCAACATCACTAATCATCAGAGAAATGCAAATAAAAACCACAATGAGATATCACCTCACCCCAATCAGAATGGCTATCATCAACAAGACAAATAGTAACAAGTGTTGGAGAGGCTATGGAGAAAAAGGAACCCTCATACACTATTGGTGGGTATGCAGACTGGTGCAGCCACTATGGAAGGCAGTGTGGAGGTTCCTCAAAAAATTAAAAATAGAATTACCATATGACCCAGCAATCCCTCTCCTGGGTATCTACCCAAAAAATCTGAAAACATTTATCCATAAAGACACGTGTGCTCCAATGTTCATTGCAGCTTTATTTACAGTGGCCAAGACATGGAAACAACCAAAATGTCCTTCGATAGATGACTGGATAAAGAAGTTGTAGTATATATACACAATGGAATACTATTCAGCAGTAAGAAAAGATGAAATAGGACCATTTGTGACAACATGGATGGATCTTGAGAATATAATGTTAAGTGAAATAAGTCAGATGGAAAAAGCAGAGAACCATATGATTTCACTGATATGTGGTATATAAACCGAAAACAACAAAAGAACAAGACAAACAAATGAAGAAACAAAAATTCATAGACACAGACAATAGTTTAGTGGTTACCAGAGGGTAAAGGGGGTGGGGGGTGGGAGATGAGGGTAAGGGGGATCAAATATCTGGTGATGGAAGGAGAACTGACTCTGGGTGGTGAACACACAATGGGATTTACAGATGATGTAATACAGAATTGTACACCTGAAATCTATGTAATTTTACTAACAATTGTCACCCCAATAAATAAAAAAAAATGAGTTGCACATTTTTTAGTAGCTTAACTTAGTAGCTTCTTGTGAAAGAATGACTGGCCTTCAACTTCCTTCCCTTCCTTCCTTCCTTCCTTCCTTCCTTCCTTCCTTCCTTCCTTCCTTCCTTCCTTCCTTCCTTCCTATCTCTGTCTTGACTCAGGAAAATTAAGAATCAAGTTGCCTCTGAAAGCATGTTCACTTGAAAAAATTGTTACTAGATATCATCATCTTGTATGTTTTTCTTGTTATTTTATCAGAAATGGATTTGCTTTGCATAGTCTATTAAACCTAATCAACTTCTCCCATATTGGTACAGCAAAATTATGTAAAACTGAAAACTAACATATTTCTTGTAATTAATATTTGATGCCTGAAATATTTGTTTTTCTAAGGCAACATAAACATAAACCTGCATATTACTTTAAAAATCATTTTATCCTACCTTGTATCAATTATGCAAAGAATAAAATATTCTCATTAGTAGCTTTTTAAATGGAGCATAAATACAGTTCCATTATTGGAGGATGCGTAGAAGGGTTTCTTACTTATCTTTAGATATTATTTATTTTTCAATTTCTTTGAGTCCAACTACGTATTGTATGAATATTTTTCAATTTTGTTTTCAACAAAAATAAGATTTCCCCTAAAATGACCATGAACATACAACTCAAATATTTTGAGTAAGCTAAGTAATACAGGAATGTGTGGATATTTGTGTACTAAGATCATTCAAGTAAATTAAAAGGGTTGTTTTTTTTTTTTTTTCCCTCCAGAATACCAAGCATTCTTGGAAACTTGGAAAATGCGTAATTGTTACTAAATTAGATTAATTTAATATTTGCATAAATCTGTTAAGTTTATTATTTGCTTCATATTATTTCTGCTTTATCAATCATCATGGCCATACCAAAGATCTTAATTTTTTAAATTTAATTTTAGATACAGCCTACAGGGTTGTTTTATATGATTGTGAAGTTTATGTACCACACAAAGTAACCCAGATAAAGAGATTTCTGGGGGCTGAAATCCAGATGGAATTCTTTTTACTAAGCTTGGCAGCCTGTTGTGGGGACTGAGTATCCCCAGAAGGTGTACAGCATTACTGTTTCCAATTTGCACAAAGATGACTATGAAATCAGCCTTTTAAAAATTGTAACTTACCATTTTGTGTTGCCTTTTTTTCCCCCCCCAAATCTGCTGCTTTCTATCTTCACCATTTTAATCAATGAGGCCACATTAAACCTACTTTTTCAGGCCTAAACCTGGAATTGTGTTTAACTCCACACTCTGTTTTTATGACCTTTATTCAATCTTTAAACAAATTTTATTGGTTCTATATTTTTAAAAATTTTGCATTTGATGTTTCTCTACCCCGGTGTTGCTTCTCTCGTCCATGTCACCATCCTGGAGAAGTCCAATAACTTTCTGACCGCTCTTCCTTTCAAACAACGTTTTATGTTTCAATTCTTGGCCTCACACAGTTCTTTTGCCACAGAAGAGTCAGCCTGACATGCTGGACATGAAGTCTTGATGAAGTCTTATAAACCAGAACACACCAAATCATGCCAGTGGTCTCACAAAGCATGCACACTAGATTCCAACATCCTTTCTTTAACTTAGAAGACCTTGTATTATCTGTCACTATCTCTTTTTTCCATCTTCTACTCTTCTTTGCTCACTCCTCTCTACCTACACTGGTCTCCATGCTACTTTTGAAATTTTCTCATACTCACCCACCTCAAGGCCTTGACAATTTTGATGCTCTCGCAGTTTTGGACTGTCTTTCCTGAAATATTTATAATCGTTTCTCCCCTTAATTCAGTCTGGTTTCTGTTTATATTTCAGAGAGATCTTCCCAATGTTTCCAAGTCATAGTGGCATTCCCAATACTCTCCCCCTATAGCCTGCTTTACTTTTCTTTAAGGTACCCATTATTACTCAACAGTATAGTTCATATTTGTTCACTTATTTCCAACCTCCTTTATCAAAGCATAAACTCTTCAAAGGCAGGGACTTTGTTTTATCTATGATTGTCCAAAGCTAAGTAGGCATTAGGCTAATTTTTTCTTCTTCTTGACTGAATGATTAAACAAAAGTTGGTTTTACATTCAAAATGGGCTAGGAATAATACTTTTGAGCTATCTCACTTTTTCTTGGCTTCCTCCATTGTTTTCTGGTATTTATTGTTGCAGAAGCCATTCTGACCTTTACTGATGTAACTATCCTACTAGTTATTTTGTACCAGCCACTCTGGCTACTGTATATCTATATATCTATATCTATATCTATATCTATATCTATATCTATATCTATATCTATATCTATATCTATATCTATCTATCTATCTAATCATCTATCATCTATTTACGCAAAATGAATGAGTAAATGTGGGTGTTTACTTCTTTATTTTGCCTAAAACACAGTTATACTGTACTTTATTATTATTATCAATTATTGTTATTATTATTATTATTATTGCTAGTTCTAATACTTTGCGCCAGGATTATTTTTCTATTATTTCCTGTAATCTTACTCATTGTGTCTTTCTACCTTTTAATCCACCCCAAGATTGAAACAACACCTGCTTCTCCTAAAGCACATTGCCACAATAGGAAAGTTGGATTCCTAAATAGAATTGGGACTCTTCCAGGAGAGAAGAGAGGAAAATAAATTTCAGAATAAAAATCAATCCAAAGAATGAAAGCTGTATAGAAACAGAGTGTTTTTATCTGTTTTAGCTACTGATGCATCCCCAAGCAGCTGGGGAAAAAGAAGTCCATCACATAGCAAGCGACCACATACTATCATTGAATGAAGATGAATATTTTACCATGTGGGTTTATCGGATTACCTTTTCAGACCTAAGATGCTTGACAGCCTGAGGTACACAGTTCATAGCACACATTCCAGTGTCCAGTAGCTTTCCATTTCACTTACACCAGTGATCCTCTAACCATCTCCATAGCTAATTCTATTTGAAAAAGGCAATTGCCCAATATGCACTTCTGCCTGTTTCCTGTTTCTATGGGTTCACTTGTGCTAGTGACATGGTGGGATGTGGAATGTAAGCCGTATTTCTTGCTTGGTATTGTTCTAGAAAAGTAGACACACAATAACTGATCAAAAACAGTACATATTAGAGCTAGAATATGAGAGAACATAGTTGGTAGATTCTAAAACTTGGACTTATACATAACTTATCCCAAACTAGAGAATTCAGAGACTGCATTTCAATGAACAAGCCACAGAAAAAGATGTTGGCAAGCAGGGAGAAAGAGATTCAAGTCATGATGTAAGAGCAGTGTTCTATCTTACAGGAGGAAATAAAATTCAATCAATCAATCAATTGATCTTCAGACGTCGGGAGAAATGTTTTAAAAATAGAAGTGAAAGAATACACATGTGTTTCAAAGCAGGAGGAGACATTATGGTTGTTGTGGGTCTGGTATCAGCATCGGTGGGCAGCATGGTGTTAATGAAAAAATTATTCTCACTCTTGTTAACACGATAAATAATACTTTGTTCAACAGTAGTGCATTAGAGTCTTGAAACAGGAGAGGGAGATCAGGCTTAAGTCCAAGTACAGCAAAGACAAGTAGGGATTTATAGCCAAGGAGCGAGGTGAGGAGGCCAACTGAAAAAATTATTAAGATGAGACATCAAGGGTAGGGAGATTCTTGATAAACTGGCCTAACAGGATTTTTTGCTAAAGGCAAGCCAAGATCTTAAATAGCTTCACATCGGACAGAATCACCGTAACTCCTTATGTGATTTTCATAAGACTGTTGGTCAAATTATTTTTGGCTAGGGGATTAAATGTGAGATAGATATGGAAAATAAAGGTATCTTTGAGCCCTGGGAGCAGTGATGAGGCTGCAGGCTGACCTGTGATCCGAGTCAGGGATCAAAGAGGAGTGAGACGAAAAGGAACAGCAGGAGGAGGACAAGGAAGAGGAGAAGGAGGAAAGTCACAAGCCTGGAAAGAATAATCTATTAATTTGAAATTGTGATTTTTAATAGCAGATGAAGAGATCTTGTCTGAAGTAAGAAAGAATGAGACCTACAGATGGACAGAAGCAGAGAAGAGAGAAAGAAGAAAGATTGGGTAAACATGTATGATGAAAGAGGGAGAGAGACAGAGAGAATTTGCTTGACCAAGTGGATTATGGTTTGAATTCCTGGATCCAGCAATACCAGAAGTCATCTATACCTCCAGACTTCCTGACTATGTAAAATCAATAAATCTCCCATTTAACTACTTTTTGCACATGGGCTTATTTTTGTTTAAATTGATGCTTAATATTGATGAGTTAATATTTGTAATGAAAGGAAGAAAAGTTAATTGAGGGTAAAACCTTCTGGAAACTAGCCCTGGTGATGATATTCATAATTTATGAGGTTATTGGCAAGTCACTTATTCATTCTGAATGTGAGTTTCCTTACCTCATGTGAGAAAGACACCTTACTTTTTTAACACACAGTATTTGTTGTGGAGTCAAATGTGATAAACTCGGTTGAATATGTGATGGTGGGCTCTGTCAGACCAGTCCGAAGCCTGTGTGCTTCCCACTTTACTGCAGAGTGTGTGTGGGGTATTTACCTGTGTACAAGGCTAGTTCTAATGAGACTGTCTAGTCTCACATCCGTATGTCTTGTATATAAAAATGTTCTTGGTTTGGAAACTGTCTTTCTGCTCTCCAGTATTTAAAAGTACCATACTATCGAGACAATCTCTGTGCGAAGAATCTTATTAATACTGAATCATTAACTCACCATCTGTTTTCCTGCTTCTTTGGAAGTTCCCCAGATTTCAGTGTAGAAAGTTGCAGGAAAATCTGGAATTATCAGTTCTAGTTCTCTGTAAGTGTTTGTGCTGACAATGCATTGAAGTATGTGGGCCTTCCATGTCAATGATGCATTTGGTCTGTTTAGTTTATGAGTGTGCTATCTTACAGAGCAGAGAAGATTAGAGACCACTCTAACCTTAATGGGTTATACTATTTGATTAGTTGTCACACAGCTGGTCAATTCATTGCATTAATCTGATATATTTGATGACCTGCAGTAATAAGGTGCTTCGGCAAATGGCCAAACTCATTGTCCAGTGTAAACAGTGTTTCAAAAACGAATTTCTCAAATCCAAGACATTTACAAGTATACCTGAAATTACAAAATATTTTCTTTTCACAAAGAATTTGTGTATAGCTTAGCGTATGCAAAATGCCATAATATCCTATTGGTGATGCACCTTAGCAAGCATGGCACCAAGCATTTGAGAGAACCAATTTATATTATTGGATGGATTTTGGTAATTAAATAAATGAATTTGTAAGTTTTATAATGAAATATGAACTTCAAACTACTCTCATTGACCTTTGTATTTCTTTTTCATGTGTGTAATAAACTTTAGGCTAATACAGGCATTTTAGATAGAATAATGATAAATTCCAAAATATTGTTGACATTGTTGTCTTCTCCTAATATCTGAGCAACCATAGCCCCAGAGATATTAAGACACTGAAGCCACAGGTTTAATCAAAGTAAATGTCCTAGGGATAATTTTCTATCACCAACATCATGTCTTTGAACAGCCAAAATTTCCTCACTTTTGTGCTTCTGTAAAAATCACCTTGAAAATTATGACTTCCTGATATTTTTATTTTTTTCTTTTAAGAAAGAAAAACAACAAACACAGCTTTGTAGATAAGTATATTTTTAAGGTTTAAGAAGATATGTGCCAGCATTTTTCCCAGAGGACTGTAGCAAGACATACGTGAATTTAGTAAGCAACTTTTATAATATTTATTGATAGTTGTGGTATTATATTAATTACCATATAACCTTATAACATTCAAATCTGCATTAAATTAGGGTTTCTTTTATGGGAAATACCTTTTTTCTCTGTCATATTTCTCTGCATATTTAATTAATAGTTCTAATTTAGCATTTGCCTTCCACAATCTAATAATGTAGTCCATTTTAAAGACTCTCTTTAAATATTCTTTCCCAGGACAGAAGAGAAGCCTAGTATCTTAGGCCTAGAGAAAGTTGTAAAGATTGTTTAGGTCAGCTGTGATTTTTAATTACTGTATAGTGTAACTTAAGTTCCAGAGGGATCTCATGAATTGCTCTTCACTAATGGCTGCAAAGCCACAACAACTCACGCTTTTCTCCCTCCCTGTCACATATCCTTTCCATTAAATAAAATGATTTTAAGAAATGCTGTTTACAAGGTTTCTTCAGGTATAACTCAGCTAGCTATTCTTAGGGAAAGGAAAGGGCAGGTTTGTGTCTCAAAACAATTTTAGTCTTTGAGCTCGGAGGGGAAGTAACTGAATTAAATAAATGACTGAACACATAATATAACTTTTTTTCCCTTTCATAAACTCATCCTGTTGTTACTAGGTCTGGGAAGATAAGGTTTAATTTCTTCTATGTGTTTGCTAACTCAATTTTGCAGCTCACCGATAATGAAAGGAATGCTATCCCTATGTTTACAAGTAACATTTTTTTTTTCTACTTATCTATTAGTCATTATAATCAATTCATGAAATGTATACCACATTGGGGGGTAGGGTACAGTAAGAAAGCATCTGTGGATTAAGAAAAAAAAAACTCTAACTGTGAAATTAGAGTCATTTTCATGTTTGAAGAAAGTTATACTTGCCTACTGATGTATACATTTGGAGATATCTATGGCATAGAATTGTATATATTTTCAATTAAATCTAATTCAGAGTATGGATAGAACACTATTTTCCCAACACCAGTAGAATTAATTCCATGCAGAAATTTTCAACTGAAAATTGAACATTTCTCCTTGGTTTCTCTAACAATTAGAAATGCACTAAATATTATGAGCAAAATGGAATTTAATCCATAGAACTATTGGAAGAGTAGGCTCTTAGCTATAACTGAGGACATTACATATTGAATTGATTAACTAAGAGAGCTACGACCTCTGACACAATAAAAAAAGTGAAAAATCAGGAGGCTACCACCAAACTACTGAGTTTGACATATTGTCTTTATGAGTCATGAAGTGGCTACCACCCCAAAACTATATTTAAATACCAATGAAGCTGGGAAATGGACTCTAAAACAAAGCCACCAAACAAAATCATATCCTTACAACTTTCTTACTATAAACAAAACAACAAATCAGCCAAAATCGGTAGAAAGATGGTTCCCTCCCTATTATCCCCTTCAAAACACTCATATAAATGAATCTAATTGGTAGAAACTATTTGCATCCAGTACATGCAAGGGAATCTAGGAAAAAAAAGTCTTTGACTCTTTGTTCTAGCCAAAAAGCACCTTAGAAGGGGGTTGGAATTGATGCTGTTAATTAACCATAGCTTATTGCAAAGTACACTAGTGCCCTTTGAACCTGAAGTCAGGTTCTGATTTACTTACTTGAATTACTTCTATCCTGTTTAGCTTCTTATATTCTTCAAACACCAGATCTATTCATAATATATATGGACATGTATCAGAACTACATATAATTTTGAAAGCATTCTGCTTTCAAACCATGACAATGACTATGTATGTATACATAAAACTCTATTTTTGACCCAGGTTTCCCATACCTCAGCCTGCTGCTTTTTTTGGAGAATGAACTAAAACATCTGACTTTTGCATTTCAGCCAATTGTTTTGAATTAAAACATAATACCTTTAAGGTTTCAGGCAAATAATATTTTGAATGTTTAAGGGAAAATTTCAAATGATAGATATCTATATGTAATTTTTTTTGTTCTGTTGTTTTTGTGTGTGTAAAACTTATTTAGGAATGTTACAAACTTGGTCTCAGAATTTTGTGTTTATTTGCTAGGACTGCCATAGCATAATACCACACATTAGGTGGCTTAAACAATAGAAATGTATTTTCTCAATGTTCTGGAAGCTAGAATTCCAAGGTAAAGGTACCAGAGGGGTGGTTTCTCCTGTGTCCCTTGTCTCACAGATGGCCACCTCTCACTATGTCCTGGCATATCTTCTCTCTGTCACACAACCCTGGTATCTCTTCCTCTTCTTAAAAGGACACAAGTCATATTGGATTATGGTCCTAGCCTTATGAACTAATTTTAACCTCAATTACCTCTTTAAAGGCCCTACCTCCAAATATAGTCACATTGGAGGTTAGAATTCAACATGTGAATTGGGGAGGGGGGCACAATTCAGTCCATAAACAAAAAAAAAAAGCGTATGGACTATTTGTAAATAAAATAAAAACTATAAATAACAATGGATACTGCATTTCAAGTTAAAAGACTTATATTCTGAAACAAAACTTATTAAATGCGTAATTTACTATGATACAAGATGTATTGGATAGACATTGCAGTATAAGGTGCAATTATAAGTTAGATTTCCACAAAACTTTCTGATTTTCTTTTTAATATTTCAATCTTTATTTTGGGTAAAATAAAATGTTTACCCAACTGAAAAATTTGATTTGAATTTAAGTCATAGAACATTTTTAACAATTCAGATAAAAAATAGTGCAAATCCCATGTTTTCATTTTTATTATTATTGCTTCTAGCCCGATCACAACCTAATTGGAAATGATTTCCCCTATGGTTAGAAGAATCTTAGATGCAATCTACTTTTTATATCTGCTGATCTAAGGAAAATATTTCCTATTGAATTACTAACTAAATAACATTCTGAATTAAATATTTATTTGGATTTCTTTACCCCTCCCCCCACATACACAATACACAGACACACACACACAAACAACAACAACAAAACAGAACAATAACAGCATTTTTTTGGAACCAAGGATTGATACTTAATCATATTGGAAATACAAATTTCTTTGTCCCCCATTTCTAGAGATGAAAATTAGTTGTAGAAATATTAGTAAAGGAGTTGGTTCATAAATGGAGTGTTGGGCTGATATTGTGCCTTCTTGCTAACAGTTCAGATTAATAAGTGTTCTATTGAAAGTAAATTATGTATGTCTGCCTTTTTGCAGCCTTTGTTTAGGCTTTGGGGATTAGCAAGTAACATATATTATGGTAACTTAGACAGGTAAAGTAATGTGAAAAAACATCCAGATTAACCCTTTACCCAAAGTAGTAGAAACGTGTTAACTTGCAACATAAAAACTAAGGACGTATTACTTTCTCCTTGTGATTGATTCTATTAATATCTTGGTTCTGACTTTTCTTCTCTCTCCATCCCATCACTCCCACCTCCTTTTAACATACTTTCCAAACTTTTTGTTAATGTTTTATAAATGTAAACTTCATTTTCAGTTTATGTATTTCTGGGTAATCCTAAAAATAACTGTGTTCCTATGCATTTATGTTCAGTAAACTAGACACTCAATATTCACAAAGGACTTTCCAAGATCATAATTCCACCCAAAACAGATATTTAAAAACTTTAATATTATCGTTTTTCAGAGAGAAAACCATTGTAGACAATTTACATTTAGACAATTTACAATGCCTGTATTATGAGGAAAGAAAAACAATAATTTTTTGAACTAATGATTCTGAAAATCAGCTAGAATAATTCACTAGTAAACTTATTTGTTCATGATACTTTCCTTGTAGTCCATGTGATTGCAATTCATACTTTAAAAAGTAAAATAATAAAAACTAAGAGTAGGTTAGCTACCTCCAACTTTTGTCATAAATAGTTAAAAACAACAGTTGAACAAAGGTAAGATAGGGCAATGGGAAAAGTAATTTTGATGATTAATTTGGAGACTTTAATAATAAAAAGAGTCGTATGCTAACAATTCACATAAGACTGCTGTCAGGGGCTTAGTAAAATAAATATAAATAAGGTGTTTCCTATAACAGTTGATACTTGTGCACAGTTTTGATATTTGTGCTCAATCGTGTCAAATTATGTTTAAAAATAGCTTGTCATTCTGAGATGTGTGATAGTGTGACAAAATAATCTAGCCTAACATGCTCTGGATCCTATTATGTAAAATGATTAGTCGAGGGGAATGAAGGCATTTTCAATGGAAGACTACGTCTACATGATTTAAAATTTTTGTTTCAAGAGAAATAAACAGACAAAATTGGGCACATTCAGGGTGGTAATGTTAACTACCAATGGGACAGAATTGAGAACCCCCCCAAAATCCCACATGTATATGGCAAATAATTTTTTAAAAGGAGCCAAAAACATATAATTGGAAAAAGAAACCTATTCGATAAATGGTGCTGGGAAAATTGTAAAGCCACGTGCAAAAGATTGAAACTAGACTGCTATCTGTCACCGTGTACCAAAATTAACTCAAAATGGATCAAAGACCTAAATATAAGACCTGAAACAATAAATTGTATAGAAGAAAACATACGTACTAAACTTGTGGACCTTGGTCCTCTGGAGGATTTTATGAATTTGACCTCAAAGGCCAGAGAAGTAAAATAGTTGTTTTATTAAATTTTAATTGTTTAGCAATGAAAACTATGTGGTTTATATTCATGAAATACTTCACTTCCCTGTTAATAAATAAGATATATGATAGCTGGTAAGGGCAATAAATATTAAGACCCATTTTAACAGCTTAACCTTGCCCCAAAATTATGAGTATGCAAAAAAGGTCTAAAGAGAAAATACGTAAATATGTAAAACAAACATCTGAAGAGAAAGTGCCAAGTACCAATATGTGTAGTCATCAGAATAGGAAAAAAAAAAAAAAGTAATGGAAGGGAACATATCTTTAGAGATATAATTTAATACAATTTTTAAGAAATAAAAGAAGCCTTGATCTTATCTTCTGGAGAAAATCTCAGTATGTCTGTGAAAATGTCGTTGAATGTAGTTAGATTTTCCTTTTAATCTAGGAAAAGTTCTGAGAACATCGCTTATGCAGTTGTTATTTTTCTTTCTCTTCCATATGACAGCATAGTCAGAGTGAGTCTATGCACCCAAAGATTGCTTTGAGGTACTGGTTGACAGTTTATACCTGCATAGTGTAGTTACAAGAGGATTTAATTTAGAGCCAGTTTGACTGGATTCAAAAGCTAACACTAACCAACTACTACTTATTTTGATCTTGGCAAGTATATCATCTTTCATTCCTTAGTTTCCTCTTCTTGAAATTATGGAAAATAATAACTCCTATGTCTATGGCAGGAGTTGGCATGTACAGTATGCATTATTAAATAAAAAATAATAAATATAAGTAAAGTGCATGTACTTGTGAATATCAATAAATCAGATAATGTATCTGAAATAGCTTTGAATATTAGGCTAGAAAAAGTTAATTTGAAAATACTCTTCCTATTAAGAATAATAAGTGAAACTATTTGGTAAAAAAAACCAAAAAAACAAAAAATTCTGTCTTCATTAGCTAAATACTTTCCTGGAAACAAATAGAAGAGAGAATACTAGTTATGATTTTAAATGTCTAATTTATTCACTTATTACTAGCAGGATTTTTTTAAAAAAGCAGTTTTAGTGTTCTGAGCCTATTCCTATCTGTAAAATGTCAAAAATAAAAATAAGATTGAATTATAAGCTTTGCTTTAGTCTATGTCTTAAGAATGACAAATACATCACCTACTTTTAGCCCATTATGCAGAACTTAAAATTTTGTATTAATTTTAGAAATGTGTGCTTCAAAGTATTTTAATCATGATCATGGAAATATTTCAGCTAAACACCACTTAAAATGATGCAGAAATAAATGTAGTATTAAAAAATTTAAGACTAATTTTTATTTTGTTCTTACATTAAGTTTGGTTAAGATAATTTGAGGTTATTATTTTGAAAATGTACATAAAGGAAATTATCAACTGAATCCTTTAACATCTTTTTAAAAGGTCCATGAAGCAGAAAATCATTACAAACATTTTAAAAAGTTTTGGAAAGATAATTCAACTAACTTCCACTGCAATTTACTTTCACCTTAACCTTGTCTATCACAAACTAACCTATATAAATCTGAAACTGAGCTGCTTACATTAAATTTATTGAACTTGTCTTAAAAGTATGAGAAAACTGCAAAATCTTAGATTTTAAATAACATTATTTCATGTCATCATACTTCATTTATTAAGAGTTAATGAGTAAGTATTTTCCACGATTATCTATTTTTTCAGTGAAAATAGACTATTTGAGTAGGTTATATGTTAAATAAAATAATTAAAGGCATGCTTTTATACATCTATGCAATTTACAAAGATTATAAATGCATCAAGTCATTATCATTCAATACTTCCATGTAAAAAATCCTCTTGATTGACACTATAGAAATTACAGATGCATGGATAATATGAAGACTTTGGTCTCAAAAATTTATTACATACAGTTATGGGCTCAATTGTGTCTCTACAAAATTCATATGTTAAAGTCCTAACTCTTAGTAAGAATGCAACTATATTTGGATATAGGAGATAGGGTCTTTTTAGAGGTAATTAAGTTTCACTGAGGTCCTTAGGGTGGGCCTTAATCCAATATGACTGGTGTCCTTTTAAAAACAGGTAATTAGGGAACAGACATATACAGAGAGAAGACAATGTGATGTCCCAGGGAGAAGACAGCAATCTACAAGCCAAGAAGAGAGGCCTCAGAAGGAACCAACCCTTGCACAACCTTGATTTCAGACAGCTACCCTCCAGAATTGCGAAAAAAAGAGAAAAATCCTCTTATTTAAGCCAACCGGTCTGTGGAATTTTTCATGGCAGCCCTAGAGTCTTAGTTCATTTGGGATGCTATAATAAAAATGCTATTGACTAAATGGCTTATAAACAATAGGAATTTATCTCTCAAAGGTCTAGAGGCTGGGAAGTTCAAGATCAAGGAAACTCACATGGAGAAGCAAGTGAGGGAGCTCCCTGGTACCTCTTTTACAAGGGTTCTAATCCCTTCATAAGGGTTCCACCCTCATGACCCAATCACCTCCCACAGCTCCACCTCCACCTGCCATCACATGAACAGTGTTGGAACTGATATACATGTGTATCCATTTTATTTTTTTTCCTCATTTAAAATTTTTATTTAAATTATATTTGACTGCTTAATAAAAACATTGCAAATTAAGTTGTAGGTCTTAATGTCAATGTGTAGAAGCAAAATAATTGGCACTAACAGCACATGTATTGGGGGGCCAATAACTGGTGTATTAAATTAAGAATATACCTGCTGAGTTGAGGAGGCACAAGCCACCCACTTAGGGTTGGCAGGTAGCTCCCTCAGCATTTAATCTCCTGCTTTGGGGAAATGAAAATCCTGGGGTCCATCACCATATATTCGATCCCCCTTACCCTCATCTCCCACCCCCCACCCCCCATCCCCCTTACCCTCTGGCAACCACTAAACTATTATCTGTGTCTATGAGTTTCTGTTTCTCATTTGTTTGTCTTGTTCTTTTGTTGTTTTTGGTTTATATACCACATATCAGTGAAATCACATGGTTCTCTGCTTTTTCTGTCTGACTTATTTCGCTCAGCATTACTCTCTCAAGATCCATCCATGTTGTCACAAATGTTCCTATATCATCTTTTCTTACCGCCGAATAGTATTCCATTAAAGGAGAACTGACTCTGGGTGATGAACACACAATGGGATTTATAGATGATGTAATACAGAATTGTACACCTGAAATCTATGTAATTTTACTAACAATTGTCACCCCAATAAATTTAATAAAATAAAATTAAAATAAAAAATCCTGGGGTCATTTTGATTGAAGGTACAGTTTCAATATATTCACACAAATGAAGTCAGGTCACAATATTTATGAGTAAGAGACCCAGAAAGCAGATGCAACGATCCAGCAGGAAGGTCAGTCCTCTGTTTTAGGTCACCAGCAAGGAGGAGGAAGAGAGAAGGGTAGCACGTACCTATTACTTACAGGGTCTTGGGGTGGAGGTGACTTTTTGCGGTCTCAACTCTAAGTGATTATTTTAGAAGATGCCCCAGGAAAAGCAAAGTGGAAACCTGTGGTGGGAATTTAAGTTTGGTTCTTGTCTAGACTCTGGGTGTGAGCAGGGTTCTCATATTGTAAAATGATTGGGCAGCAACTTTGAATAGCCGTTTTCTCATCACACATGGAGATGGATGGAAGGATACTGTTGGAAAATTCTTATTTATATATAAATTGATAGAACATTAAACTTTTTTTCCCCAAACACTTACTTTTATGCTTGAAAAACTGCCAACGTCATCATTCATTTAATGCTTTCCGCATGATTGGACCTTTTTGTTGAAAGATTTTTCTGCCTGAGATTCCTTTCACCTGATTTCTGCATTTTCAAAACGCTCCTCAATCAATTGTGAGACTAGTGAGAAGCCAGTAAAGACTTTTTTTATTTGGACAAGGGACATATTTTAATAGCTGCATTTTGTAAATATGTATTTGGTTGCTATGCTTATGATGACTTGTAACAACAATGTCCTTCAATTTCCATGTCCTCCTTGCTCTTACCAAAAAAAGGGAACAAAAAGCTCACTTCTGTAATCCATCAGAGAACTTATACTCTTATATATCCTACCTTATTGCAGATATTTATGTTTTTTTCTTATCATCATTCAGTAATATTTAAATTTGTTAAGTTAGGCATTTAATTTTACTCATCTTTGGGAATCTAGCAAAAATAAGTCAAATAAGTTTAAGAAAAAGTTATGGGTCTCATTTTTGCTTTTCTTTGCAATATGTACAAAGCAAAACAAACAAACAAACTTTATATATGTGTATATATATGTGTGTGTGTGTATATATTTTACAATTAAAAGATCGTTTTCACTAAGAGATGTGATTGGCAGAATTGTTGACATATAAATATTTTATATATATATTTGCATTCTTATTAGAGCAGTTATGATTGATCAAATAAACCAAGCAGCATTTAAACAGGAAAAGTATTTAGGTCTGAATTGCCTTAATTGGACATTTACATTGATCAACTTGAATATCTAATGGCTCTATTTCATAGGCAGAAAGGATAAATTTAATGACTTAATCCCAAGAGAAGATTTTGTTTAATACAATTAACAAGAAAGAGAATCACTTTCATTTTATTACAAAAAGCTTTTATCATTCATTTTAATCTACTTAATGATATCCAAGCATAGTTACTAATTGATATGTTATGTATATTCACAACACACATGAATATCAACACAGATTTTTAAAAGCAAGGAAAAGAAAGGGAAAGCCTCTACATAAGTATTCAGGTATCAGCAATAAGGGAGAATAATCTGTATATTCATGAGGTGAGTAGGAGTTTTCTTTCTTCCTGTAGTAAAATTTCCAAGCAATTATGTATTTTGGCTAATTGATGCTATTTTCTATTTATGCAATACTTCTGTATTTTACAAAGTGCTTTGTATTATCAGAAACATTTATTGGACACTTTATGTGTACAGGAAGTCTATTTTGTTTGTTGCATTTCTCTCTCCAAGTAAATTTGTTGACTCCACCACCATTCTTCCATGCGATGAAAGACTTGTGAAATTGAGGCAGACACATGTTTTAAAAATAAGTGGATACAATAAACAAAGCCTCTTTTATAATACATTTTGGATCAATAATTTACTATATCACTTATTAATTCGTGATATTTACTCTTATTCACATCTTTAAATACTGTATGTGTCTTATATGTGTTACTTTTTTATCTTTCAGTGGTCATATCTTCTTGTGAAGCCTTCTTATAACTATACAGTGTCTGTATTGCAATTTATGTGTATATTTATTATATAGTTTATCACATGTTATAGTTCACAGTATAAAGGTGATTTATTCTTAATTATCACTTTTATTTATGCTTCCATCCTTCAAACATTTGTTTTATGAACTGTATGCTCGATAGTCTGCTGGAAAGTTCTTGAGGAAAGAAAGAAACAAATATGTTTGTCTTCCTAATACTTGTAAAGTTGTAATAATATTTTTGAATGAATGGCTGGAGGAATGGATGAATGAATTAATAAGTTTTCACCCCCTGGTAACTTTCTGCATGGATATGGGTTTTTTAATAGTTATGAACAAGAACACATTTTTGTTTATTTGTTTAATAAAATATTGTGTACCCAAAGTTGTAAAGGTGTAATGACAGGAAAGTTCAAAATTAAAACATGAAATCATTAACTTGTAACTAATTTTTTATTTCCCAAAAAACTTAGTAGTAGCCATTTTTGGAATTTTCTTGCAATCATGGATGTATTCATAATATTATTATGTGATTTGTAATAATCACTATAAATGAGTTGATTTTTCTCTATCCTCACTTCCCAGTTTCTACACGTTTGACAGACAACTTATTTCAGTGACTGTGAAATTATCAAACTTCATCATGCCTTCATGACATTTTGCAACTGAGGCATCAAAACAAAGAACACTGGAATCAGAAATAAAAAGCAAGCAAAATACAAGTTACAATTAAAAGATCGTTTTCATTAAGAGATGTGATTGGCAGAATTGTTGACATATAAATATTTTATTCAAAAACATATTTCTGGCATTCATTAAAGAAAAAACGTTTCTCAAAATATCAGTTGTATGCACTTGTCAAGAGAAGAATGAAACAAAAAAATTAAATACAGTTAAAAATCCAAAAATAGTCCCTAACTAAAACATTACTTTTGACTTTTGACACACACACACACACACACACACACACATATATATATATATATATATATATATATACACACACACTGTTTTTAGTTAGGGACTATTTTGAGATTATATATATATATATATATATATATATATATACACACACATACATATCAAAAGTAGTGTTTGTGTATATATATATATATATATATATATATATACATATATATGTATATATATGTATATATATGTATATATACCTCTAATAAAGTCTGTAAATTTTTCATTAACTCTGCTGATGCCTCTATGTTGGTGTTAGTTAGACACCTATATTCAGTCACTCTTGAGTAATAAATCATTCCTCCCCAGTGGTTTCAAATAATCCACATTTTTATAAATGCCTTCCAAATATTTCCTTTTCTAATACATCTCTGCTGTATATTAGGCCAATCAATATTCTAACCATCTATTGATTCTCTAATCTGACTAGATTCTTTATATATAATAGTTCTTTACATATCTGGTTATCTCCTAAAATTTGCCTTTCCCATTATATTTTCTATCTTAATGAATAGTCTTTCCATATAAACACCCAAATTAGAAACCTGTGAGTTACTAAATCTTCTTTTCTCAAGATCTTAATTAATGCCTGATGAGACAGTGACCAAAAGAGATGCAGTGTATTTTGTAGGCAGGCATTAGTAAGAGAGAAAAAAAAAATCCATTACTTCTATATCCAGCCCAACTCTCCTTCCAGGAATAAATTGTGCAGATATAAATTCTGTTTCTCCCTTTCTAGCTCTCAAAAAAATTGATAAAGAGTTTGGCAACATATGAACAACATATAGTAGGTGGCGCCTAGAAACACAATGCATTTCCTCACTTTTAAACTTCCTCACTGTCTCTTGGGGTAGAGCATCATACTTGCTTCTCAGTACAAAGTAGTTTTGTACTTTAGGGGAAGATGTCCCTCTTCTTAGCCCAGTGCAATGAATCATAGTTTTGTAAAGCCAGCAACATGATTCCATTCTCAATATCAGTAGTTTTAAAATGGGAATGTACTACAATTTTGACTATCCCGTTTCCCCGAAAATAAGACGTAGCCAGACAATCAGCTCTAATGTGTCTTTTGGAGAAAAAATTAATATAAGACCTGGTATATTATATTATATTATATTATATTATATTATATTATATTATATTATATTATATTATATTATACCCGGTCTTATAGTAAAATAAGACTGGGTCTTATATTAATATTTGCTCCAAAACACACATAATTGCTGATTGTCCGGCTAGGTCTTGTTTTGGGGGAAATATGGTATGTGTTCAATTCTGGTAGGAGGTGTCAGGGAAAACATTAAAATTAAAAAGGGAAGAATGGTCTGTATTGCTGCAGAAGAGTGTAAGAAAAAAGCAAACATTTTGTTGAAAGTTCAGGTTAAAAATATATATGTGTGTGTGTGTGTGTGTGTGTGTGTGTGTGTGTGTGTATATATATATATATACACATGCTTGTACATCTTTATGTTTAATCAGATTGCTATAGGAAATACTTATGGGACAGGATCTCTTACAGTAACTTAACCTGATTCTTAGAACAAAGCACACAAAGATAGAATAATGGGAAAAAGAAAAAAAAAAGCTGAGGTGATAATAAACATGAGGAATATAGTCTAGATCTGAAAAGATTGACTTCGAAAAGTTTTATGGTAAGACAGAAGATAGCAATATCTTGGTACTTTACCCGTCTTTTCAAGCAGATGCCAATGGAGATTAGAGTCTTCAGGTGACATTAACAAAATGCCAAAAAGTGATAGAGCTGAAACTTGGAACCACATCTTCATACCACTACGCCAATGTTTTTTTTTGTTGTTGTTTGTTTGTTTTTACAATTTAGGAAAGATCGTACTGATGCAGCCTGAGTAGGATGAGAGAGAAACAAGAGAAAGTAAATTTGACATCTCTCTCAGCAAGCCACTTGGTATAGTTATGTCTAATTTAGGACCTTGATTATACAGTGCCAGTGAGGATAGAATGTGAAGGATGACTTTTTGAGACATGCTAATGATGAAAAGAGAAAAGTTGTTAAGAGAGTAAATACATGGGAATGGTTTACTTGGAAGAGTCCAAGATGTTAAAGATGACGATACTGCTGAGAAAAAAATAAAAATGGCTTAATGAGGGCAAGAATGATGGTATTGAATTCAGTTGTAATATTTTTTTTTTGTCATAAATGTAAGAGATACTCATTGTAAAAATAGGAGATGTGTATAAAGATGAAAAAGCTTTTTAAAACCTCCATTTTAGTCCCAATTACCTACTCACAGTCAGACATGCCAAGAATAGTGCCTGACAAATACTTTATAAATACCGGTTGCATAAAGGAATTGCATTACTGGTAGTATTATAACAACTATTAAGTGGCAGAGGCCATTTTCTTAGTAAATGTGATCTATGACAGTGAAACAGAAATCCATGGAATAATAAGTAGTAATTTTCTAGGGCTCTTATATTTTGTATATGGAAAAAAATTTCATGTGGACAGCTTATATATCACACATTACTAAATTATAAAAATGATTTAATCATTCCAAAACAATATGCAACTTTAATTATTATCAAAATTATAAGATTTAATAAACTAATTTGATTCCTTAATCAGTTTTGGATTGCCCCTAAGTGAGGAAATGACTAACTAGTGAGCAAAACAGTCAAAAGCTGTCTGCTTCTCATAGAAACTCTTCCTGATGACCTTGCATCCTGGAGATTTGGCCTTTCTTATACTGCCCAGGTGGTCTGACCTTGCCAGTTGCTCTTCTCAGGAGCCTCTTTTTCATCAAATGCTCTCAGTAACCACTTTTATTAGAGGTCAATCTAAAGTAACTTCAGAAAAATGTGAAGAGAAATTCACAAGAGGAGGAATGCAAATATCCTGAATTCAGATGAAATCAGATATTGGATTCAGCATTTCTTAAAGCTCTTTACAAACATTTGCATTTGTAATTAATCTTCCCAATTTCTCCATAAGTCATGTTTTATTATCCTTGACTTACAAGCTTAAAACTAAACTATTATGGAAATGCACAGCCTGCACTGTCAGGCAAATCTTTTTAAGCACTACTTTCAGCATATATTCTCCTCAGGAGCCTTCACGTTTTCTCCCACGTTATTTCTCAACCCCACTATTTCTACCTCCATAATCTAGCTTCCAACTACCTAATCTGTAGGTCCTAATAGTACCTAACATATGGTATTGGTCTATGAATTCAGGTCTCTTGATTATGCCCTGGGCATAATAATAATATTCCTTCCCTTTATAAATGCTTTTATTATAAGTACAATCCTTATCATGAATAAGGAGGGCATCACCCTCCTCCAGTCTGTCTTCTATGCTGTTGTACGGAGAGTTTCCTGCACAGGAGAATCTGATCATAACATTCCCGTCTTGATATATTTTGTTTGTTGATAAAGTAGGCTCAGTAAGTAGGAAGGTGTCTTTTTCAAATCAACTCAGTATGTCATTGATTATTGATTATATGGTTAGTAAGGTAGGTGTGTTCACAAATACCTTTTTACATTCTCACAATAATCACATGAAGTTATCATTGTTAATGTTTTATAAAAGAGGATGGATTTCTTTCGAATCAGACAGTTTTTCTGACATGAATGTTAAGTGTTAAGTGTAAGTATTGTATTTTCAATTCACTGAATGAATAGTCTTGTATATGTCTTTTTCACTGTGAGCAAGTACTTAGCCTGTCTTACAACTAACTAAACTTATTGGTATATTATTGGCCCGATTACTTAGACTTCACAGGTTAGAAGCACATACAGTTAATCGGACCAATTGAGTTGAAAACAGCTACCAGTCAGGCTCAAAATACCAAACTTACTTTATCATAAGTATATTAGTTTTCTTAGATGCCATGACAAAGCACCACAGACTGAGTGGCTTAAACAACAGAAATATATTTTCTCACTATTCTGGAGGCTAGAAGTCAAAGATAAAGGTGTCTGTAGAACTGCTTTCTTCTGAAGCCTCTCTCGTTGGCTTCTAGGTGGCCTTCTTCTTCCTGTGTCTTCACATGGTCTTCCTCTGATATAGCTATGCCCTAATGTGTTAAATTTGAGGACACCGTTCAGATTGGATTATGCCTTTCTCCAATGGTCTCATGTTTACTTAATTACCTCTTTAAAGTCTCTGTCTCTAATTATAGTCACATTCTGAGGTCCTGGGATTATGGCTTCAACACAGGAATTTTAGAACAACCCAACTCATTCCATACCAATAAACAATTTAGTAGTTAAATATAGATTTAACTTTATTACAAGGAGTAATTTATGCACTGGGAGAACTTGGTGAAATGTTTACTCTTAACAAGTTTTCAAAATGATTATTCCATGAAATCAAGATACTCCAGAGAAGATAAATTCAGAGAGAAATTAGACATAGGAAGAGTTAAGTTAGTGCCAGGAGATATTTTTTTAGTTTACTACAGAAATGCAGTCCCATTTGGCAGAACACCAAATAAGAAGAAAACTTAGGATGTTATTTTGCTTTTGTTCATTTATCCATCTGTCTACATAAACCCTGTGACATTGTTTTCCAAATGGAGTCCTACTAATGCCAGAAACACAGTACTTGGCCTGAAATTATCAATGCTTAGCCAGTTTCAGTTTAAGAGAAGATAATAGTACTGGAAAATTCCATTTCTTAAATATGGTTAAACTTGCCAAAAACAAAGTTTCAATAACATTGCTTGGTATATGCTTCTTAGACTTTGAAGCTGGATTCTGTTGTGCTTCATTATAAGTACAGATAGACTGTTTTTTTTTTTTTTTTTCCTTCCTTCCTTCCTTCCTTCCTTCCTTCCTTCCTTCCTTCCTTCCTTCCTTCCTTCCTTTCTTTTTTTGTTAATTCACATACTCTCAGTGTTATTGAAACTATTACATAGCACTATGAAATATTATTTTTCATACCCGTTCACTACAGAAGAAAGTTAAATATATGTTAGCCATGACCTAATTTTTCCTGTATCTTCTTTCTTTCCCTTTCTTTTTTCCTTACATTCTTTTCTTTTCTTTTCCCCTCTTACTTTCCTTCATTGCATTAATTATTCAATTTTTTATTGAAATTGTTTTTTATTAAATTATAGTTGGCATACGGTAGCATATTAATTTCTATTAATCTATTAATTTATTATTATTAATCTATTAATTTCAACATTTTTATACCTTATGATATGATTACCACAGAGTCTGGTAATCATCTGTCACCATGATAAGATATTACAATATTATTAACTGTATTCCCTATGCTGTATCTTCATATACATTTTTAAATTAATTCATTTAAAAGAAGAAATATACCTTGCATAACAAAAGTTAAGCATTTTGACTGACTTTTGAGTAATATATCAATTTGAAATGTCAAACTTTTAATACAGTTATTGTTCTATTACTGTATAGACAATTTATATATTTTTTATTTTCTTTGTTATCTTTTCAAATATCTCAAAGCATGATGTTTATCAGTAGTATTGTTGTGTCATTTGTTGAAGCAACAATCCCTGCTGGTAAATTATTATATCTATCTATCTATCTATCTATCTATCTATCTATCTATCTATCTATCATCTATCCATCTACCGTGTTTCCCGGAAGATAAGACCTACCCCCAAGATAAGTTCCAGTTAAGAGCTCAGCCATACGGACACATTTAGTATGTTATGATGATGTTCCAGGAGATCACATGACTATATTTGAATAAATGTAGATTGTTGTACATGAAAAAATAAGACATCCCCTGAAAATAAACCTGAATGGAGCAAAAATTAATATATCACCTGGTCTTATTTTCGGGGAACACAGTATCTGTTATCTGTCTCCCATCTACATGTATAGAATTTTGTCCAAAACTAAGTATATTATGTATTTACCATTATTTTTCAGTTTTTAATTATTAAAGGGGATATATATGTACACTACTATATAGTATATATTACACTATTATATATGTATATATAATTATAAAGTAAATATAAACTATACATATACTATAATCTAAGTACTGAAGTAACCTTATTTTTGTTCCTCATGTACATAGGGAGTTTTTAAAATTCTACCATATTTAAAATCTTTATAAAGTGCAAATTATGCTGCTATCCATAAAGTAGACAACAAAATTGTTGCTTATGTCTATCCACATGCATACAGTTTTACATAGTTGAAATCATTCTGTAAGCATTATTTTTGTCCTAATTACTATTGTCCCCATGTCCTTATAAACAATTGAGCTGATGACTACTGGTATAATATGACCAGAACCTAACAGTGCATCATTTTCCTCTCTTTAAAACTCATGTTTATAAACTGATTAAAGCCCCGAAACTCTCTAAAACTGTAATAGCACTTAGAAAATACTGCATAACTTCCTACTGAAGTTCAAAATTTAATAATACAGTATGTTATTTTAATGTTTGTGATGTATCTCTTATGACAGCTATCACTGTTTTTCTTGTGATCTGAGATTACGTTTACTTTTTAAATTTTAATCCAGATAAATTTAAAAATTTAAGAAATATTTGGCTATTTTGATTGAGTCATATTGAAAGCATGCATTTTTCTTGGAAGAAATGACTTATTTAATGGATTTTTCATAAAAATCCCCAAAACAATATATTTTGCTCCATTTTATTAATTTTTTTAATCCTAAAGTTTAGTTCAGACTTTTATGGTACGTGCCATCCAAATATCTTATCAATAGTATTTTATTGAAATTATGTGTTTGTTGCTCTGACATAACTGTATTTAATTTTTTTTTTCTAATGAATTATTTCTGATATACAGCTAAACCATTTATCCTTAAATATTTTTGTTTCATTGTGCTGTTTTATTAGAAACTTATATTGGACAATTTTGGGTTCCTTATTTAATAATCACTTTTTTCTGCTTCCTTAAAGCCCTGAGATTATATTTCATATATTGATCATTCATCCACCAGATGGCCTATCTATCCACACACGCACGTAATTCATTTGTTTTGGCTACCGCTCCCAGGATGGTCCCTTATTGGCGTAGTCAATTTAAAAACTCTGTTCTGCTTAAAACAGTGTGGTCCATGAATGCATGTGAAACCAATGATGAATTCTAGTACTCTGATTTTTTTTTCTCTTATGGATAAGGTGGAGGTCCCCTGTACATCCTGTAGTCATTTTGGCACCTTAAAGAGATGCAGCCTCTGGATGAAGCTGATACGGACAATCAAGTCTAGCAAAAGGGTAAAAACTGAGTCATTAATGACATCATAGTACCTCTGAATTCAAATCAACTTTTGAAACTCAAAGGTGAAACACACTTTTCTCTAAAGTTTTAGAAGCTACTGTTTTAGAGTTTGAGTTCAGTTTTTGAGTTACCTGAAAGTAAAACTAAATTTATCTCATGAGTACAACTAATCTCATTAAATTTCCACACTTTGGGGGTGGGGGGAAAAGGGTCGGCTTTCTTGTGCTTTTTATTTTTTTTTTTATTTTTGGTATAACATTTTATATATTTATATACACACACACACGTGTGTGTGTGTGTGTGTGTGTATAAATGAATACATATGCATGCAGATAATATTGTTTCCCCTCATTTGAAATAGTTATGTCTCAAATATTTTGAATAAGCAATTGCATCCTAAAATATTAAGGGTAAAGATTAGTTGCTCTTATTGTTTTCTTAAATTTTAGGACAAATCTTCAAATATTTACCCTAAAATTAATAATTGTTATTAGTCTAAAGCAAATGTTTGCTTCATGAAAGTAAAAGTTCATTGTAGCATCCTTTGAGGGTTAAACATTATTTTTTTACAAATAAATATGGGATTTGTTGAAATCATTTGAGCATACACATATATATATATACATATATATACTCACATATATGCATATGTATACACTCGTATATATTATATACATATATATGTATATATGTATATATGTATGTGTATATATATGTCATAGATCTCATATGTCATAGATCTTAATTAATAAAATACATATATTTTATATTTTATTAATTGAGATCTATGAGATATAAGTAGGTTCCAGTACACTCATCCATCTTCCTAATAATGGAATAAAAACAAAAATGAAAATGTTTATTGTGAAGAACTGTTTTAAAACTAACTTGCTCTTCTTTTATTTAGGGATTTGGCATTTATATTCATAAGTGGGACTGGACAGTAGTTTATATTAGGTTGGTGCAAAAGTAATTGCGGTTTTGCAATTATTTTTAACCTTTTAAACTGCAATTACCTTTGCACCAACCTAATATTTCTAGCTATAAATATCATTTTTAGGTTTGTTTTAAAATTGCATTTATGTGTAGTATATTACATAAACCAAAGAATATATGTGATATGTACATATGTTCTAAATGCAGCAACAGTTGTAGACAAAATAACAGTACAGTTAAAATGATAAAATTACTAATAATGGTGAATCTATATATAAGTACTTATCCTGTCGTATCGTATTGTCCTCAACTTAAAGAGAAAATTATTTCCCTGACTATTGTGCTTAACAGAGTTTTGTAATTTTTATTTAATTTTATCTTTTCCCCCCTGACAAATAGACAATAACATTGAATGCATATTATTTAGTTTTGCTTAAAACAGAACTTTACAAAAATGATGTTGGATAGTATGAAACCTTCTGTAACGCACTTTTTTTTTTAATTAAAATGTTTTATTGGGGCGACAATGGTTTGTAAAATTACATCAGTTTCAAGTTTATAATTCTGTAATACATCATCTGTGTATCACATTGTGTGTTCACCACCCAGAGTCAGTTCTTTTTCTCCATCACCATACATTTGACTGCCTTTACCCTCTTCTACCACTCCCCCTCCCCCATTTCCCTCTTGTAACCACTAAAATGTCATCTGTGTCTCTGAGTTTTTGTTTCTTTATCTTGTTCCTTTGTTGCTTTTAGTTTTATACCCCACATATCAGCGAAATCATATGGTTCTCAACATCTTCTTTCTGATTTATTTCACTTAGCATAATAATCTCAAGATCTATCCATATTGTCACAAATGGCAGCATTTCATCTTTTCTTATGGCAGAATAGTATTCCATGGTGTATACATACAACAGCTTCTTTATCCATCGTCTTTTGAAGGACACTTTGGTTGTGTCCATGTCTTGGCCACTGTAAATAAAGCTGCAGTGAACATCGGAGCACATATATCTTTACAGATAAATGTTTTTGGATTTTCTTTTGTATAAACTCAGGAGAGGGATTGCTGAGTCATATGGTAAGTCTAGTAATTTTTTTAGGAACCTCCACACTGCCTTCCATAGTGGCTCACCAATCTGCATTCCCACCAAGAGTGTATGAGGGTTCCTTTTTCTCCACAGCCTCTCCAACACTTGTTATCATTTGTCTTGTTGACGATGGCCATTCTAACAAGTGTGAGGTGATAACACAAAGAAAGAAAATTGCAGACCAGTATCTCGGATGAATACAGATGCTAAAATCCTAAACAAAATATTAGCCCACTGAATACAACTATGCATTAAAAAGTTTATACATCACGATCAAGTGGGATTCATTCCAGTGCTACAAGGATGGTTCAACATATGCAAATTGATCAATGAGATACGCCATATAAACAAAATAAAATACGATTAAAATACAATAATCATATGATTCTATCAGTAGATGCAGAAAAAATCATTTGACAAGATTCAACATCCATTTATGATTAAAACACTTAATAAAATGGGTATAGAAGGAAAACATCTTAACATAATAAAGGCCATAGATGACAAACCCATAGCTGATATCATAATTAACTGTGAAAAACTGAAGCCCTTCACCCTATGTTCAGGAACAAGACAATATTGTCGCTTATCACCACTGCTATTCAACATAATATTGGAAGTCCTTGACAGAGCAATCAGGCAATAGGAATAAATGAAACACATCTGAATTGGGAATGAAGAAGTTAAATTGTCACTTTTTGTAGATGACATGATGCTTTATATAGAAAACTCTAAAGACTTCAACAAAAATCTGTTAGAAACAATAAATGAATACAGTAAAATTGCAGCCTATAGAGTCAATATAAAACATCCATTGCATTCCTATATATTAACAATGAAATCTCAGAAAAATAAATTTTAAAAAGTTCCTTTTGCAATTGCAACTAAAAGAATAAAATATGTAGATATAAACTTAACCAAGGAAGTGAAGGACCTATACACTGAAAACTGTAAGATAATTTTAAAAGAAATTGAAGAAGACACAAAGAAATAAAAAGACATTCTGTGCTCATGGATTGGAAGAATCAATATGGTTAAAATGGCCATATTACCCAAAGTGATATACAGATTTAATGCAATCCCCATCAAAATGCAAATGGCATTAAAAAAAAAAAAAAAAAAAAGAGCAAAATATCATCAGATTTGTATGGAACCTCAAAGGACCCCGGGTAGCCAAAGCAATCCTAAGAGAAAAAAAAACAATGCTGGAGGTATCACACTCCCTGACATCAGCTTGTACTACAGAGCAACAGTAATCAAAACAGCATGGTATTGTCAGAAAAGCAGACACACAGACCCATGGAATCGAATTGAAAACCCAGAAATAAACCCACATAAAAATGGACAGATAATTTTTGACAAAGGAGCCACAAACATAGAATTGAGAACAGAAATCCTCTTCAATAAATGGTGCTGGGAGAATTGGAAAGCCACATGCATAAGAATGGAACTAGACTGCTACCAAAATTAACCCCAAATGGATCAAAGGCTAAACTAAGACCTGAAACAATAAACTGAGAAAACATAGGTACTAAACTTACGGACCTTGGTTCAAAGAGGATTTTATTTGACCACAAAGGCAAGGGAAGCAAAAGCTAAAATAAATGAATGGGACTATGTCAAACTACAAAGCTTCTGCCCAGCAGAAGAAATCATTAAGAAAATAAAGAGTCAACCAACCAAATGGGAGATGTTTGTGAACAATGCTTCCAATAGAGGTTACTATCCAAAATAGGTAAGGAACTTATAAAACTCAACAACAAAAAAAATCAAACAATTCAATTAAAAAATGGGCAGATGACCTAAATAGACATTTCTCTAAAGAGGACATACAGATGGTCAATAGACATATGAAAAGATGCTCAACATCACTAATCTTAAGAGAAATGCAAATCAAAACCACAATGAGACTTTTTTTAAAAACTGAAAAATGTTTCTTAGCTTGATATCAATGCATATAGTTTTTATTTATTTCACCATGCAATTTATTCTAAAAACATTGTATTTCCTCTTTCATAATAAGCTCATTAACACATATAGAATTAATATTTATGTGTGGGATGTGGTAAGGGGGATCCCATGTCTTTTTGTTTATTTGATATAAATTATTGTTTCAACATTACTTATTAAATAATTTCTTCTTTTCTCGGTTACCTACAATGCCACTCCATCATATATGAAGTTTCCTTTACTCATTCGTTCCCTTTTATACATAAGCCTGTTTCTAGTTTCTGTATTCCATTATATTGCTCAGTTTACTTATTTCTGTGCCAGTTCCTTACCGGTTAATTATAATAAGTGTATAATAAGGTTTCATGTATGTTTTGATGTATTCTTGGTTCTTTGATCTTCCATATAAATTTTAGACTCTTTCATACAGTTCCCTGAAAAGCACTTCTAAGAGTTAGAGACATGCAATGATAAGTAACTAAGCTATTGGTGGGAATGATTGATAATGTCCTGGATTAGAGTGAGATAGAAGATTGGGAAGAAAAGAGGGATACTGAAAGAAACCTGTGGATTATTTAAGATGTTATGATGAATGAGAAGCCAGTAAAGAGAATGAATAGAATGACTAGTAAATTAAAGATAAAATTCATATGAATGTGGTATTACAAAAGCCCAGAAAATAGATGAAAGGATTTCGAGAATAGGATGATCAAATTTTCCTACTAACAGAGAATTGACCTTGAGATTTCTATACTTAAGATCAGGAGACTTTTGAGACTATAAAACCTATAGTCTGTGAGACTGCAATACTGTGCATCAACTAGACTTTGAGATTTTGACACTTTGAAATGGTGAGACTGGTATTTCAAGAGCTCATTCTCCTGTCCTGACTTCCCAGCTACTTCATTTTTTGTTTTGTTTTGTGTACAATATTTTTTTTGTTAGTTTCAGGTATACCAAACAACATAATAATTACCCATTTATGCCCCTCACAAAGTGATAACCCCCCCAATCTACAATCCACACCCTCTCTGACATTGTATATAGCTATTACAATACCATTGACTATATTCCCTATGCTGTACTTTACATCCTGTGAGTATATACATATATATATATATATATATATATGGCCAAAATAGTATATGCATTTTAAGAAAGCGAAAAACTCTATTAAAATTGTAATACTCAATATATACCGATAAAAAAATGAGTACGTCATATATATCTATGTATCTATGCATCTCTATATCTATCTCTATATCTATCTCTATATCTATCTCTATATCTATCTATCTATCTATCTATCTATCTATCTATCATCTATCTATCTATCTATCTATCTATCTATCTATCATCTATCTATCTATCTGACATTCAGCTTCAGGTATATAATGCAGTGGTCAGGCATCTACACAGTCTATGAAGTGATCCCCCTGATAAATCCAGTACCCATCTAGCACCTTACATAATATTTGCAACATTTTTTATTACACTTGCATTCCCCATGCTGTATTTCCTATCCCTGTGACTATTTTGTGACTACCAGTTTGTATTTCCTAATCCCTTCACCTTCTCCCCCATCCTCAATCCCTTCCCATCAACAACCATCAGTTTTTCTCTATATCTCTGAGTCTATTTATGTTTTATTTGGTCATTTATTCTATTCTTTGGAGTCCATATATAAGTGAGATCCATATATAAGTGACATGGGGTGACATTGTTAGTGAATTGAGTCTGGGTGGGGAACACACAATGCGATATATAGATGATGTATTATAGAAATGTACACTTGAAACCTATGTAATGAGTTTTTATATTGGATATATCATAGTCTAATAGTGATGTATCACAATTCTCCCCCAAATTCATTGTTTGGTCCAATATTCCTTGCATTACAAACTTATTTTTTCCTTTTAAGTTGAGTGGTACTATGTGTTTTGACATAGTATCCAAATTTTTACAACATATATTTTAATGCAAATTAGCAGCTAAATCCTTTTTGTTTGTTTTCTTTTCTCCTTGTAGTTTAATTTGTCTGATGGTAATAGATACATAGCACCTTTTATGTGTGTTGGTGGTGGGGTGGAGGTGGTGGTGGGGGGTGGGGGGAGGGGGTGGGAGCTGACTTTTCTTATGCTTTATGTATTAACTCGTTTTCAATTTGCTAGAAGTATCTTTTGTCATCAGAATATGTTTCAGTTTTTAAATATGCTATATTATGACATTTTCCTTTTAATAGAGTTATTTCTAAAATATTAGTGTATATTTTCATTGGTAACATATTTGGCATTTATGTTCCCTAATTTGTAATTCCTGTTTGGATTCCTGTACAGTTCTTAAAAATACATTTGTGTCACTTATAATTGATTTTATCTGGTACATAATCGTCCATTTTTACTTAAAGACAGATACTTTTCGGATCAAGAATGTTTATCCAATTTTATTTTAATTTTTTTTTGGATTTAGGATTTGTATTTTATTTTGCATCAGTTTTATTATATTACAGGTAATTGTTTTAGTTTCCTCTTTCTTTGCCTTGGCTTGTGTTGCCAGGTTCATAATGTTGCTTGTTGTATCATGTACGACTATACAGTTTTTTGCATGTCCATCTTGTTCTTCAATTCCTCTACGTGAATGTTTCTCAGCAGGAACCATTTTGCTTCCCAGAGGGCATTTGGTAGTGTTTGGAGACATTTTTATTCTTCACACTGGAGGAGTGCTACTGGCATCCAGCATGCAGAACAAAAATACTACTTAAACATACTACAATGTACGGGATTCATAGGCCCACAAAGGCCCAAATTGTCAATAGTACTGAGGTTGGGAACCCCTAACTAACTAGATTTGGATTTTATTTATTTAACATTTTAGCCATTTTCTTTTAATCTTAGCCTTCATTTTAGACTATGCTTTTCTTTTGATTCATATTTAACATGTGTTTTCATCTTCTTGAAAATACAAAGTAGATATTTCCTCAATTTTTCTGTTACTATAAGTAACATCTTGTCCCTTTAAACAATATATAGCTCCCTTACTAGTTTAATTTTATTTACTCTTCCTTGAATGAAAATATTATTTCAAAAAATATGAAGAATGAACCACAGGCTCAATTAGTTGGAGAGAGAAGCCCCGAGTCTTATTATTGTTTGTAAAATAGATTTCCATGATTTATTTGGTCTGATCATTGGATTTGGGGGGAAATACTATCTCCAACCACCAACCCAAAGATAAAATAAAAAAGTAGTGATTAGTCAAAAACTTCCTCTTATTTTAGGTACTATTTATATATTTAAAATAGAATATGATTAGTGTATGTTTTTGTTACTCTGCTCAACACTCTGCAAAAGTTAAAGATGTGTAATTTTTTCCACCACCATTTGAAGTTTTACTAATCTTCTTTATCTTCTAGGGTGGGAGGCCGGGACACTTCACATCATGCTCTTTAGGTGTTTCCATATTAATAGTTTCCACATATTTTATAATTATATCTTAAGGGAAAATAATAGTAAGAGTATATTTACATTTACAGAAGTACTAGTAAATGCCAGAAATTATATATACAAGATTTCTAGATTTTTTTCTTCAATTCTTCGGGATGGGTTTGATTATCCTCAGTTTACAAATTAGAATTATATCTCTTAATTAACTGATCCAAAAATGCACACATACTATGAGACTTAGCTGGAATTAGAATTATATCTGATTGACTCATCCTGATCATCTGCTATGTTATAATATTAAATAACTGAACCCTTTATCCAGAAGATCTATTTTCAAGTGCATATGAAACTCCCAGGATGGAAACTATATGTTAGCCTCCACCCAACCCCTTTTGCACACTGAATCTCCTTTGTTATTCAGTCATGCTCTTTGTAGAATGTGGCCATAAGTGTATGATGTTGCCACTAAAAAAACTGTAAGCAGTAAACATATTTCTCTATTTTTGTGTCTATTTCATATTTTAGTATACCAATACTATCTTAAAATGGCAAGCTGAGGTTATGGTTTGATTTGATGTTTTGGCATTTTTTTTTCTTTTTTGAGTACATATATAAAATATCTTCAGCAATCAAAGGAATAAGCTAAGGAATTAGGAATCAAAGGAATAAGAAATCATTCAAGTTCTTTCCATTCCAGGTTAAAAATGATGCTTCTTTCAAGGGCACGGAAACTGAAATGTTTCTGTCAGTGTAATTATTTCCTTGGGAGGAAGATGTTCTGGATAGTCCTTCTTGAAGACAAGAAAATGGAATTTTCCTGTCAAGAAAATATTCCAGAGATATTGTTGTCAGGACAACACCTGTGAAATGAGACTTTAGGCTTATTACTATTTTCTTGTCAGAATATTTTATTTCTGGCTTGCAATTTCCTTTGAGGGTAATGTAATAAACATTTGTTTGACAAATTGATTTTTGTTTTATTGAGAGTACCATATTTATAAACTAATACATAGAGAATAACATATATATATGTGTGTATATATATATGTACACACACACACACACACATATATATATATATATATATATATATATATATATATATATATATATATTTTTTTTTTTTTAATTAAAGTTTATTGGGGTGGCAATTGTTAGTAAAGTTACATAGATTTCAGGTGTACAATTCTGTATTACATCATCTATAAATCCCATTGTGTGTTCACCACCCAGAGTCAGTTCTCCTTCCATCACCATATATTTGATCCCCTTTACCCTCATCTCCCACCCCCCACCCCCCTTACCTTCTGGTAACCACTAAACTATTGTCTGTGTCTATGAGGTTTGTTTCACATTTGTTTGTCTTGTTCTTTTGTTGTTTTTGATTTATATACCACATATCAGTGAAATCACATGGTTCTCTGCTTTTTCTGTCTGACTTATTTCGCTTAGCATTATAATCTCAAGATCCATCCATGTTGTCACAAATGGTCCTATTTCATCTTTTCTTACTGCTGAAAAGTATTCCATTGTGTATGTATACCACACCTTCTTTATCCATTCATCTATCGAAGGACATTTTGGTTGTTTCCATGTCTTGGCCACTGTAAATAAAACTGCAATGAACATTGGAACACACGTGTCTATATGGACAAATGTTTTCAGAATTTTTGGGTAGATCTCAGGAGAGGGATTGCTGGGTCATATGGTAATTCTATTTGTAATTTTTTGAGGAACCTCCACACTGTCTTCCGTAGCGGCTGCACCAGTCTGCATACCCACCAATAGTGGATGAGGGTTCCTTTTTCTCCACAGCCTCTCCAACACTTGTTACTATTTGTCTTGTTGATGATAGCCATTCTAACTGGGGTGAGGTGATATCTCATTGTGGTTTCTATTTGCATTTCTCTGACGGTTAGTTATGTTGAGCATTTTTTCATATGTCTATTTGTCATTTGTATGTCCTCTTTGGAGAAACGTCTATTCAGGTCATCTGCCCATTTTTCAATTGGGTTGTTTGTTTTTTTGTTGTTGAGTTGCATGAGTTCCTTGTATATTTTGGATATTAGCCCCTTATCGGAGGCACTGTTTGCAAAAACCTTCGTCCATTCAGTTGGTTGCCTCTTTATTTTGTTGATGGTTTCTTTTGCTGTGCAGAAGCTTTTAAGTTTGATATAGTCCCATTCATTTATTTCAGCTTTTACTTCCCTTGCCTTTGGAGTCAAATTCATAAAACGCTCCTTGAACCCAACGTCCATAAGTTTAGTACCTATGGTTTCTTCTATGCAGTTTATTGTTTCAGGTCTTAGGCTTAAGTCTTTGATGCATTTTGAATTAATTTGGTACATGGGTACAGATAGCAGTCCAGTTTCATTCTTTTGCACGTGGCTTTCCAATTCCCCCAACACCATTTATTGAAGAGGCTGTCTTTTCTCCATTGTATTTTTTTTGCTTCTTTGTCAAAAATTATCTGTCCATATATATGGGTTTTATTTCTCAGTTCTCAATTCTATTCCATTGGTCTACGTGTCTGTTTTTCTGCCAATATCATGCTCTTTTGATTATTGTTGCCCTGTAATACAAGCTAAAGTCAGGGAGTGTGATACCTCCAGCACTGTTCTTTTTTCTTAAGATTGCTTTGGCTATTCTGGGTCTTTTGTGGTTCCAAACAAATCTTATGATTTTTTGTTCTATTTCTTTAAAAAATGCCATTGGGATTTTGATGGGGATTGCAATAAATCTGTATATCTCTTTGGGTAATATGGCCATTTTAACTATGTTGATTCGTCCAATCCATGAGCATGGAATGTCTTTCCATTTCTTTGTGTCTTCTTCAATTTCTTTTAAAAATGTCTTGTAGTTTTCAGCATATAGGTCTTTCACACCCTTGGCTAAGTTTATTCCTAGGCATTTTATTCTTTTTGCTGCAATTGCAAAAGGAACTGTTTTTTTTATTATTTTTTTTCGGAGATTTCATTTTTAGTATATAAGAATGCAATGGACTTTTGTACGTTGATTTTGTAGCTGGAAACTTTACTGCATTTATCGATTGTTTCTAATAGCTTTTTGGTGGAATCTTTAGAGTTTTCTATATATAGCATCATGTCATCTGCGAAGAGTGACAATTTAACTTCTTCATTCCCAATTTATATGCCTTTTATTTCTTTCTCTTGCTTAATTGCCCCGGCGAGGACTTCCAACATTATGTTAAAAAGCAGCGGTGATACAGGACAGCCTTGTTGTGTTCCTGAATGTGGAGCAAAGGACTTCAGTTTTTCACCATTAATTAAGAGATTAGCTGAGGGTTGGTCATATATGGCCTTTATTATGTTAAGGTATTTTCCTTCTATACCTGTTTTATTAAGTGTTTTAATCATAAATGGATATTGTATCTTGTCAAATGCTTTTTCTGCATTAATTGATATAATCATGATTTTTGTCCTTTATTTTGTTTATGTGATGTATCACATTGATGAATTTGCGTATGTTGGACCATCCTTGTGTCTCTGGGATGAACTCCAGTTGGTCGTGATGAATAATCTTTTTAATGTATTATTGTATTCGATTTGCTAGAATTTTGTTTAGGATTTTTGCATCTGTATTCATTAGAGATATTGGTCTGTAGTTCTCTTTTTTTTGTGTTGTCCTTACCAGGTTTTGGTATCAGGGTGATGTTGGCCTCATAAAATGAGTTAGGGAGTACTGTCTCTTCTTCAATTTTTGGGAAGAGTTTGAGCAGGATTGGTGTTAGATCCTCTTTGAAAGTTTGGTAGAATTCACTAGTGAAGCCATCTGGTCTCGAACTTTTGCTTTTGGGAAGGTTTTGGATGACTGAGTCAATTTTGTTACTGGTGATTGGTCTGTTTAGATTTTCCAGTTCTTCATGGTTCAGCCTAGGAAGGCTACATGTTTCTAAGAACTTGTCCATTTCTTCTAGGTTATTGAATTTGGTAGCATATAGTCCTTCATAGTATTCTTGGATGATCCTTTGTATTTCTGTGGCATCCATGATAACTTTCCTTTTTCATTTCTGATTTTGTTTATTAGTGTCTTCTCTCTTTTTATCTTAGTGAGCCTAGCCAAGGGTTTGTCAATTTTGTTAATCTTTTCAAAGAACCAACTCTTTGTCACATTAATTTTTTTCTAGTCTTTTTGTTCTGTATTTCATTTAGTTCTGCTCTGAGTTTTATTATTTCCTTCTGCTGACCTTGGGTTTCATTTGCTCTTCTTTTTCTTGTTCTTTAAGGTGTAACATGAGGTTATTTATTTGGGATTTTTCTTTTTTCTTGAAATAGGCTTGTATGATACAAATTTCCCTTTTAAAACTGCTTTCGCTGCATCCCAAAAATTTTGGTAGGATGTATTTTAATTCTCATTTGTTTCTGCGTATCTTTTCATCTCTCCTCTAATTTCTTCTTTGACCCAGTTGTGCTTTAAAAGTATGTTGTTTAATCTCCATGTATTTGTGGTTTTCCTGCTTTCTTTTTGCAGTTGATATCCCATTTCAAAGCCTTGTGATCAGAGAATATGCTTGGTATGATTTCAATCTTCTTAAATTTGCTGAGGCTAGTTTTATGCCCAATATATGGTCTATCCTTGAGAATGTTCCACGCACACTAGAAAAAAATGTATAGTCTGATGTTTTAGGATAAAGTGCTCTATATATGTCAATTATGTTCATTTCATCTAATGTTCATTTAGGGCTGCTATTTCATTGTTTATTTTCTGTTTGAATTATCTATCCATAGCAGTCAATGATGTATTTAGGTCCCCTAGTATAATTGTGTTTTGCTCAATTTCTCCCTTTAGTTCTGTTAGTTGTTGCTTGGTATATTTCAGTGCTCCCTGATTGGGAGCATAAATGTTGAAGACTGTTATGTCTTCCTGTTGTATTGTCCCCTTTACCATTATGAAATGTCCATGTTTATCTCTTGTTACCTTTTTCACCCTGAAGTCTGTTTCATCTGATATCAGCATAGCTACACCGGATTTTCTCTGGATACCATTTGCTTGGCGTGTCAATTTCCACCCTTTCACTTTGAGTCTATGCTCGTTCTTGTAGCTGAGATGTGTCTCTTGGAGACAGCATATGGTTGGGTTTAATTTTTTAATTCAATCTGCTACTCTGTGCCTTTTTATTGGTGAGTTAAGTCTATTTACATTTAGGGTGATTATTAATATGTGAGGATTTCGTATCATTATATCTTTAGTTTTCTGGTAAGACTGTGTCTCCATTGTTTCTTTGCCTTCTTGTTGTTGTCTATTATTTCTGTGTGATGTTATTCTATGATGTTTCGCTCTGTTTCTTCTTCTATTATAGTATATATTTCAGTTCTGGATTTTTTTTTGAGTGGTTACACTTAAGGTTATGTAAAAGAAAGTTTGATCTTCAGAGTATTCCATTTTCTTCAGCATGCCTCCTTTCTCCATTCCTGTATTCCAGTTCAGGCATTATTCTCCCCCTTTTTGTGTTTTGTTTGCCACAAATTGTCCCTGTTGATGGTGGTTGAATAGCCTCCTTCAGTGTTCTTTGTAGTGCAGGTCGTGTATTAGAAAATTTTCTCAGCTTCTGTATGTCTGGAAAGGTCTTTATTCCTCCTTCATATTTAAAGGATATCTCTGCTGGGTATATTATTATTGGATCATAATTTCTTTCTTTCAATAGTTTGGATATTTGGTTCCTCTCCCTCTTGGCTTGTAGAGTTTCTGGTGAGAAGTCTGATGATAATCTAATAGGCTTTCCTTTGTAGGTTACCATCTTCTTTTCCCTGGCTGCCTTGAGGATTCTTTCTTTGTCATTGATTTTTGACAGCTTCAATATAATATGCCTTGGAGAAGGCCTGTTGGGGTTGAGGTAATTAGGTGTTCTATTTGCTTCTTGGATTCGAGGATCCAGTTCTTTCCACAAGTTTGGGAAGTTCTCATTGACTATTTATTTGAATATATTCTCTGTTCCCTTCTCTCTTTCTTCTCCTTCTGGTATGCCCATTATTCTTATATTGCTCTTTCTGATGGAGTCAGAAAGTTCTTGTAGAATTCTTTCATTTCTTTTAAGTCTCAAGTCTCTTTCTTCTTCCATCCATGTCATTTCCAAGTTTCTATCTTCAATGTCACTGATTCTTTCCTCCATTTGGTCAACTCTACTACCTAAGCTGGATATTTCATTCTTAATTTCTTCTATTGAGATCTTAATCTCCAGAAATTCTATTTGTCTCTTTTTTAAAATTTCAATCTCTTTGACAAAATGTTCATGGTGTTCTTTGATTGTGTTTCTGAGTTCATTAAACTGCCTTTCAGTGTTTTCTTGCATCTTGTTGAGTTTTTTCAGAGCAGCAATCTTGAATTCTCTTTCATTTAAGTCACATATTTCCATACCTTTAAGTTCCTTTTCTGGAGACTTTTCACTTTCTTTCTGAGCTGTCTTGTTGCATTCGTTACTCATGACAATTAATGATTTATTATTTCTCTTCCTAGACATCTACAGGAGTGGGTTCTGCAATCGGTGGCTAGGAAGGTCTTTCTTTTGTTTTCCAGTACGTGTTTGTAGAATGTTTTATTTTCTCTCTGGCTGCAGCCTTTTTTTCTCTCTCACACTGTAGTGTTATGTTTTCTCTGCACTATACCTGCTCACACAATGGAGGTATTCCCTGGAAGGTGGACATCTCCTCTGTTAATTGTTCGCTTGGGTCATAAGACGCTGAGTCCCTTTTGAAGTTCCAAAGCTCTTCCTGCACCAGATTTAGAGCCTGTGTGTTTCAGCAGTTCTATTTACTCCTGCAGGGATACACCTAGATAGGTGGGGACAGGGCAGGGTGAGTTTTGAGAATTGGCTCAGAGCAATGGCAGTGACCACCACCACAGCTGGTCCTGCTTCCATAGAGTCCTCACCTTTGCGAGAACTAGTTGGGCTTCGAATATGTGTCTGTGGACCACAGTTCTCTGAACTGCAATTTTTTTGTTCTTTTGATCTGATACTGCTACTGTTCCATTTCTAGCACTGGGCATGTGGGGGCTAGGTGAGCTCTGGGAGGGTAGAGAGGGGGCGGCTTGTCTCAGTGCCTAAGTCTTCCACTCTCTGTGGCAGTGAGGGCTTAAACTGCCGTTTTCAGCCTTCTTCCCTCAGTCTTTGCTCCGAGGTCTCTGCTGTGAGCATTGGGTTCAGCCGTGCTATATGCTGTCCCCTCAGTCCTGTGGGACATAAACAGATCCCTAGCAGTCCGAGTTCTTCCCTCTCCCACAGCTGTGGTAGTTCCGGGATGCAGCAAGCTTGGAGCACTGAGCTAGGTCTTTGTCCTGGGCCTGCATGTCCCCATCTCTGCACTTCTCCCTTTCCTCCTCCCATGCTCACGCAATTTGGCCACCTTTAGTTGAATTCAGTAGTGAAACTCTTAGTCTTGCCTGTCTGCTGTGCAGGAAGTCCTTTGTGAAGTTATAGTTTTCAATTTGTTGTAAATTCCAGAGGAAATTTCCAGAGGCTCACCTCACGCTGCCATTTTGATGACATCTCAAGGATAATATACTGACCTGTATTTATAAAAGGTTTCTTTAAGGACAAAACTTACAGAGTTTAGATCATGTGAGAGAAGTCTCCCTTCATCATTTTACCAATTCCATAGTCTCTTAGTATAGAGTCCATTTGTTAAGGTCTGTTGATGTTAATATACTGGACCTGGATATCCTCAGCATTTATATTTACACATTATTTTTATATTTACTTAGTAAGTGTACAACTTAAAACCAAACCTTGAAAGTAAACAATTTTATTTGGCTGCCATTAATTAACATCTGTCTTAGCTCATTTGGGCTGCTGTGACAAAATATCTTCAACTGAGCCCCAGAGAACTTAATATTTTTGTGATTCTGGTGGCTAAGAAGCCCAAGATAAAGCTGCTAACATGGTCACATTCTGGTGAAGGCTCTCTGCTTGTTCTCAGCTTCTATCTTCTTGTTGTGTCTTCACAGAGTGGAAGGGACTGGGGGGTTTCTCTGGAGCCTCTTTTATAAGGCACTAATCTACATCATGCGGATTCCATCCTTATTATTGAAGCAACTTCCAAAGGCCCTACCTCCTAATAACATCTTCTTTAGGGGTTACAATGTCCATATATGCATTTGGGAGGCATGGCACAAACATTTGGATCATAACAATGTCCTAACGTATTTTTTTCTATCAATTGCTTAAAAATTAATGGATCCACATCTGTTGTTTATTTGATAATGAGGGAAACAAAACATGAAGAAATAATTTCACTTGGTGTCTGTGTTAGCAACATCTTGACAGTCCCAGTTGTACTGCTGATTATCCAGAACACCTCACTTCATTCTGGAAATGAGTTCCAAGTGGGATATTAATGTGACTTATTTTAAAACCTTGAATATCCTTCAGAGTTCTGTTAACAGTGTAAATCAACTTTAAAATATATTCAACTTGGTAACATTGTCAAGGACTTTATCTCTTTCAAACTATTTTATATACAAAGATATGTTAGAAAAACTACTTTTATTAAAAGGAAAAAATATCAAAGATAAGTCAGTTTAAAGGATAAAATAAAGATTTTAAGGCTGTCCTTTCTGCTAATATTCTTAACACAAAGATCTGGCTTTTGAAATGGAGAGGTTCTACTTAGGACTTCTGTATCATCTGAATTCTCCCTCTGTCTCTTTCTGTCTGTCTCTTCTCTTTCTGTGTTTCTTTCTCTCATGGATTCTTTATCTGTTAGCCTTTCTGTCTCTCTGTCTCTCTCATTCACTCCTTCTAGCTTGTTTTATGGCTACTAGACACTTCTCCTTTCTTTCTTTTTTTCTTTTTTACTTAGCCTGTTAAAAAAACATTGAGTAGGTGTCATTAACAAAAAATCAGAGCTGTGCAAAGTATGTCCTGGTCCTTACAGTGTTTTTGGCATCCACAGTTGTTTTTTCGTTATCTCAAGTATCTTCATGTCATATATATTTCTCAACCCACCCCTCTCATGGACATCTTTCCATACTAATGAGGGGCCTGTCTCATTAGTTTTTTTTTCTTTCTTTTTCTTTAAAATTCATTATATTACTTAAATATTGCAGTCATAAAGATTCTTTGCTTCCTGCTTAATAAGTTGCAGTCCTCACATTTGACTCATTGCTCATTCCCTCATACACTGTCTGGTCCATATTTTTACATAAGCAAAGAGAAAGTGGTGAGTGGGAAGCACCTAGGTATCTGAGTTACACACACTTGGCTTCAACTATAAGCTGCAATGAATTCCAGTTTCCTCCTCACATAAATTATTTAAATTCTCAGGGCATCAGTTTTCTTAGCTGTAAAATAGTGGTGATATGTTCTGTGACATGGTATAATTGAGAGGCTAAGATAATGTGCTCAAATAACAGCTCTGGCACTTACTAGCTGAATGAACATTGAAAAGTTAATAAGCATCTCTGGCCTCTGGTTCTCCTTTGTTAAATGGGGATTACATAATTCCCTCCTCAAATAATTGTGCTGAGCATTAATTGAGTTAATATTTGTAATGCCCTTAGAACAGCATCTGGCGTGTATAAGTGCCATATGTAATATAACTAAGGATATCCAATACCTATGTAAAACTGTATGAATATTGATAATGTAAGTTTCATGTATTAAGGATTTAATAATTGTGTCTTTACTTAGTTTGTGCCGCTCATTCCTTTCCTTGTTTCTAACTTGTCTGTTTCCTTACCTTTGATACTTTTGCTTGGTCAATTGTTCACTGTAATTTGGGCTCAGTCTAGACTATGAGCTCCTGTATAGTCACTACTGGGCCTGAATAATACATGGTAGATTTTCTCTGTTATGGCTTTCTCATCATTTTTCCTTCTTTGACTCCACAATTAATTGCTGTTGGAGTACTATTGTTGTACCATGTCACCTCCCCTTTTCACATATCTGATGAATACCCCATCGATGATGTTTGATGTCTAAGTGGAAACTGCTACCCAATGATAGAAGTAGTCATTGGTACATGTCAATTTTGATATCCCATTGGGCAACTTTGCCAATTCTTTGGACCTACTATATTTGGGTATGAAATATTCTTTAAAGCGTTCTGGTTCTGCTCCCTGAGAGTGTTTCCCAGCTCATTGTTTGCTCAGATGTTGGTTCCACAGTCTGGTACCTCCTTCTTTTTCTATCATTTACGCTGATCAGTTCAGAAATGGACACTGAAGTATATGCCCTGTTTTTTGGCTGCTGATCAAGTCTTATTCTGCCTTTGAAAAGTTAGTGGCCTAGAAATCTTTCTATAAATAGTCTGAATTTCCTGTAATCCAGACTGGCAGCATTGTTGCTAATACAGCTCTCTCAAACATTTGTGGATATTCTATGGATTTGATTCCCGTCTATAATTACTTCTTCTGCTAAAAGTGACACCAAAAATTCTTTTTAAGATGCTCCGCTCTCTCTTGATTTAATTACAGGCTCTTTGAGCACAGTAATTTACTGATATATTTTCCCCTATGCTTTCTGGAACACTTTTTATCACTGGAAAGTTTTCCTAGACCACATGACCACATTCTTTTCAGAGGTCATAACGAAGGTTGTTACAGCCATTATTTTACATTTGATCTTTATTCTGAGACTGTGTCTTACCCGAGTTTAGTCCTTTGGCCTTAAACTGTATCCTAAATTGAGAATCTTCTGGTTAGAAAGGCTGGAGGTGAGAAATTGATTTATTTTCTAACTTAGAAAGTTGTAACACTCTAAATCCTGAATACAAATCCCCCAGTTCTTTTCCAAGCTTCTCTCTTTTTTGTAGTACTTAAACATGTGCAAGTGTGAGGAAGTAACTTACATTTTTTATATTTTGTTGGAGATACCCTTTTCCAAGTCCAAAGGTTTAAGTTGCCTTTCTTGTTGTGTTTTATCATCACTCTCTCTGAAGAAAAACAGAAATTCTCCAGCCAGAGACCTTGTGTGATCAAATATAAATAGAGAGAAACAACCTGGTAATAAGTACTCACTTATTAAAACAAACAAACAAAAATAAACTTAGTCCTTTTAGTTTTCAAATAGTTTCTTAATAAAAACGCGAGGTAACAACAGTTAAGCATTAATGAATGAGTAAACACAAAAATTACTGAAAATAAATCCTGACAAATCTTTTTAATCTAGTTTTACTTAAGTGTATGATACTGAAGATTTTATTTATTATCTCAGGTGTATCTTGTGTATTATATAATAATACAAGTTAATATACATCAATGGGTAAAACATGAAATATATGAATTAATTTTGAATTTATATTAAGGGAAGATGTATAATTAATGTTATATGAGGTAAAGAAACAGTAGGACCTAATATATTTTGCATTTATTTATGAGTGTGAACTTACATAATATGGTGAATTCTCTAGATGAGGCACTTTAATGCTACTAATCTTGAAGGCCTCAGAAATTTTGAGTTTCTGTCAAATAACGGACATTATTTACATGTTTTAAAAATTAGATGCATGTTGAAAGTCCCCAGATATGCAATCAATTAATGTTGATTCTACATAGTCCAGGCCACTGGGGTTTCCAATATTCTCTCCTTTAGTTAAGTTCTGAAAGGAGGAAATAGGTGACTGAGGTTTTCCCCCAATAGTTTATAAACAGATGCTGATAAAACAAGTCCTCCAAAAAAGTTACAAATAATACTGAAAGCAGCCCTGAAAGCAACAGGACTCTTTGAAATAGATCACTCTGAATGACAAAGGTTTCCAGTTTATTTTTTTTAAGAGAATTTTGAGTTGAACAACTCATTTTTTAACATTTCTGAAGAAAATTCAGCTTAGTACCATTTTCATGTAATGCCTTTGAATTCTGACCAAAACCAATATTCATGAGGGCTTAGTAGGAACCTATTAGGATATTAGTGTGCTTTACTTCATGAGCGTCACCTATGTTGACTTGATTCACATGTAAAACTGTGCAAAGTTATTTTTTTCATCGTGCATATTACCCCTAGAAATTTTAAAGGCATAAAAGCTGTGCTCAAATGATTTTAGATTAAAACAAAGTAGTTTGAGCACTCAAACTTTAATCAAATGCTCAATCTCCACATATTTATGTGCCAAATTCCGAAGTGATATTTATCAAATAAAGAGGTCTTAAAGCCCTTACTAATAACTATGTAACCTACATTTTGATATGTTATATAGCCTTTAATTCTTTTTGAGCTGAGAGCTGCAATGCAAACATAAACCTATTTATATAAACACAGCCTTCCTGAAAAACTCCAAAAGCATCAGTCCACTCAACATACCTGTACACCCTGAAGTAATGGAGTCCCACCACAGAGAGGAGGGTAAAGGATGGGATACGTAGACGTACAAGAAAAGTGTTCATAAGCCTTGCCATCAAGGCAGTTAAATGGTAGTTGAATTGGGATGCCATACTATTAATTACAAATAGGATAATTAAGAACATGGAAATATTTGGTTGACAGTGAACAATAACTTCCATCAGTACATCAATGCAAATTTAAAATTTGTTTTTAATGGAAATGGAAAATGGAAATGTTTAACCAAGTGATTTCTTTTGTTCAGTTGAGATTAAAAGTGATAGAGATAGATATTTCATGCAGAAAGCTTTCAATAATACACTACTATCTACCTATCTCAGGTGACATTCAATATTGGCCTGTGGGGACATTTTCAACTGAGTTGACACATGAATAAAATCTAAAAGGTGTGACTGTATTAGGGAAGTATATTCCAGACAAGGAAAAAGAGCAAGTCTTTATGACTTTAAGGCCCAGTATGCCTGACACGTTCCAAGAGCAACAACAGGCCAGCATGATTGTAATAGAGAGGCGGGCAGAGTGGTGTGAAAGAAGGTCCAGAGAAAGCGCTGATGGGAGGGAACCCTGCTGTACCTGACAGGCGTTGCAAGTAAGACTGCCTGCGAAACCTAGCTCCTAATCTAATCCTATAGTCATTTTTTATTTATTATACAAAATATTTTGAATATATAAACACTAAATGAAGAGGGTAAAGGGGTTCAAATACATGGTGATGGAAGGAGAACTGACTCTGGGTGGTGAACCCATGATGCAATATATAGATGATGTATTATAGAATTGTACACTTGAAACCTATATAGTTTTGTTGACCATTGTCACACCAATACATTTTAATTAAAAAAGTAAATAAATAAAAATAATACCCTAAAAATATTAAATGAAACATCTTAAAATTATCACTCCAAAATGAATTAGTTTATCAATGAGAAAAATTTTTAGCCCCAGGTTAATATCTTAGAATGGATTCCAGAGTAGGTAACTCCAACTGCTTAGAAGAGTAAGAAAGTGAGCAGAGTGGTCAGAAAAAAAATGTGTCCCCAAAAGAAGGTTCAGAAAATGGACCTAACTAGCTGAAGAATAGAAAAGCTATCAAAATCAAACACCCTTTGCTGACAGTTATTTTTTTTCCTCTCACAATTAATTCTTGCACTTATCCATAGAATTTTTTTCACAATGTCTTTACTAAAATTATCTCACCAGCTATATTTGGTGAGCTGGCCATATGCTACCAACTGATGATCTAGACTCTGGGAAATTTTTTGTGTATATAACTATTTTCAGTGTTGGAAATGCTTTTTCACACATTTACCATGAAGTGAGATTCATAATGTTGAAAATACCTTCTAGGCAATAAGTGTGCATCTGCTAACGTGTCCCAGTGTTTCCTTTGCTTATCAAAACTCTGTTAACCTTCTTAACAGAAATGTATGAAAATGAAAACTGTTATCTTATAAACTTGCTTATACTTATAAACTATAAACTGTGTGACTTAAAGTTGAAATGGTTTCTTTTAAATAATTGTCTAATTATATAAAAGTCCCCACCTGCTGCCTGGTACATTATAGATAATTAATAAAAGCAGATATACTAATTATTATTAATATAAAAATTATCACTATAGGCTTAGCTTATCCATAGTGAGTTTAGAGCCTTAAAATTGGAGATGACACATATGCATAATTTGAATTATCAACACTGCCCACATCGTCATTGTTTTATCTACCTATTGATCTATCATCTGACATCTCTTGGTAAAAAGTATGTTTTAAACTTGGCTATACCATTGTAAATAATTTTTTCTTGTAATAATCAGGTTGTGGATTTCTTCTGGACTTTTCAACTTATTTTGAGGATAGCCATAAACTATTAACCATGCCCAATCTTAATTTTTTTTATCCTATGGGTAGTTATTGTTCTGATTAACATTATAAAATGCTTGCTATCAATGTACTAATTCCATATTTATGATTCTTGTGTATCAAATAGGAACTGGATTTTTTTGGTGCCTTAACATTTTTGCATTGTTTTATAAGATATATTTTTCCTACTGTGACATGTATATCATTTGACGAGGAGAAGTGATAAGGTGAATTCAATGTTTTTGTTCTGGATTGACTTTTTATATATTGCCATCAATCATGTTTTCTTGTGAAAAGGGATAGCATTTTTTTAGTTTTTGATACTTGGATAAAATTTGGTAGCATTTTACTTTGACTTTTTTTAAAGACTAGATGTTATATTAAATGTGCATTTCAAAACTAAAAGCAAAAGATATTATGGCATTATCAGGAAATAAAAGGTTCTTAAAAGTTTCAATTATTCATATATGTGTATATTATGTTTCCAAATAGATTGTTTATAAAGATATAATGGATTAACTAAATCTTGTCTATGTGTGAAACTCAATTACTATAGCTTTTATAAATGAAAGGTTAAATATAAACTAAAGAGTTAGAAAATGCATTATGTTATATTTCAATGAGTGTGGTATACCACAGCATGCATTTCTGAGCTCTCAGGGCTGTGGGTTTGTAATGGTTCATGGCACTGCCAATAATGAGTCTGCAGGGAGCTTTGTTATAAATGTCCTAATTCTTTCATTTGTCCTATTCCTAGTGCATGCTGGGATTCCTAACTGTGTGAAATCAAGCCATGGATTATCCATTTACTGCCACTTTATCCCAGGGCAAGTGAACTTGAAAACAAATAGGCTGTGCTTCTGTAATAAATTCAGACCAAAATGTGTTTGTATTCTAGTGAAAAAATGACAAATCATATTTATTTAGAATTTGAAAATTTCACTTTTTGCTAAACACTGTAACTATTGGCTGGCATTGTGCGAACAGATACTAAAAAGATACACGCACAGTGAGTTCCATAATATAGAATTTGTATTTATATTTTTCTTACTGTATGTTCATCTCATAAATAAGGATCAATCTTCTTGGAAATATTTCATTTTAAATAGCAATTGTTGGTACATAATGAATCGATTCAATTATAAGAAAGCCTAACTCTACATGAGCTTATCAATTTAGGAAATATTGGGAAACGTGCTCCTATATAATTTTATAATCTGACTAAATTGCCACTCCTTTGGGATTTTAATGTGATATTTACTTTTTTATGGTGCATATTGTTGCTATAGATTGTATATAACTGAAGATGACTATGTCAATATACAATCTTTTAATTACATTAGCTAAATAGAGTAGTGATCAGAAATACTAGTCAATATATTTTAAGTACCATATTAAAATATTACACATGCTGTATTTCTTCTAGTTTAGTAGTATAGAGCTGAATAGACTAACTTTGTCCAGAGAGAACAAATTGAAACAGAATAATCAGTTTGAGATTTTTATTAAAAAACTAAGGTGTACCTGATGCTAAATTTACTCTGCTCATTACAAAAGTGACCATATCACTCAATATTATGAATTTAAGTAACAGCCATAGGCTACGCTTTCCAAATAAAGTCCTCTACAAATGTTACTTGACGTATTCAAAAACTAAATTAAAGTAACTTTCCATGGTTGTTTCTAAGGAAAATATATCGTAAAGCTCTTGGATATAAATTAAAATTTTTTATGCCAAGAAGCAGTCTTTGGATTGCAGTGTAAACTGAGGTGCACAAGTCCTGTGTCAATTCTTTTTTTTCTTTTCTTTTCTTTTTATTGGGGAATATTAGAGAACAGTGTGTATTTCCAGGACTCATCAGCTCCGAGTCAAGTCGGTGTCCTTCAGTCTAGTTGTGGAGGATGCAGCTCAGCTCCAAGTCGAGTCACCATTTTCAATTTAGTTGCAGGGGGTGTAGCCCACCATCCCATGAGGGAATTGAACCGGCAACTTTGTTGTTGAGAGTGTGTGCTCTAACCAACTGAGACATCCTACCACCCCTCTGTGTCAATTCTTAATAAAATCTCATAGTTCCTAGCCTGGAAAAATTCCTCATTGTCCCAAAATCTTCAATTATTTAAAAATTGTACTGTTATATCTACATCCAATAGATATAACTTACGAATAAGTGAGGGTGTAAGTACCTAGGTTTTACATTGTAGAAAGCTAATTGAAACAATACATTAACCCTATCTAGTTTACCTGAACTAGAAATATTAACACACTGTGACATGATATAGGGCATTTATTTCATCTCAGGTTAGTTATCAGTCATTAAATTCTGTGTGCTGGGAAATGTGACAGGTGTTTTCTGGCAATTTCCAAAGCTAAAAAACATAGCTCATTAGTATTTGCTGTGTTCTAAAAGAAATTGCCATAAGCCTTACAGAGAGAGGCAGAGAGAGTCCACATTGCCATTTTTTCCCCCCTGGTGCCACACCTTCACTTCGTCCCTGTTTATTTAGGTAGAGTAGAGAAAAATCAGGGAAAAACTTTAGAGTGATACAGTTTTTAGACTGGGGTATGCATGTTTTTTTGGTAATCCTTACCCATGCGAAAGGATTGTTTACAGTATTCTCTTGTAAAAAGTGGCAGTGCCTATAAAAATGAAAACCAGTATCCCATGACCTGGCAGGACATTTGCGTAGGCAGACACTTGTTGATCAGCCTTTGAACGTCATTTGCATGGAAAGAGAACTGGAGTGCGTTGGCAGGCTGGCGAAAGGGTGGATGGAGATCAGCCTCTCCATAATCAACAATATTTTATAGTTCACATTCTAATTGTTAAATAATTCATCTCACAATAAATACCCTAATATTTTATTCCCTAACCATCTTCTTGACAACTTTACAGATCCTCAATGATTCTCTACCCTTGTTCTTCTGAGCAATTACTAACTCTTCTTCAAACACACATTATTAGGTATTTTAAATGCATTTTCCTTTTGAAGGATTTTTTTAATAACCTGAAAATACAAGGCCTTCTCTTTTATATGCATATTAAAGCAATTGTTTTAGGAAGAGAAATGAAGTGAGGTGTGAGGTAAATGTTTACAAGTGAGCCTCCAAAATCAACTTTTAAAAAATTTGTTGTGGCAGAACCTGGTTTCTGGTTAGTGAGCAGTCTCCTCACTTCTTGCTGCAGGAAGATCTTTATCAAAAGACTTGAGCCTTTTTCCAAATGTTGTATCTCTGTTAATTGGTGGGGCTATGAGTTAGGTGTTAGTTCTGAGTGTCTGCAATTTAATTTCAAACCAGCTCTATAGACACCTAAATATTGTACTGAAAATCCACATCATTCCATGGACTTCAAATTGATCTGTGGCCAAAAGAACATAACGGAATCTAATAAAATATCACAAGTTCTGTATATTTAATGATTGATCACTAACTCAGAAATCTTCCTCAGATAAAATTTAAATAATAATGTCAATAAAGACTTTTTCATGTAATCTTGCTAAGATAAAATTTAAAATATTATTAACGCTTACATATATACCAGTAATCTAATTATCATATTTTTATGTAATGTATATAGGTACTAATATATATAAAGTAGTTCAGTCAATACTGATGACTCAAAAACAATATTCAATATTTTGTTTTCTGTTACTAGTGGATATTAGTCTAACCTCAATCAGTACTAACTGAGGTGCATTGAATGCAGAATAATTTATAGACACTCTTGTGTTTTGAGGTTGAATTTGTGTGATAAGTTACTTGTAGAGGCATGGAATGAGTGAAGTCACAGGCCTGAGACTTCGCTGAACAGAAACATTGAAGATTTATGATAACTGAATATTAATAGATATTGTGCCAAGCAGTTTTCTATTGCTATCATCCCTACTAATTCCCTAATTCTAAGAAAGATTTTAGGCAGTATTCTATATTTATGTAACATACTGTACATTTCACCACTAAATATTTCCTAGATATATTTTTCCATTTTTTTCTCCTTTTTATACCAGAAAATCAAAATACACATTTTTGTAGAAATATTTTTTCAATGAACTTATCCTAATTTTCTCAGCCATTATAGTAAAATACCCCCCACAAAAGAAAAAAGAAAAAAATACTTTACAGGGTCATTTGGAAAGTATCGCATATTTTTTTATGAAAAAGCTTCCCAAGGTTTGTTCTGTAGTACAGTAGATGCCAGAGACAAGACACACCACACACACACACACACACACACACACACACACACACACACCTGCTTTTGTGGATAAATTAGTGAAAAGATTAAATAGACCCTACTTTGAAGCTTAATAACCAACTTTATCATTGAAGTCTCTAAGAAACTCCTCACTAAAGAAATCAGTTTTACTTTGATTCATTTGAAATTTTAAAAATTGGGTCACTTTTACTTTTGCATTGGGCCTATTAAAAGGAGTCGATTTGTGGAACATGGTTTTTAGATTGTGAGTACCATCGAGCGATCCATAGTAACAGTTTTGCTCATGGCTATTGCTTTTGGAAGTATGTATTCTTGTATGATTGTTTAAGAGAGATAAATTTCAGCTGTATGTCTTTTACCTAAACTATTTGAAAATATTATTTGAATATGGTTCCCTCTGAAATGTTATCTTCTGAAAATAAACATGCGTTTTCAATTTAGTTTTATGGTGCTTTCTAAAGTGACTGCTGTAGTATGACAACACCACCTGTGCCATACTTATGAAGTCTGTCTTATTTCAGGGTTTATAACTTTTGCATAGGTTTGTAACTCGAAAGCAAAAATCTCATTATGGCACAACCTTGACTTACAATGCTCCTGCCTGGGGGCAAATTACTTTTACATATTTTTGTGTAAAAGAAATATATACTCTGAAATTTAAAAAGGAGTTACCACTTTAAAGCAACATAGGTCATTCTTCACACTATTCATCTCTACAAGATTTCATATTAGAAACAGAACCCAAAGAAATATGTTGAAAAACATATTAAATATGAGTAGGAATAAGAAAAAATGCATTAGGTTTCCTAAAATAATACTTGACATCACGTTCTCATTGCTTTTTGGTTCTTTCTAAAAAAATAGTTGCAAATGCACAGGCTTTCTTCATCTAAATGAGCATTAAATTTCTCTGAAAATAGTTTAAATATTTTCTACCTATTTAAAAGCATTTATTTTAATTTAAAGAACTAATTTATGAAAAAAAGAAAATTGGTAATAAAAACTGTAGTTAGATAGAAATTATGTGGCTGCCTTCAAATATGTAATTATCCAATACACATTTGTTTCTAGAAGCAATTTAGCATGATAATATGGACCATAAAAAAAATACAAGATGCATGTTCTCACAGAGTTTAAATTTTTGCTCCCATGAATTAAAACAAATGCACATTTTTATCCAAACCACTTAATTTCAAAAAAATAGTCTATTATTTTTCAGTATATATTCCTTACTAACTTTTATTAGTTTATTTCTATTTAATTTTTCTTATCATTTTTAGATCATATTTCTCTTTGAATTCCCTATATATGTTGTGAAAAAATCTATTTAATTAGCTAAACCTTCTCCTCTATCAACTATGAATACTATTACACATAAACATATTTTCTCTAAGTTAAAAGAAACAGAAGTAGCATTTCCCAACATGAAATCTATTTCTAAAAGTCCTGTTTTATGAACATTGAATAAAACTTCATTTGCTTTCACATTTTGCTTTTTTCTATTACATGGCTTCCGATTCTCTCATATTTGATTATTGATTATATAGAGAAGTGCTACTGAAGAAATGATACAGAAACTGGAATTTTCTCTTCATAAAAAAGAACTTAACAAAATTTTATATACGGTTGATCTTTTCTCAGGGTAGTTATGTTTCATAAAGTCGCTGTGAATGAATTTGCTGATGTACTGAATAAAGTTTCTGAGTTGGTTTATAGGGAGCCATTGCTCCTATGGGAAATAAACAGATTCCTGAGAGCCTCTAACCATGACATTTCCATCAACCAATCACACAGAAGTTTATTTTATGTGTGTTTCTGTTATAGACACCTAATTTAATATAGATCTCTTAAAATAATTAATTATATGCACTATTGATTTATAAGAAAGCAATAGCCACTTTCCAGCTTTTCAAGTTTCATCAACTATAGATGTTATTTTAGCACTTTTTGAAACATTCTCATGTAAGCATTAGAGAATTTCCTCTTTTTCTCTCTGGATGTTTCATGTTGTTGATTCATTAACAGTGATGAATAACAATAACTCAAATAGCACAATAATTCAAGCCTGAATGTATCTTGTCACATGTATTTTCTCCAGCAGGAATATCACAGCCACCTTGTGTTTAGAAGAAATATAGACAACACTTCAGCACTAACTTTGGGTGCTATTTTAAACAGTAAATTCACTGACAAAAAGCACAAAAATGCAAATATATAGAATGCAAATATATATGATTAAATAGATGGTTGAAAAAACCCTATTAAATAGATGGTTGGAAAAAACCCTCATTTACAGGATGAGAGCTGAAACAAAAACACAGAGTATATCCTTGATTGACCTCAGCTATGAACTTGCTTATCAAGGGACTCAAAGTTTTGGTTCCTCTGTGCATGTCATTGAAAGCCCATGAGTATTGATTTTGAGGTTATAAATAAATTTTAGGGAGTAGGTAACTCTACAATATGGAATTTAAGAATAATGAGAATCCCTTTATTTTTAAGAATTTTTTTTAAATAGGTACAACTAACAAAAATTAAGGAGAGAGGTCACCTCCTAGAAAACTTTGAAGGGGCCTCTGGTTATCAGTGCCTGTGATTCAGATTTCCTTAGAATGACCTGTAATTTGCTTACATAATAAAGGAAATATAAAAACCAAAAAACACAAACAGCACTTGAGATATTACTTATTTTGGTGTATGGAAAGAACAGGAAACAAAGACACATGGAGAAAAGAGAACAAGACAGCTGTTATTGATTTCTTTAACATAGATGAACAGGATATACACATTAGAAAAAAAAAAGGTATTAGTTTGGTGCAAAAGTAATTGAGGTTTAAAAGGTTAATAAGCAATTTGTAAAATTTGCAATTACTTTTGCACCAACTTACTAATTTTAACTCACCCAGTTAACAGGATTATGTGGTTAAGGACTTATTGTCCATTATGGGCATCATAAGCTAACATTCTTATTTTATATGCCTAACTCTAAAGCTTTCAGTGGACAGCAACAAGTTATTAATAGCTGGAATTTGAGTTTGGAGCAGACTACGTATCAAAGTCCAACCTCTAATGAGACTACTGTTGGTATTGTAAATTTAAAAGAAGAGTATGCTAAGTACTTAAATAAGATGAATAATTGTCACAGTGTATCTTTAGTATTTATAATTCAAGTGTGAATAGGTTGATTTTTAATTCTAATTCCCTGTTTTGTTGTTATTTATAACCAGAAAATAGTCACTTAATATATAGTGATTTAAAAATCATAATAAAGAAGACTTTTAACACAACTTTAAAATAATTATAAAAGCCAAAAGAAAAAGTCTTGTAAGAACCACTTATTTTATAAGGAATGAGTGTACTTCACTTTTTTTATACAAATATAATTTAATATTAAGGAAGACTATTATTAATTTTACATCACACACATACCAAGAGAAAATTATCCCTATAATTACTGGAGATGTACTCATGGAACGTTGTAAGTGTTAGGCCTATATGCTCCCAGGATCTCTGTCCACCTCCTCTGTGGTGGTCCTCTCTTTCGTATATTATCACTCCTACTCCTTACCTGGATAATTCTTTCTGTTCATTCAGAAAGGGGTAGGTGTTTTTTTAAGAAATAATATCCTGGAATTTTAATCTAACAAAAGAAAACAAAAACCTGTGTTACCCCCAAAGTTTTTCCTTAAAATAATGAGTTATATTCCTGATCACTAATCTCTGAAAGTTTGTGTGCTATTGATTCAATCTCTAACTTCCAGTGAACGACTGAACACATTCCATCCATTAATTATATATTTTGCTTTTACTGTGGAGTCGTAGCCTAACTCCATAGCCTTGGTCTCTGTTCTATAATCCCCATGCCAGATTTTATGTTTTTGTTCTAGAACAAGCCATTTTGTTTTGTTTTTAACAGATTGCATGTGTGTTTTGTTTTTTTTTTTCCTTTTTCCCTCTCTAAAACATATTGTGGAGCATAAATTATCCTTCATTCTCTTCTTTTTTCCTATTTGTAATGTCTACAATAACTCTCATACATAGTATTAAAAAACTGTGAAGACAGTCAATCCATAAAAATTAAGACCTTGTCTCTAATTCTTAAAAAAAAAAAAGTCTAAGTTAAGGTTTAGGGAATAAGATTTTTTAAATAGTTTCCATTATTTTCTGATCTTTCCTTTCATTTTTCTGGTAACAATGTTTATTTTGTCCATGGGTTCCAAGGCACCTCTGCCTCTAAATACAGGCCATAATGCAAATAACTGGGTTGTTTTCTTCTTGATTGTTCAGTGACTATAAGGACTCAATGAAGTATAGAGTAGGATAATTATGCAGTCAATCTGGGTAAGAAAATGGAGTGTAGGGAGCAACTACACAATGGTTTTCTTCAAGTCATGCAAAATAGCTTTGAAGCAAATCTGGAATTTGCTAATTATGGTTTAATTCTGTTTTTAATTTAAGCTGTATGATTTAGCAGCCAGAGTTCGTTTTCAACCCTAAAACTAAAAAAGTTTCATTGTTATATATTTTAGATATAACTTTACAGGCTTAAGTTAAAATCATGATTGATGTAGTGTTGGCAAGTTTTCACATCTAATTCTTCCAGAAGTTAACTCCATTATAATGACTCTTATTAGGATAGTTATGAAAACTGAAATACATTCTCCACAGTTCACAAGGTGGTACATTTGCAATCTCTGTCAAAATATTATTTTTAAATATTGTTGTGAATAATGAACAAGTATTGTTCATTAAATGTACATTTATAAGTAGTAGACCTGTTTCTATTACTTCCAACACAGTAATTTATGATTTAATTGAGTGAAGGTAAAATGATAATTCCTAATCTCATTCTCTTTCTGATGTCCCAAAGCCCTTCGTGTATTCCATTTTAAGATCAGAACATAAAGTAAAATAAGAAGAGAAGTTTGCTTCTGCCATTAAAGAGGAAAAGTGATGAAGGAAGAGAATAAGTAATTTTAAAGAGTTATAAGTACAGAGTTGAGAATGTTCACTCAACGAGGAGCATTTCAGTATAATAGTCCTCACAGCTATCCATGTGTATATCACTCAGACATAAAGGAGGTTGACCATGTTTAGATCTTTAAGTCCTAACTCATCCTCCATAACACCTCACTGTAGTGTCTAGTCTATTTATCAATTTCTCACACACTTCTCATTTGTGTTAGACACTCATCTTTCCAAGACTCAATGTCACTGATGAATTCTCATGTTGACAAGTGAGCAGCTTCTTAAATCATGCTTTCTCTTTGCCATGGGATGTTGCTGTTCAACTCTTCAAAGCACTCACCTGCTCTTCAAAACACTCACATTCCATCTGGAAAACCCACAAATAAATAATTTACTTATATAAAAAGCTGGTGAGTAATACAAAAAAAAAAAAAAAAAAAAAAAAAGGACCGTTGAGGGACGTTTTACTCGTGGGTGCCTCCTGGATTTTGGGAAAGAGTTATTCAAGGGGAAACACTTAAAAAAGAATGGACATGAATTTGCCAAAGAATAAAAACAGAAAGATGATCACTCTTTTTAAAGAATGAAGTAAAAAGTACCAACACTATCAAGAGAATATGGAGGCAGTTATTGGTTTGGGGACTGCATAGTTCCATGTTCCATAGTCATCGAACTGAGAAAGCTCATTTGACTAACACCAAGTACAGAGTTAGGGTAGTCCTCACACTTGCTGTGAGAAAGAATGGGTCAGAATAGATATTTTGATATATATTATATCGATATATAGATATATTTGAGTATGCATCAATAAAGTGAGCTAACATAAGACATATTTAAAATAATATACAGCAGCACTAAGAAAAAACAAAGCAATTCTGAGTATGAAAAGAAGGTTATAACAAAAATTATTTATTGCCTAAAATAGGAAAAATGTATACTGCTTGATGTCTTAAATAGTTATGAGAGGAAATGGTGTCTATAACAGAAGGCCATTAAATGAGACCATAAAAAAAGAAAAGGATGAGAAAAAAAATCAAAAGGGTAATATTAAAATGGATTAGGTTGAGATAAACAGATTTAAAAATAACTAAATGCAAACAAAAATAATCCTGCAGAATATTTAATCTGGACATGGGATATAAACATAAAAAGATTATCCAGCATTAAGAAGAAAAGAGCAAGCAAATAAAAATAATGAGGAAGCATACTAGATGAATTGTAAAAAGGACTTAAAATGAAATAATGAGCCATGCAAAATGAAAGATTAACTAAATTCAAAATAAAAATTAAAAGCAACAGTATCAAAAATATTAACCAATGGATATTAATAAAATAATATCGTTAAAATTAAACATTAAAATGCTGCTGATTGTTAAAAAGCCAAAATAGGCAAATTTCAGGCAAATCTGATTACTAAAATAAATAAATAAATAAAATAGGAAAAAAACTGAACCTAAAATAAATCAATAAAAAAAGTACATATAAGAGAATGCAATGACATGAAAAGAGATTTTTTAAAAGATAATATACTGATTAACAGTCTGAACCCTTCGATTAATTTTTGGAGGAATTAATAATTATTAAATGAAATTAAATAAAAACCATAGGAAAACATGCAAATTATTCAGCATATCTTCCACAAGTGTTTTGGGTCAGATAATTTCAACAGTTATTTTGTTCACATCTTGAAAGAAACAGAAACACCAAAAAATAAAAAAAAATATTCCAGGTTATTGAAAAAAGAAGTAATACTATGAAATTTATTTTCAAAAGCAAGTAAAACATTGATAAGAAGACAAGATACATATAGAAAAATTTTTCTATGGACAGTCTTAATAAAGATACAAAATGTTTAAATGCATTTTAAATAATTTATCGTATTCGAAGGTTCTCTTCCACAAATGCAAAAAAGGTTAGGAAAGTAATAAAAAAAAGACTAAAAATAATGTGTTTTAATTGATGTCAGAATGTTGTTAACTAAATTAAATATTTGTTTCTGCTTGTTAAAATTAATATCAGGAAATTAGAAATCTTTGGACTATTATCCAAAATATCATTATATCTATTAATTATTTAATTTTAGTGGTTAAATACTAATGCAGTCTTCACAAGATACTAAGAAAAGATTCAAGGAGGATTACCTATTATCATATAATAATAGAAGGTCTGACCAGTATTATAATATGCAAGATAAGGAAGAATGCTATTAAAAATAACTGAGCAACTTAAATGTTTAGTGAAGTGACTGGATAAAAGATAATCTTATATACTTTAGCTTTATCTATAGACAATAAGATATAGAGAATAGCAATGCAGACTTTTAAAATACACAATATACATAAAGTGAACATTGTAAAATGTGGAGTTAAAAGAAATAAATAGAAAGAAACATATATATATATATATATATATATATATATATATATATATTCCTGAATTGAAAAAAATCAGTCATTAAATGGATTTCTTTCCAAATTAAAACATCTCAATTTTTTTTTGTTTTTATGATTTTGTCATTTGAATAGTTTCTTCTTTCTCTTCCTTGACTCTTCCTTTTTTGTTCTTTTAGCTTGATAAAATTATTGTAAAGTTAGACTATAGAAATTATTAGAATCCATAGGTAATGTAAAACAATTAAAAAAAAGAAAATGAATCATTATGTAACTTGCCCTCCTGGATTACAAAACCTGTCATAAAGCTATAACAAATATAACTAAAATATATTCATGAAAGACATAACCCAGAGACACATAAATGTTTGAGAGATGGAGACTTACTTGTAGATAGCATTTTGAAAGTACTTAGAAGTAGGCACTTGAATTTAGTCGTGTTTTTAGTACTTTTATAATACATTCTTGCATTTTTTTCCTAGGTTGAATGAGTATTTGGATCTGAATTCTGAATAATAAACTTTGCCACTTAATAAATGTGTAACTCTATGTAAGCTACTTTAATTTCCCAAGCCTTGATATCTTTATCTGTAGAAAAAGTAATTGAACCTACATGCAAGTCAATGACTGGAACTTAAGCTCTCAATAAATTGTACTGCTACTAGTAGTAGCAGCAATACTGTAGTAGTATATTAGCAGGCACAGTAGTAATATAAGTAGTACTAATAGTAAAAGTGGGAGAAGAATCCCATTAATTTTAACTTCTATCATTGTTGCTTCACATTATTTACAGACATTTGGCCATGCCTTTATCTTCCATAAAGAAATCAAGGCAATGTCCATAGTGTTTGAAGAGTAATGTTCAGATTCCAAGATTGTGGTTACTTTTTTAAACCAAAACATATGAGACAAGATAATAAAATTACATAATGCAATAAAAACATTTACATTACAGAAAACCTTAAAGTATGAGTGATATTGTATCTTGTTAATGAGATCAGACAAGAATGATTATAATTCATTTTGATTTGTTTAAAGTGTTTAAAAATTTATCATGAGGTTTTTTTTTTTGACAATAATTGAGTTGGGTGAATTCATAGCTAATTGGATAATATACTTAATATTTTGTTTATTATAAACTATTTTTAATTGGAAACAAATTTCTATTTCTTTTCCTAAAATCATGAGGTAATTTAATGTGCTAGTGAAGAACATGGGATGTGTGACTTTGGACAAGTCAATTTCCAAAATTTATAATTGTTATTAGTGACATGAGGGTAAAAATAGCACCTACTTTATATAATAGTTATGAAAATTAAGAATATAACAAGATGACTATATAAGAAAAATTGAGTAAATATTTATTCTTTTCTGCTATGATTAGTATGGTTGTTACTGTTTGCTATATTGCCATAATCAATTACAATTTTGCTATGCTTATTAATTAAATAGTATAAAGTCAGGTATTTGTATGGTCAATTTATTTTCAACAAAGGAGCCTAATCAATCCAAAGGTGAAAAGAATGTCTCTTCAACAATATTGCTGGAGAAACTGGATATTCATTTTGGAGGAAATGAACCTCCACTCATACTTCACATCCGACACAAAAATAAAACAGACTGACAACACCAAATTGTTAGTAAGAATGTGGAGCAGCTCATCCCTCAAATTGTTTTGCAGAAAGTAAAATTTTACAACCACTTCAAAATAAGTTATAGCTGTTTCTAATAAAACAAAACATAGACCTACCTTTGACTTAAGAATTCCTCTTCTAGATATATTCTCAAGGGAAATGAAAACATGCTCGTGCAAAAACTACTACATGGAAAAGCTTAGTAACTTTATTCATAACAGCCAAACGCTGAAAACAGCTTAGGTTTCTATCAGTAGAAAAATGGCTTAAAAATCTATGGTCTATTCATATAGCAAAATATTACTCAGTCATAAAAAGAAATAAACCACTGGCAAACACAATATAAATGAACCATAAAATGGGTTAAATGAAAATGAATAAAGCCAGTTACAAAATAGGTACATAGCTGTAACTCTCCATTTATATGAATTCCTAGAACTAGAAAAACGAATTGATGTTGGGACAAAGCCGTAGTGTGGATGCCTTCGCTAACGTGCAGTAGGGGTTTGGAAATAAGTATGAAATAATGTTCTGGAGAAATATCAATGGCACATATCTTGACATGGGATTGGGTTGCATAGGTAGATGCATACGTCAGAACTCAAGAAATGTACAGACACAATTTCACGTCAGTAAAATATATCAAGTGAAAAAAAACAAAGACAACTCTAGTTAGTGATATAAGTACTGAAGTTTCAAGGGGTACTGAATTTATGTCTGTTATTTATGTCTATTTGTTTAAATTTATCAAAAATTTAAATAGACTGATGCATGGATAGAAAAATCACTAAGTGGATAGACATGTGATAAAACAAATATATTCAAATATTTATGGAAGAATTTAGGTAGTGGGTCTGGGTATTCACTGCCAAGTTTCTTTAAATTTTCAGTATGTTTGAATATTTCCATAATAACACATTGGAAAAATTATACATCTACAATGCAATAGTGATTATATTTCTGTTGTTTACCTAAGAGAAATGAAAACATATGTTCTCAAAGGATGCTGTCCAAAATATTTATAGCAGCTTTATTTATATTAGCCAAGAACTGAAATAAACCCAGGTACCCATGAACAGGTGAATCCATAAATAAATTGCATCACATTTACACAATGGGACACGACCGAGCAATGGAAATGATCAAACTACTTATATATGTAGCAACATGGATGAAAATAAAAAATATTAGTATGGGTTTAAAAAGTCTTGCATAAATTAATATAGCTTGAATTATTTACATGAACATTCACAACTGACTTAGTGACATGAATCAGTCAATAGTGATGTGAGGGGTGCGGCAATATTTGCCTGTTGATGGAATCATTCTGTATTGAATGGAAGTTTGGGTTACATGGTTGTATGGATTTATCAAAAGTGACTTTACTGTACACTTAAGATCTGTGCATGAAACCTTATGTAAGTTATGCATAAATTAAAAAAAGAATGGGTTTGTGTATGTATCTATAGCTGGAAGTTAGAAGGTTCAAGATACTCTGACATACATATGAAGAATAGTTTAGGACCATGGTTATCAAACTGTAATGTGCATGTAAATCACCCAGTGGTCTTGATATACAGCTTCTAATTCATATTTCTGGGATAGGGTCTTCTTGTATTTTTATCAAGCTCCCAGGTTGTGCTAATAAGACTCCGGAGTCACAGATTATACCTTGAGTATAGCAAGAATAGAAGATGAGAATATTTAACTCAAATAAAACCTAAATAAAGTAAAATTGATGTGTTCATATTTTTAAAGCTATCTCATATGAAGGACAGTTCTACTTTTTCCCTCTTACATAGAATAGGATCAACAGTAAACTACTTCAAATAAGGCAAATATATAATGAATGTAAACATATATTTTCAAACAATTTGATATTCTTAACAGTATAACTTATCTAAAAATAGGAGGTTATTCATAACTAGACTCAATCAAGCAATTCTTATCAACTCCTAAGGATATAGCAAAAGTGTGTGTGTGTGTGTGTGTGTGTGTGTGTGTGTGTGTGTGTGTATAAATTTGCATTGAGATCATGTTACATTGCCTCTAAATATCTATGATATCTATGATACTGCAGTGGTCTGATGAAGATGCGAGTGTTACCAAAAAAATGCTATAGCAAATCTATAAATTGCGTGTGTTTTTAATCTGAGGTAAGAGAATGAAAATGATGAGTTGGGCTCTTTCAGTCAAGATGGCAGACCCTTTACAAATTCCATGTTATATTTATATTTAATATCTAGTTTAACCACAAAAAATGCTTAACTAAAACAATGATTCCTGTCTTCTTAAATATTTTGGTATTTCACCACAGTAATATTTTTTAATTAAAAAGTAATAATGTCATTAGGACTTGACTCTAGTGTGTCATTATATCCATTCTTTGAATTTATATGGAATGTTAAATTGTATTGATATAATGAAACATTTGCATACTGTAATCATGATGCTAGCAGAAGAACTTACTCTCCCCTTTTCTGGCAAAAGACAAATTGTGCTATAACCAAAATAGCCTCATTTTGTTTTCCTTGTCATGCTGGAACTAGGAAGATGTCATTCAAAAGAGTTAAGTATTCAGAAGATGTGCAAAATCACACAATTGGAACATTAGGATACATCATTGAGCTTCCCAAGTTACTTTCCTGCCATCAATTGATTTTTTTCACAGATTTCCAAATTCTAACTTTATGCTAGTGTCCACATTAACCACTCATTTTCAAATCTTACCAAGTGCGAATGAAAACAATACTATAGTTTGAAGATACTTTTTTTTTCAATTTTCAAATATATAATCACAAAATAGTTTCAGATATATAATCTTAAAGTGTTATGAGTTGGGGAGTAAAGAAATCTGTATGAGATTTCTATTTAACACATTTAACTTAAATACATGTCTTCCTGTAATAAATGTGATAGGATGTAAGATTACATGGAGAAGTTAAAGAATGTTTTAATTTATAACTAAGTTCAAAAAACAAATTGTGATCTTCTTTTCAACCCTATAATTGACAGAGCTCTATAATAATTAGTATTTTGTATTAATTTCTGGTGTACAGAACATCATAATGATTAGATATTTATACACCTCACAAAATGATAAACCCAACAAGTGTACTACCCATCTGATACTGTACATAGCTATTACAATACCACTGACTATACTCCCGGGCTTTACTTTACATCCCATGATTCTATATCTATATCTATATCTATATCTACATGTATATATCTTTATCTATCTATCTATCTATCTATCTATCTATCTATCTATCTATCTATCTATCTATCTATCTATACATGTTAGTTATAGTTGACATTCAAAATTATTTTATATTAGTTTCAGGTGTACAGAGCAGTGGTTAGGCATTTACATAATCTATGAAGTAAACTTGCGATAAATCTAGTACCCATCTGACACCATATATAATTTTTACAACATTATTGACTGCATTTCCCATACTGTATTTCACATCCCCATGACTATTTTGCACTCCCAGTTTGTACTTTCTAATCCCTTCACCTTCTCCTCCATCCCCCAACCCCTCCCCATCTAGCAACTATCAGTTTGCTCTTTGTGTCTATGAGTCTATTTTTGTTTTGTTTATTTTGTTCTTTAGATTGTAAATATAAATGAGATCATATGGTATTTGTCTTTCTCAGTCTGACGTATTTCACTATAATCCATCTATGTTTTTGCAAATGGTAAGATTTCATTATTTTTTGTGGCAGAGTAACACTCCATTGTGTAAATGTACCATGATTTCCTTATCCAATTGTCTATTGATGGGCATTTTGGTTGTTTCCATATCTTGGCTATTGTGAACAGAGCTGCAGTAACCATAGGGGTAAATATATTTTTTTCAAATTAGTGTTTTGGATTTCTTTGGATAAATACCTGGGAGTGGAATTGCTGGATCATCAGGTAGTTTTATTTTTAATTTTTTGAGGAACCTCCGTACTGTTTTCTACAGTGGCTGAACCAATTTGCAGTACCACCAGCAGTGCAGAAGGGTTCCCTTTTCTTCACATCCTTGCTAACATTGATGATACCATTCTGACAGGTGTGAGGTGATATTTCATTGTGGTTTTCATTTTCATTTCTCTGATGATTAGTGACCTGGAACATTTTTTCATATGTCTATTGGCCATCTGTATGTCCTCTTTGGAAAAACGTCTGTTTATGTCCTATGCCCATTTTTAATTGGATTTTTTATAATAAATTTGGGATGTTAACCTCTTATCAGATGTATTATTGGCAAATATCTTCTCCCATTCAGTGGGATGTCTTTTTGTTTTGTTGATGGTTTTCTTTGCTGTGGAAAAACTTTTTAGTTTGATGTAGTGCCATTTGTTTATCTTTTTTTTTGTTGTTGTTGTTCATTTGCTTCCCTTGCCTGGGAAGATGTATAAGTAAAAATATTACTAAGGGTGATGTCTGAGAGTTTACTTCCTATATTTTCTTCTAGGAGTTTTATGGTTTCAGGTCTTACATTCAAGTATTTAATCCGTTTTGATTTAATCCATATTCTTGTATATGGATAAGAATGTTGTCTAGTTTCCTTTCTCCCCCATGTATCTGTCCAGTTTTCCCAGCATTATTTAATGAATAGACTGTCTTTACCCCAGTGTAAATTCCTGATTTCTTTGTCATAGATTAAATGACCAAACAGGCATGGATTTATTTCTGGGCTCTCTATTTTGTTTCATCGATCTGTGTGTCTGTTTTTATGCCAATGCCATTCTGTTTTGGTTACTGTGGCCTTGTAGTATAATATGATATCAGGTAGAGTGGTACCTCCAGCTTTCTTTTGCTTTCTCAAAGTTTTTGTGGCTATTTGGTTTCTTTCATGGTTCCTTATAAATTTTAGGATTATTTATTCTAGTTCTGTGAAAAATGCCATTTGGTAATTTCACGGGGATTGCATTAAATCTGTATGTTGCTTTGAGTAGTATGGGCATTTTAACTATATTAATTCTTCTTATCCATGAGCATGGTGTATGTTTTCTTATTTGTATCTTCTTTAATTGCTCTCTTCAGTGTCTTTTAATTTTCTGAATACAGGTCTTTTTTTTCCTTGGTTACATTTATTCCTAAGTGTTTTATTTTATTTTATTTTTTTGATTCAATTATAAATAGGATTGTTTCTTTATTTCTCTTTCTGATCGTTCATTATTTGAGTATAAAAACACAACCAATTTCTGAACACTAAATTTGTATCCTGCTACTTTACTGAATTTATCAGTTCTAATAGTTTTTTGGTGGAGTTTTTTGGGTTCTCTATGTGTAACATCATGTCATCTGCAAATAATGACAATTTCATTTCTTTCTTTCCCATTGGGATGCCTTTTATTTCTGTTCTTGTCTGATTGCTGTGGCTAGGACTTCCAGAACTGTTTTGAATAAAAGTGGGAATCCTTGTGCGTTTCCTGATCTTCAGGGGAATACTCTCAGCTTTTCCCCATTGAGTAAGATGTTAGCTGTGGGTTTCTCCTATATGGCCTTTATTATGTTACGATATGTTCCCTCTATTTCCACTCTGCTGAAAGTTTTTATCATAAATGGTTGCTGGATTTTGTCAAATGCTTTTTCTGTGTCGCTTGATATGACCACATGATTTTTATTTTTCATTTTTTTATGTGGTGTATCACAATAATTGATTTGCAGACATTGAACCAAACTTGAATGCCAGGAATGAATCCCACTTGATCATGGTGTATAATCTTTTTAATGTGTTGCTGGATTCAGTTTGCTAATATTTTGTTGAGGATTTTTGCATCTATGTTCATCAGAGTTATTGACCTATAGTTTTTTGTTTTGTTTTGTTTTGTTTTAAAAAGTCTTTATCTGGTTTTCGAATCAGGGTAATGGTGACCTTGTACAATGAGCTTGAAAGCCTTCCCTCCTCCTGAATTTTTTGGAATAGTTTGAGAAGATTAGGTGTTATTTTTATTTTTATTTTTATATTTTTAATATTTGGGAAAATTCACCTATGAAGCCATCTGTTCCAATACTTTTGTTTGTTGGGGCTTGTTGATTATGATTCAATTTTGTTGATGGTAATGGTCTGTTCAGATTTTCTGTTTCTTCTGGGTTTAGCCTCTGAAGATTGCTTGCTTCTAGGAATTTATCCATTTCTTCCAGATGGTCCAATTTTTGGTGTGTAGTTTCTTGTAGTGTTTTTATAATTGTTATTGTTATTGTTGTTATTATTATTATTATTATTATTATTCCAAAAGATGCATTAGGGCTTATGCTCAGGGGATGCCATCCTGAAAAAATCATGCTAGGGCTTATTTTCTGGTTAGGTCTTATTTTCAGGGAAACATGGTAGATAAGTAAAATAAAGTTAAATTCAGGCAAACAAACTATTATTGTCAAAATGATGCCAAAGAACTCTATAGATCAAATGTAATGCTTTTAAACTGGTTATTTTGGTTTTATATGGTATAGTTACAAAGTTTCCATCTCAGGAGTTTAGGGACTTGACAAACTTTAATCCTGCAGATACGTATTGTCAATCTCTTCCCATCCCATGAGAATTAATTTTCTATATTTCCATGTGGAGTATGGGAATTCCAGGTAACTTATATTTGCTATCACTCATGCATTTCCTATCCCTGTTACAGTAATATGCTATTCTCATTGTAAAAAAAAAAGGGGGGGGTAGAAAATATTTGGGGAAAATATTCCTTATTTCTTACTTTCGAATATTGTTTCTATATGTGTGTTTAAATTTATGTTTTTACGGGAAAAATTGATATTTTTATAAATCCGTATAACTGGAAGCTATTTCCACCCCCAAATACTGGCTCAAACTATTTTATCCATCTACACAACAAATAGAAGACATATAGTGAATGGAATGACAGAAGACACATACCATTATACGTCACAATCAGGTGGATAAAGAGCTCTAAGAAAGTGTTTCATCTCAGAAAATCTCTAACATAGGAAACACTGAAAAAACTACAGATTATGGGTTTGAGTGAAACCCCATACCTGTGAAAACTCTTATTCTAGTTAACTTACAGTAAACTTTGAGAAACTAGCTATTACCCTAAACCTTCTTCAGGTATAATTCACAATTACATTTAAGAGAAAAGTATTTATGGATTATTAAATCTAACAAGAAAACTATTTGAATCTGGTTACAGCATAAATGACTACTCCTTTCCCTCCCCACACACAAAATAATTAACCTACTTATATTGTTGATACCTGGATGTTATATTTAATTACATTTCTCATCTCCCTTAACCATACAGTTTATTGTGCTTATTCACAATTTCTATCATTTACAAAAAGAAAACATCCAAAATAAAGACAACTTGCAAAGTTTTGAAATTTTTATACTCAGATATGTAAGGGTAACAGATCATTTTGCTTTTTGGTCATGTTTTTATACTTCTGTTCACGTAGTTTACTTTTTTTTTTTTTACAATAGTTTACTAATTTTAAAAATTGAATATTTTTAAATATATATTTGCTTACAAAGGATCACATTTGGTATTATAAACCAGAGCAGATAGTTATATCTTGAAGAAAGTACATATTAGTTACATGACAAAAATAATGATGAATAATTAGTTACATGACAGAAGTTCTCTGAGCTTATAGAGTAAAATAGACAGACATTAATTAATAATAAAATCATCTAAAATTAAATATGTAAGGATTATTTGAAAGAATCACTAGGAGTTTTAACCCAGTTTGGGATATCAGGGAAGGCTTCTGTGAGGAAATCATGTTTGTTCTGAGGTATGACAAAGTAAATGACATCTAGGTGAAGAGAAGAGGACTATGGATAGATTCTAAAAATATGTACATGGTAAGGTCCATGAACATGAGTGATGGATTTGTGGGTGAGAGGGGAAGGACGTGACAAGAATGACAGAATTTTATTGATTACGTATTACAAAGATGGTGATACTATTTGTTGTAACCGGTTACCCTAGAAGAAGTAACCTGTTGGTGCTGAAGAGAGAGGAGTCTATGAATTTAGTATTTATTTGTTGGCTTTGATGTGTGTTTCGACAGTGATGACATGTAAAGAGTAATTGGATATATAAGTCTAAAGTTCAAAGGAAGTATCAGAGTTTGATATATAAACTTGAGAGTTACCTGTGTATAAGTGGAAACTGAGGACTCGAATGTAGATGGGATCAACCACGGAAAATAATACAGCATGTGATGAAAAAAATAAAATATATATCAATTTGTGTTTGAGAAACTAAAATATTTAGTAGCTAATAGTGGAGAATGAGTATGCATATGGGACACCTACTGAGCAACCAGAGAGAAAGATGGCCCTTCAGAAAAGGGTGGTGTCAATGGACTCAAAGAGTGTTTTGACAAAGTGACAGACACGAGTAGTGTCAAATGCTTGATGGTCTAAATGGTAAGGTAAGAGAAGCATTGAAAAACTTTCATTGGGTCTAACAATATGGAGGTTATAGGTGACATTCCAAACATTACTCCTGTGAAATGATTGGGGCAGATTGAAATTGGTGTGTGTGGGGATAGAGCCAGGAGTGCAGTTTCCAGGCTCTCAGACTCACATGGAAAGGTGCTGGCTCAGGTAGTAAATGGCCATCAACTGTGATTGATGGCCATCAGCTGCGGCTAGTTGGCCGTCAGCTGTAACCAGTGAGTCATTGGCCACTAATATAACTGCTGTGGCTACGCTAGCAGAAAATTGGGGCTAGCAAGGAGATGGTGGCTGAGCTAGCAAGCGTGGATTGCAGTTAGCAGGGCGGATTGCAGCTAGCAAGTGGGATTGGTTGGTTGGCAGAGAAGCAGACGTCAAGTTGCAGATCATGTGGATCCTACTTCATGTGTCTCCAACCCAGCAGCCAGGAAGACTATAGTGGTATGACTCCCCTATCCATGGCTCCATGGGTGTTCCTTTTTGGCCTCACCATACCCTGCATTCTTATGTGGGGAGTGGGAGCTAAGACCTCACCTAACACCTTGCATAACAGTGTGGTGGCCATGAAGATGCATTTCACAGACCTGCTTTTGTAGGAGCATATTTGACTGGCAGGTCCGGGTGCTGCCCCTTTGCATCCACTGCTGTGTCAGCCAAAGCCATTCTTTCTGTGCAGTGCTCCCAGCCAATAACTGAGCCGTGTGGTGGTAATAAGGCAACCCTATTCATATGAAATGTGGGATTCTTCCGCGGGCAGCTTTCATTCAGGCACTGCCCAGTGGTCTCATCTTACCTGTCTTGGAACTATGCTGCAGTCCATGACCCTTCTTATTTAATCTTCCTTCATTACCTCTCTCCTCCCACAGGTGGGAGACCTGCATCACAGTCTGAAGACTAATGCAGTTGGCACAGCGAATCGTGTGAGAAAGAAAGGGGGTAAGTCGGAATTACCTCACTCACTCCTTGGCAGTTGAATTGGGCATAATCCTGAGTGGTAGGTGTGGCATAGATGGAGCCTGGTCCGAGATGGTGTCTGGTTGTTAAAGTTTTCATGGTGGTGATATGGGAAAGCATTCTTATGGAAGAGAAAGCTCTTGGTGTGATGATTCAGGCATTGATAGATCAGTGAGAAGTAATGCAGACAAAGACGGTAGAGTTGTCTAGTTACTGCTAAGTGATAAGCATTGTCTGTCAGCTTTGAGACAATAGCTTGGTGTTATCTATGCTGGTGTGTTTGTGCATGTGGTAAATGAGGAGACTTAAGATTAAATGACCTCTGAGAGGCTGACATTGTATTCAAAACACCTGGAAGGTGGAATTTACTAACTCTTTTTCCTCATTTTTCACTATACTATTGAAAATGTAAAATTTACTTTTCTAGAGATAGAAATTTATCTTCATGGAAAACAGGACCCAAGAACATGGGTAAGAGTGTCATTAGGCCACTACCTGATTCTAAAAGAAATTATTGATTTAATTTTAGAATGTTGTATCTAGTAGAAAATATCTTTGATATTTCATAGATGATAGGGCTTATATTTTTCTTGGGCTGTGTTTGAGATCTCCAGTGTGAGGAGGATGGTAAGAAGTGACTAGGGGTAATGGTCTTTTGCCTACAAGTCCTAAAATTGAAAATGAGTCATAAGCATCTTTAACAAAGGTAGTAATACCATTTCAGAACAAAAATGAAACTATCACTATTCTCAAGGCAGAGGGAGCATAGGTCTGAATAAATATCTAGAAGATGTGATTTAACTTTAAAATAGTAACTCTGAATTCAGATGCAGTCATATGAGTTTATCCATTACAAAAACACAATTAAATCAAGGGGAACAAAACATTGGGAAAAGGTAACATTTGTATGGCTCAAGGGAATTCGAGTTAAAAAAAAATACATATATATATATATATATATATATATATATATATATATGTATTTTGAAAGCTAATGGTACAGCTAAAATGTAGAATATTTCCAAATTTACAAGAATATGTTTATATTTATATGAAAATATAAAGTTTGCTTATGTTATGTTTGAATATTCAAATATGCATTGACAATATCTGTTACTCCTTCTTACCCTTTAATACTCTATGAAGTGGTAAGTATACAATGGCAAAGGACAGAAATATATTATTCTAATGAGAACAGTTCAAGAAGTGGAATAAAAGTGGGCACATTTACATCATGAGGAAAATAAATATGTCATGAGGAAAAATTAAGACTATGTTGGCTAGCATAAATAGCATATATGAATGTTTGTAAAGGAGGATTCAAATGGTGCCAAAAATTTAATTATGAAGTCTAAATGTGAGTAGGTTCTAATAATATAATCAATAGGCTATCTCATTTTATTATATAACCTACACAATTAAAATGATTAAATAATAATTGTTACACTTAATATATATTCAAATTGTCCATTTTTTGTGAACTCTATAGATACTGCATAAAAGTATAATGAAGAATTGAAGCTGGATCATATTCACATTTAAAGGATGCATATTCAATGAGATTTTAGTCCTCCCATACTTTTCTGAGAAACATAACATTTAAAAAAATACCAAAACAAAACAAAACAAAGACTTTCTTTTGAATTTTGGTCATGTTATGTCTCTAGTTTAAAAAAATACAACAAATTTGTGTTTTAATATCTTTTGAAAAGAGTTTTGTTCCAGCCAGAGTTCTGTTTGTGTTCTGTGATCTTATGTTTCCTGTTCAAAAATTCTGGTATGTTTTTTTCCTTTCCATACATGAAGCCCAATCTAAGATTTATGATTATCCCAAATTTGTTTCTTGTATACATCTATTTTTCAGTCATATCTTTAACTGAACATCCCTATGGATTCCATCTCATACACCTATACTGTCCAATATATTAGTAACCAGCCACAGGCAACTAATTAAAATTAAATTTAAAGTAATTAAAATTAAACTTTCAGTTCAAAGTCATACTAGCCATATTTTAAGTGTTCAATAACCATGTATGTCTATAGCCTTCCATATCAAGTAATTCATATTTGGAACATTTCCAAAATCACAAAAAGTTATAATGGACAGCACTGATACAGACAGTGACACTCAATCATCACTTACCTTTTCATTTAGCCATTGATATTTTACTGAATCCTCGTGTATCAGGCACTGTCTTTAGATCCAGGGATATAGGAATGAATAAAATGGATATAGTACCTGCTTTCATCAGCCTTGCATTCTTGAAATTGAAACAGACATAAAATATTAATCAATAAAAACTATATGATATATATGATAGGATGGTATATGAAGTGTTAGAATATATACTGGAGGAATTAATCTGGACTGCTAGGAGAGAGTGGTAATAAGGAAATGCTTCCCTGAAGAAATAATGTTTCCTGAAAAATAATTGTGAGTTCTCCAGGCAGAAAAATGTTAGATACTACCACTATGGAAAGTATCAGGGTGGGGGGCGGGGAGGAGTACACATTAGGCATAGAAAATTTCATGTGTGAAATGTATTATGCAGGAAAGAACTTAATATTCTTAAAGAATAGTGATGATGCTTTATTGCTGGACTATTTGAGAGGCGTTGGGTAGTAGATAAGAGTGGAGAAATGGGCCACATTATACAGGCTGAGGAGGATCGTGACCATCCTGATACATGGAAATTTCAAGCAAAGCCCATTAAAGCTGCTGAAAATTGAACTTAACTTGATCATTTAACTCTGGAGAGTAAGAAATTTCAGTAAGTAATAGTGTAATGGCATGGACCTTTGTATGATGACATGCACCCTCCACCCCACCTCCCTATGCCATTATTTTCTTCTACTTGATGGACTCCTTATGCCACATAGATGGCTAGGGCCTCTGTACTTCAAATTGGCTCTCTGAGAAGTCACAGGGGCTCTGAGGAGACAGATATGCCCTGATCTTGTGTATATCTTTATTCTCCATCTTTACTGGTGGGTCCGTTAAGCTCAGGTAGGAAAATAGGAATCACACCAGTTATTTTAACAGAGAGAATGTAATACAGAGAATTGATTGAACAGGTATTGCACAGAGCTGTCCACTATAGAGGCTGCTGAAATCAAATATCATATTTGATATCATGCTACAAAAGCATCTGACATGTGCAGGCTGTAAAGCCAGGACTTTTGTGTGTGGTACTGCTTTATTTTGTCTCCACGTGGACTTGTTTAAAACAAACAGGGTGATGGTGTTTAAATGAAATCTCATTTATTTGACCATCGTCATTGCTAAGTGTTGCCAGACTAGGAGATATTAGACTCATTTTCTTGGCATTGAAGCCTTATAAATTGGCTTGTGATTTTTGACAATTTGGTACATTTCTGCTTTGATTGCTTTTCAATCAAAAAGCAATTTTGTCCCTTACTGAAACCAATAAAAACAAGTACACCTAAATGGTTCATGATGGATTGAGAAGGGTGTAGTTAAAAGTGTCTTTTTCTAAGATGGGGAAAACAGACGTATGTTTTCTGGGGGTACCATAAGCTTAGTTTTCAACAAGTTGAGTTTAGTACTAACAAGTGTTCTATACTTCTTATGTGGAGATGCCTAGAAGGTTATTTGGATTTACTGATAAGAGAAGAGCTCAAGGGGAAAGTCTGTCCAGAATATATGGATAAAGCTATTAGAGTGACTGAGATACCATAGGACAAAAATGAGGAGTTTTCCCAAGTATAGGGCACTCTTTCTGTGGAATACCAATGTTGAGAAGCTGAGACAGGAAAATAGCTTAAGAATGAAGGAGCAGCTAGAAAGATTAAAAAAATAATAACATAAAAAACACCTGGAGATTTGTATCAGGGAAATAAAGAAAATTCCAAGAATGCAAAATGTGAAGAAAATTGCCCTTAATGTTAAAATGCTGCACTGTTAAGATATGTTCTGTGAAGAATCCACTACACTTACTGAGAAGACTATTGATATACTCTATTGAGCAGGAGAGAATGAAACAAGATTTCAGTGGTCTGAGTGTGAATGTCAAATAAAGAAGTAAAGCCAGTGAGATAAAATAATGCTTTGTTATACCAACTTCTCTTTAAACTATTGCAATGGACTGAATATTAATAAAAGAGAGAAAGAGCTTGGCAGTGGAAGGAGGGCATGAGTACAGAGAGCTTTAGCAACGTATATAACTTCATATACTAAGAATATTAATTCTTAACCTACGGTCTCTTTGAAAAGTGTACTGCTACTTTCTACCAGAAAATATTCTGGAATAACCATAAATTCATCCAGTAAATTCCTGATTTAGTGGAATTATCGATGATATTACAGAGATTACTTTTCTCTCACCATACTCTATATTGTTTGTTTTGGAAGGTGAAGAATTTGAACTCCAAAATATAGATAAACATTAAAAAGTAAAAGGTTTCTAAGAAGTATCTCTTTCATGTTCTAGTGAAAATACTATTAAGTCTAATTTAAGTATGGCGTACACTGTGTTGTGAGGTTTCTTTTAGAATCAATTAAGGAGTCTGGACAGTGAAGAACCCTGGTTGTCCGACTGCCCACTCCCCCAACACACACTCACATACATACTTAGTGGAGATCATAAGAGATTAATTCTAGATGAGTTTCTGTGAACACAATCTGGTCCTCATATGCCCTGGGGTGAAATTTGGTTTCTTCCTCTTTTATTGAGATGATTTAAAGTAATTACCTTCACTTCCAGTTCCTGGTTCTACATTTAAAGAACTTTGAAATCACCACTCTGTCCTGACAAAAAGGAAAAAGCTAAACAGACTGAAAAAAAATCAGCAACTCTTCTTGGATCGTAAGAGAGAGGAGAACACAGGTCAAACTGCTGCTCTCAAGACTGGAGAGAGAGAGAGAGAGAGAGAGAAAGACAGGTGAATATGTACAGGTCATCATAGCTTACTTCAGCTAGGAGTCACATGAGAAAACCTCTGAAGGAACCAGCTAGGGTAGGATACCCTGAACTGTAATTGATGAGTTGGTAGGAGCTCAGTGCAGACAAGTCTGTGACTGAAAAACTCCAGGGGCATCCAGTCATGGAGATGCAGGTCCCCACACTTTTGTAATGTTACCTTCAGAAGCTCTAGTCGGTTAATATTAGAGAAAAATCCCGTACGGCTTCCAACAGGGGGAAGGAGGAAGGAACCAGTTTGAAATCCTCCAGAGCACTCTGTTCATAACAAGGCCTGCCCACAGGAGAAACTAGTTAACTAGAGCTTAACTAGGGTGTTGTCAGAGCCTAACTGACCAAGAGAAAGAGAAATACCAGTTATCCTGTCCCATCTAAGGGGAGGGAGGAGAATATCTGTGAAACACATGTGAAATGCACAGTCCAGAAGCACAGGCTCACTACAAGACTGAGACTTGATCACAGGACTCTAGACTCCCCTAACACATTACTAAAGGCCTATTTATAGAAGTTTATTTTACATTATGTTTAGTTATGACTTCCAACTAGAATTTTCCCTGTCTCATTGGAGACATTGGTTTAATGATTTTGTCATTGAAATATATAAAACATAACACTTGTTAATTTACTCATGCTTTTTTTTTTAATTTTGTAAATGTAAATTGTCTCTTTGGCCCAATCATATTAGTAGCGTACTTATCTAGTAATGGTTCATCATATAGGGAGAATATGGGCTTGCTTCCCTCCTGACATAAAAATGAGCACATGACAAGTAACTAAGAATCCCCCTTGACTTGTAGAGCAGGGTTTAGCAATGGTTTCCTGGAAAGTTACACTGATGAAAGAGTGAATGAGGTGCCAGGCACAGAGGTAGTGAATGGGCTCTGAAAAGGACACAGGAAAATGTGAGGGACAAAGGAAAGATCTGTGCCTGTAAAAACTCCTGGAAGGGTAATATAAGGATATAGGAATTAATGAGATGACAAATGTGACAACCTCTGTAGTAAGTAACAAGATATATTAAGATATCCAAATTATGTAAATTGCTTTGACTTTATATCTTTCAGAAACCATAGATCCAAGCTTAATTGTGTATAAATGAAAAACATTAAATAATGTCGTATTGCTAAAGTAATATTTTGAAAGTATAAGACTGTAACAATTGCTTTTGTTTTCCAATTTTAGATAATTTAAAAAAGAGCCAATGTAATATATATGCTTCACTCAATCCTAATAAGAATTCTTCAAGTCTGTGTGATAAATGGTTAGCTCCCCATAAAAGCATGATGATAAAAATAAATTATGCCATTATACATAAAAATTCTAGGTAATTTTTTTTTAATTGCTATGCAACATCAATTATATATGGGGGCACAGAGGCTTTTAACCTAATTCTCAATTCTCTCAATGGCCTATACTTGTTTTGATCTATGGATGCTGAGAAAATAAAATCATAAAAAAAGATTTTTTAGCTGGATAGTTACAACTTTTCTCATGAACTTTCACTTACGGTTGAGTAAAAGTAATCTTATGTAGTATACATTTAAACTAAAAAACAATTTTTAAAAGATCTTGTCTTTTTACACCTCAGAAATTGGATTTTGTTTTTCAATCCATCCTTTAACTGAGGGTTTGTTACTTCTCGTAGAGCGAAAATAGATATATGGGGCAGCGGGGGGGGGTGTGGGGGACATTGGGAATTCACTTAAATTTTCATGAGCTTGGCAATGTCCTTTAGTATATATTTATGGCAATGTAAACAACACTGAGATATTTTGCAGTGTGAGGGATTTTCAAAATGCTTATTTACCATATTGCCAGAAAAAATTTTCATCACCTGTTTTCAAACATTTTTGTTTTCCACCTTTATAGGCCATATTGTACCAGAGCCATGCCCTAGACAACTTTAGGGAGACCTTTATGATTAAGCTTAGATGCCAAGTTGGCCTGTAGAACATGACTTTATTCTGTAGACATCTTGGGTTAATGACAAATTAACACCTTGTGTATTATGAGTGCTTGGCTATTTGCATAAGGATAAGTAAGCACTATTGAAGAAAGAAAAAGATGGTTGTGTTAAAATAGCTTACGCTTTTGTGTATGCATTTGATTCTTAACTCTTATGCATCTCCTTTTTCCTTTTCCTTTTTGAAACTCAGGAAAATGTAATATTGTAGTTGCTTCTAAATACCTCCCACGGGCTGATCACCCTGGGCAATGGTGCCACATCAAGGACTAAATGTTGGTCTCTATATTTGGCACATTGGGCACTTAGCAATAGCCATAGCCAGGTTGGCCTTGATGATCGAAGTCCATGTTCCTGAGCCCATGTATCATCTTCATTTCTGATACCACGGCCAATTTCTTAATGAATCCATTGGGCAGTGACAGGAGGGGCTGAGGAAAGATGCTGACGGTGATTCACAAAACAGGTCATCCTATCCACTTTATTATGAAAATCCTCCTTGTCTATAGTCACCGTTCGGTGAGCATGTACATGGGAAAAAATATCTTCATGTTTTATGCCCATTCTGAAAAGTCGGTCTACATTAAAAAGTCTACATAAAAGTCTTGTCTTCCATAAATTCTGTCATCACCAATTTTTCAATCATGTTGCATCCAAGTCCCCAAACATCCAGCCAAACCTTTGTACACAGCACAAAGATCAGTATATAATTACATATGTGGCCATTTCTCTTTCCAAGCAGTGTGAACGACCAGGTGCACTGCTTGAAGTTCTGCCACTGGAAACATTTCCCTTAACCACCATCCTTCATGACTTTCCCAGAAAGGGGCTGTAATGCGGCAGCTGCCCACTTTCTGGTGGTGCCTGCATATTGCGAAGAACCATCTGTAAAGTAGGCCTAGGCCTTTTCTTTCTCTGTCAACTGACTATAAGAGCTCCCCATGATGCCATATGGGTCAGCCGAGAGTAAGAAGGCAGTGTAGTTGCAGTGGGGACCATGGACACTTGGGTTATTTCTTCATGAAAGTTACTTGTGCTTCCAGGTCCTATTAGGGCCTGATCATATGTAGACCACGTCTATTTGATGATAGAGTATTGCTGTCTTTGCGCAACTTTATGGCTTGGTGAGTCAGATAACACCCAGCCCTTGATGGGCAGCTCAGGTCACATGATAAGTTGGTGGTCCATGGTGAAGGGTTTAGTCTCTACCCAGACCCAGTAATAGACCAAGAGCTGATTCTCAAAAGGAAAGTAATTATCTGCACAGGATGGCAGAGCTTTTCTCTAAAATCCAAATGTCTTCACAGTGATTTTTCTATAGGAACCTGGCATAGGCTCCCAACAGCATCCCTCCATAACACTGAAACTCCAAGGACCATTGGATCTGCTGGATCATGTGGGCGAAGTGGCAGTGCAGCTTGAACAGCAGCCTAGAGCTTTGCTTCTTCTGGGTCCCACTCAAAATTAGCAACTTTTTGAGTCCTTCAATAAATAGGCCAGAGTACTACCCCCAAATGAAGACCAGGTTCTCTTCAAAGTCCAGAGAGGCCCAATGCATTGAGCGTGCTTTTTAGTTGTAAGAAGGGACAGATGCATCATCTTATCCTTTATCTTAGAAAGGATATCTCAACTTTTCCCACATTAGTGGACCTCTAAACATTTCACTGATGTGGAAGACCCCTGAACTTTTTTTAGATGTATTTTTTATCTTCTGGCATGCACATTTTTTATCAATAAGTCTAGAGTGGTTTCTACTTGCTCACTAGGCCAAATCAGCATGCTATCATCAATGTAATGGCTTTTGTGATGTCTTATGGAAGGGAAAAGCAATAAAGATCTCTGCAAACTCCATCATGACAAAGGGCTGGAGTGTTCCCATATGCCCTTGAAGTAATACAGTGTACTGTATCCATGCCAGTGGAAAGTATCATATATAAAGTCACCTAGCTTCTAGCTTCTTGTACCTGGGTGTCCAGTTATGATACTTTGTGTGTCTCCATTGCTAGATCTTGGCATGGGCAATCAGTGCTCATTTTCAAATCTAATCAGTTTTGAAGACCAATTCCATAAATCCCAGAACAAATTCAGAGAAATCGTTCTTAAAATTCTGTTCTTCTAAAACCATTCACAGTACCAAAATCTGTCTTAATCAGGTTTCTCCAGAGAAATAGAGCAAGAAGATATATAAACTCGGCTCGTGTGATTATGGGGGCAGAAAAGTCCCACAATCTGGCCAGCTGCAAACTCAGGAGAGCCAATGATATAGCTCCATTCTGAGTCAGAAGGCCTCTGACCAGAAGAATCAATATATAAGTTCCAGTCCTCAAGGCTGTAGTCTGGAAAAACAAGGAGAGCTGATTTTTCAGTTTGAGTCTGAAAGTTGAAGACTAATGTCCCCACTCAAGTAGTAAGGCAACAGGAGCCTCTGTTATTCAGCCTTGTGCCCTCCTCAGGTCTTCAGCTGATTGGATGAGGCTTTCCCAGGTTAGGGAGGGCAATCTGCTCTCCTCAGCCTCCCAATTCAAATGTTAATCTCATTTAGCTACACCCTCACAGACACACATAGAATATGTTTGACCAAGAGTTTGGGTGCCTCATGGCTTAGCCAAAGTAATATAAAATTAACAGAGACATTTTTCAGGGTTTTGTACCAAGGTGTAGCATGATCTACCTGTGCTAAAAAATTACAACAAATAACAGTAATAATGATATAATAATAAAATAATAATAATAATAACAACAACAAAATGCACTAATGCTATTCTGAGAATGACTGACATGCACAGCTAGAGTCAGGAAGGTCTTTTAGGAGGGTAGTACATCCAGGGAAAAATCCAGGAATGGTGACTGTGGAACTGGTGAGAAGTAAGAAAAAACTTAATAGATTTTGAATGCAGAGCTAACAGAATTTGGATGAGTTGAAAAACTACTGAAGTAGTGAAGGACAATGCCAAGGTTGTTATTAAAAAAAAAAAAATGCAAGGATGGAGTTGACATGATCTGATTTGCTCTAGAAACTAGATAAGCAGATTTGGGTGAGAAGAGAACACAGTTTGCATTTGACACCTTAATATAAAATGTCTATTACACATTCAAGTCATTATTCATTCATTGAGGCATTTGTTAATAATGAATTCAATTTTGACTCTTCCAAAATGTTTGACAATTTTCATAGACACAAAAAGAAAAAAAAGAAGAAGAAAAGAAGAAAGAGACACAAAACTGAAAAGTGTAATTATATTTATATAGTTAAAACTTCCGACACGTTTTCCAAGTGGTTGTGTCAGGGCATTTACAAGTCATGCTACATGTCTAAGAATCCAGTTTGACTTTAGATAGCCTGGACTGATAGCCATTCTTACCTGAGCACACAGCCCTGTGCTGGGAAGCAGGAAGATGAGAACGTAGACCAGATTCCTTTCAATGGTATGCCAATCTCTGTGTGAGTTTGTCCCAGACTTCCTTTTCAGCCTCATTATTCATTGCCCTCAAGCATTTTTTTCTCCAACATTTCACTGATTTCTGCTTGCTAAAGTCTTTTTCCTATCCCTATCTTTGCCCATGCTTATCTTTCAGTCTGAGAAGATCTGGTCTCCCATTTTTCCATTTCTAAAATAATTTACCTGAAAAACGTAAAACAATTATACTCTCTTCTCCATGATATTTTCTAATATCAATATAAATTTTGTTTCTCTTATGCCTCCATCATAGGTTTTAGAGGTAATAAATATTTAAAAATTCTGTTATGTATTAGACTTTGTTGTTATCTGCCTGTTTTTTTTTGTTTTGTTTTTTCCCCCATAAGATTATAGTTATGGTGAACATAAACAATGTTACGATCAACATTATTTATTTTGCATCCTACGACACCTTTCACATAATAGCTGTTTAATATTATTGTATGATTATTTCATTCAATTGAAAAAAAGAAGTATTTCAACTGCATTTAGTTAAGCAATTAATACTGCAGACTTTTAAAATTCATTTTATTATTTTAAATAACTCTTTATCATACTTTAAAAGTCACTCTAACTTGTTCCCATCAATGATTGGTGCTTTATTGCTTGCTATCAGAGATTGACACCTTATGATTATTGAGTAGAAAAAATAAATCACAGATATAACAGTGACAGTGCATAAGGAGTGCGATAATGAAATTATACATTTATTAGTATGTATAAACACTATTTAAAACCAATAAATAAGTTTATATTATGAAGCAAGATCAAGTCATGTGATTAGGCTGTGAGGGGTTAGGGTTTTGAACAAATTTTATATGCTTCATCTTTCCTATGGAAATTATCTACACTATACTTAGAATTCATTGTGGCATCCACAAACTTACAGTGTGACCAATACAGAGAATAGTGAAATCTACCTCATTGTTGCTATTTGCGGTGTTACTACTTTTACAACTACAGGGAATCATAAAGGACTAAATGAATTATTCAAAGAAACGTTACAATTGTGTTTAAACAGGAGGAAAATTCTTAAATCATTTGCAAAAAGTTGAAATAACATCACTTTTTTTTATTTCTTAGAGATACTAAAGAAAATACAGTATTATGTCACATACTGAGATCATTATTTGACAAACTAAGCTTGCTTATGCAATCTTCAACCAAGTATGAGATTAAAAAAAAAATGGTGTCTAACCAGCCAAAATTAATGTCATAAAGTCCATGTAGTAAAACGGATACACATTAAACACCTTATTTTTCAAACTCCTCAGTCTTCACACAGAACCAACCTACTCTTATTTAAATATTTTTTTGCTGGCATGGTTAAATTATTCCTTGATCTGTTATGGAATTGGAAGCATATGTTTAAAGTGGCGAGAGGCTAGGCACAAAAAAATTCTGACAATCACAAGAGTCAAAACCATAACAGAGAACCCAAAGCCTTCTGAGAAACTTTATCTTTTCTATAAATATAGAATGTAAAGACATGAATCTCAACTGAGTACATATGTAAAGCATCAAGCTTAACGTTGAGAATAATTATAAATGAGTAAATGGAGGTTTACAAAGGCTAAAAATAGTAGTTTATATTGTTTCGAATTAGTTAGTGTGTGACCAAGCTGGGTTAAGGGTATTCTCAGAAACACAGTAAGTGTTTTTACCTTGAAAACCTCTCAGAGAATCAGTTTGAGATCCCAAAATGATGGGATGGATTTCTGATGACTTTGACCTGATCAACCATATTTCTAGAGAGAGCAGACTCTGAAGCAGGCTTTCTAACGCTCTATGAAAAAAGATAACTACAATGCTTGGTTTCTAATAATATAGATTTTCAAAGCTATAAATACTATATGAAGGAAAATGGAATTGTCTTCCCAATGAATAAGCTGAGAAGGTGGAAATACGATTCTCCACAAGTAAACAAAGAATATATATTGTGTGTGGAAATGGAACAACACGGATTACAAATCTTTAAGTAAAACTGAGCCAAGAGCTGCTGCTGATGTTACTATTTGTTTTTAAAGAAACCGCACTTTGTGAAAACAAAGACATTACGAAACATGAGACAGTAGCTACAGTTCTGAAGTCATCCCTAAGTAGGGGAAAAATATGGTCGTGTCCTGTCACTTAATATTCTTTATTAGAAAATTTTCAAAAAGATATAACAAACACAAATGTCATGACATAAAATATATTTATTATTTGTAAATCAACATAAAGAGTTAATGTCACTAAACCTGCATCAAAGCAGATAAAACTCCCCTTGAAACAAATAATATTTATGGTAATTAACTACCATGTTTCCCCAAAAATAAGACCTAGCCAGACAGTCAGCTCTAATGTATCTTTTGGAGCAAAAATTAATATGAGACCTGGTATTTTATATTTATATTATATTATATTATATTATATTATATTATATTTATTATATTATATTATATTCCCAGTCTTATAGTAAAATAAGACCGGGTATTATATTAATTTTTGCTCCAAAAGACTCATTAGAGCTGACTGTACAGTTAAGTCTTATTTTTGGCAAAACACGGTATTACCTACGATAGATTTTTATGGTTTACTTGCTTCTCTCTTTGTTCTGTCTTCTCTCTCTCTCTCTCTCTCTCTCTCTCTCTCTGTCTCTCTCTCTCTGTCTCTCTCTCTCTGTCTCTCTCTGTCTCTCTCTCATCTATATATCCACACATCCTTCCATCTGAGTTTTTGGTATAATATAATTATTGTTTTTCTGAAATCCATAGCACCAGGTTCTCTAACACTTAATTGCATTTTTCCAGTGCTTGTTGGCCCTTGAATCCTTATATGTACTGACTGCTGCTCTTTTCTTTATTATGTATTATAGGGTGTCTGGTGCTATATTTTCTAAGAATTCTAGTCAGCTGACCTCCTGCTAGGTATGGCCCATGGAAAGCATTTTTGGGAGATTTTCTGTTGGGGGTAGAAAAGGAATAGATGAATTCCTCCTCTTCTCTTTCTATCTTCAATGATGCGAGAGTGGTTGTGTCTCCTCTGTGGGTGCAAATTCTTCCGGATAAACCCACGAAGTGTTCTACTTCCTCCTTATGCTTGGTCTGGGGCTCTAAAACCTTCCCCTCCCTTTATGCCTCTAGCCTAGAGGTCATGGGAGCTACTTGATATTACTAATCTCTGGCATATTCCACTCGCCTAAATTTGTATTTTTAGTTTTACTTTCACTTGAATGACTAATTCTCTCCCTTACTCTGTTTATACATTCAGGTGGTTTCTGTTATCTGGTTAGACCCAGATTAACACAGCAACCTAAACATTTACCTTTTCACTCTAAAATGTTATTTTAGATACAGTATGAATAAAATGTGTAATGTTTGAGCCTATTTTTCATTTTCTCTGTAGAATAAAGGGGTTTCTGGCTCTGCCAACTGGGTTTCTTCCATTCCTCTACCCTATGATTTGTTTATTGCCAGATAATTTTTTTTATCATAATAAAAATAAGAATAGAGCTATTCAACTAACAGGGTTAGAGCTATTCAACTAGATGGGGAAGGGTGTGGTGAGATCATTTTCAAAGAAATAAGTGTGTATTAGCTGTTGCATGTGCAAGAAATAGATACAGAAATAAAAGACGAATTTTAAGAGATACTACTATGTGCTACAAAATAATGCAAAACATGCAAACAGGACTTATTTAAAAGCAATGTTTGTGGTGCGGTGTGTATTTGAACATGTGTATCACATAGAGCAAAATAGTAGAGGAAATACAATAGTAGAGGAAACAAGAGCTGCTGTTCACGATGGAGGTAGCCATGGTTCAATGCAAAAGTCTTTGCTCATTCTCTTCCATCTGTTTTGCCTTCCTCTCTCGGTCTACTCTTTAGTTATGTATTTTTTCCCTCAATTTTGTGTTTCCCACATAGGGGTGATATTTTACTTAGAAGTTCTAAAACTGAAATTATGGTTGATTCTGAAAATGGATTTAACAATAATATTAATAGGGGGCATTTATTTTTTGCTGATTACATGGCAAGTACTGGTATGCATGCCTCATACGTATACTTCACTGAATCCTTACCAGGATTCTGTGAGTTCAGCAACATTATTATCTTCATTTCATAGCAGAAAGAACAGTTTAGAGGTCAAATTGAAACTCTGCATTCTGACTTCAGATACTAAGCTATTAACTATTATGCTAAACAGAAAATACAGGATTTATTGAATGCTGTGAAAATAGACATGAAAGTAATTTTGTAAATTTTTAAATTTCAGATAAGTTCAGTGCAATTTGGGAGCGATGACTTTGCAAGTGTGTTGCTAATAGCAAACAGAAGTAAATAGTTCCATAGCTTCCATGTTAAATTGTAAATGCAAATTTTATATATAAGTGAAATATATTTAGAGTTTTCCAGGAGCAAACGTCTAAAGAAAGAAATAAGTGAAGACAGAATTCACAAAATTAGAATAAGCTGAGCAATTGTAGTTGATTATTTTCTGAGAATTTTCTACAGGAAAAGAAAAGAAAGGATGCACTTATTTGACTTATTTGTTTAAGGAGTACAAATAAGATCACACAGATTGTTTTGTGTATATTACTTCCTGTGCATTTTAAGCATTGACAAGGGTTTACATGTAAAATCTAACATATTACTTCTGTTCTTTTTTTCTGAATGTGTTTACTCATTCTGAATGTGTTTTCACATACCTTTTATTGATGAAAATAAAACTCATTAGAAAGTGATTATTGACTTGAAGATGATGACAAGTGTGCATAAACCCTTGATATCTTTTTGGGATTATATTTCATGCTGAGCTAATGGCTTAAGAAATCATGTAGTTAAATGCCTGATTATCTGAGATACAGTTTGTGGAAGTTAAAAAGTCGAATTTTATTCAGAGTTTTTGTCTGAGTTTCCCTTTCATGTCTGTCACTGGTCCTTTCATTCTGCTTAGAGTTTAATGTTTGCCTAAGATACATTCTCCCTTCCTGTTACTCATCTGTGTCCGTCCTTCTTTTTTTGCCTAATTACAATCTCCGTCCCTATGAAAAATCTGAGGATGGTGTTTTATAGCTAAATTAAATGTGTATTCATCCTTCTCTCTTATTGTCATAATCAAACTTATATTCTTCCCACTTATCTAGAGCTCATTTAACCAATAATCAGAAACTAGGACAGCATCAAAAATGCAAAATAAAAGCGAGGTACCAAGTTTTCATTCAGATGTCCACCATATCAGGAATCTAAGAGCCATAAGGAGTAAGTGCTGTGGTATACAAACACCATTCAAATGGTTTATTTTGGAATGCCTCTTCTGAAACCCTTGTTCAAGTTTTAGTCATTTGGATTCTAGTTCACCTTAAAAATATTTCTTTTCAGTTTTTTATGGAATCTGTCAGTCACCTTGTTATATGTTGAATTGTGTCTCCCAATAAGGTATGGTGAAGTCCTAAACTCCATACTTGTGAATGTAACCTTATTTGGAACCAAGCCCTTTGCAGATGTTAGGTTAAAATGAAGCTGTTAGAGTGAGTCCTAATTCAACATGGCAAGTGTCTTTATAAGAAGAGACATATTTGGGCACAAATATATGCAGAGAGGAGAATGCCATGTGAAGACACACACATACTCTCTCTCACACACACACACACACGCACACACAGAAGGTAGCCATGAAAAGATGGAGGAAGAAATTGGAGTTATATTGCCACAAGGTAAGGAACAACTGCGACTACAAAAATATTGCAATAGGCAAGAAAGTTTTCTCTCCTACAGGTTTCATAGGAAGCGTGGACCAGCCAATACCCTGATTCTAGACTTCAGGCCTTTAGAACTGTAATACAATACATTTCTGCCATTTTAAGTCACCCGGTTTTCAGTACTTTATTACAGCAGCCCTAGGAAACTAAATTACCCTTGACCTCAGCCATGCCATGTGCACAGTTTTTTTAATATGCCCTTTATCTTGAGGTTGACAATTGTCTTAGTCTATTTGGACTGCCATAACCAAAATACCATAGACTGGGTGGCTTAAACATTTATTTTTCACATATCTGGAGACTGGGAAGTTCAGGATAAAGGAGCTGGTATATTTGATGTCTGGTCAGGGCAGTCTTCCTGGTTTGCAGATGGTTATCTCTTCATTGTGTCTTCAATGTCAGAGAGAAGGGAGATAGAGGGAGAGTGGGGGGCGGAGAGAGAGAGGGAGAGAGAGAGAGAGAGAGAGAGAGAGAGAGGCCTCTTCTTATAAGGACACTAATCCCGTTCATGAGCTCTACTCTCATGATCTAATTACCTCCCGAAGGCCCCACCTCGTAATATCATCACATTGAAGGTTAGGATTTCAGTATATGAATTTTGGAGAGAAATAAACATGCAGTCTATAACACCAAAACTTGAGCTTATTAAGTGGGTTTGTCTCTGCCATTACAGGTATATTAATAACAGTGTACAATGGTCCAAAAACTGGCATAATTCTCATATCATGACTATGGATATAAAAAGTTCATCATTGAAGCTCATGAATTTAATTCTTAGATTGACCTTCATGTCCTCATTATTACTCTACTCTATTTCATATCCAACTCTAAGAAAATTAGTTGTTCTGATTCCCCTGTTCCATATGTGATTAGAAGCAGCAAATTGAGTGGAAAGGAAGGGATTCAAGAATTACAGTCAGAATAGAAATTATTACAGAGCCATGAAGTGGTAAGTTTAAAACCTTCCTTAGAATGTAAATTTTATTAATAATAACTGTCTGGAAAGTGGGAATTTGACTTAAATTTTTGACTCACTTTCCTCATTTGTTAAATGAAAAGCCGTAACATCATTGTACTTACAATTAATGATGTAACATTTGACAAATACCCAGACCAGATCAGATATATAGTACCTAGGAACTACTGTCAATTCAGTTTTTCCTCTTTCTTTTCATAGGGTATACCAGTCTAGTATCATCAACTGTATTAAAAAAGAGAGAGAGAGAGAGAGAGAGAAGCTAGTTCTTACATTTTTATTTAATGCTATAATTGCTAAGCATGGATTTGACCTTGGATCTTCAATATGTAAATGATTGAATTATCAATAATTAGCAATAACTAACTAACTAAATTTTGGAAATTGTATTAGGTTTCTATTGCTGTTGTAGAAAATTACCACAAAATTAGAGGCTTAGAAGAACACAGATTTATTACTTTACCATGTGGTAGCTCAGAGATCTGCCCCAGGTTTCTCTAGGCTGACATCAAGAGGTCAACAGATCTGTGCTTTCTGAAGATTTTAGGGGACAGTTTATGTTCTTGCCTTTTCCAGCTTCTAAAGGCAGCCTACACTCATTGGCTCATGGTACCTTTCTTACATCATCAAAACCAGCAACATCGTAAGTCCCTAACCTTTCTTCTATAGTCACATCTCTTTCTTGGACTACATCCAGGAATAATGCCACTCGTAAGAACTCATGTGATTAATTTAGTCTCTCCTGGGTTATCCAGGGTAATCTCTCTGTCTCAATATTATTGATTTTAATAAATTATTGAAAGTCCTCTCTGCCACGTAAGGTAACAGATTCACAGGTCTGTGGGTTAGGACGTGGGCATCTCTCGGATAGTGGAGGTCGGGTTGGAGCATTATTCTGCCTACCACAAAACTATTTCCTTCATTCCTTAATGAGTTTCTTCAGTTACCTTGATTATTCATTATACGAAATGGATAATTTTCAGAAATTCTGAATGAAAAAGATTTAATGTTATTTTTGAAATTTATCCTATGCTTAATAATTAGTATAATCTCTTACATCCATTTATATTCATGGGAATGCATTGATTGGACCCATCACATACCCACCTATTCCTGTTAGCGAGGTTTTCTTGCATATTATACTAATGAAGTAAATGTTAATTGCCTCTATTAGTTAGACTGTTTTCTTTTTGTAGTATCCAGTCCCTATAATGTTTTGTTTCTTGCCCTAATTCTATATATCCATTCCCTTAATGGGAATTTGTAAAATATTTATTGCAAATGTCAAAACCTCAAAATAAAAAGTAAACATAAGAAAAAGTTTTGTGCACCAACATAGTATATTTTTAAATTTTATTGCATCTAATTTAGAAAAGGGGGTAGCATTGTCTTTTCTCCTATATCCTCAGAGTTCCAAATAGGTTAATCTACTGCAGATTTGCACAATGCCTATAACTTTTATGTATTTGAACTGTGAGTGCTATACAAACATAAACAGGAGCACTAGTGTCTAGATATAGCTAGTGCATCTTTTTGAATCAAAGAATTGATGAATGTGAAGAGATAGATATAAAGAAATTGAGTTCAAGAAGTATTAGATTACTTCAATGTAATCATAAAGCTAGATGTTACACTAAATTTAATTCCACTTTGGATTTATTAAAAAAAAAAAAAACTTAGGGAAGAAATCATATACTGAGACAGGCCTAATATCAAAATATAAGTATGAATTTACTTATAAAACAAATATTTATTTGGTTCCAGACATTGTTGTAATTGTTACAAACAGAGTGGAGAATGAAAAAGATCTTCCAGTGCCCTTTCAGAGTTTAAAACAGAGCTAAAGCAAATTTGTCATAGGAATGTGCTTTATCGCCCTCACAACCCTTCTACCATTTCGTTTCAGTGAAGTCCAAACCATTCCCATTTCCTAATTATCTTTTTCTCCTTAAGTGACAATAATTCACCTAGTTTGAGAGTAAACTCCAGCTTTCATTACTAAATTCCTTCTTTGTATAATTCTACCATGTTAGGAAAATGTAGAAAATTAAACTCCAAAAGCTTAATGAAGGATCCAAAAAATATATGAATTTCCAGCGAGATAGGAGATACGTGGTATAAAAAGGCCTATAAGTATATTCAAAAAGGCCCATTCTAAATATTCTCAATACTAATTAAACTTAGAAATTTACTATGTGTATATATTAAAATTTGTAATGAATTTACTATTATAAAATGAGAATTATGAGTAAAAAGAATCTGTAAATTTTATACTAATTTCAATTTTCTGAACGTTATGGGTTCTTTTCTAGAAACTGCCTCATTGAAATGAAGGAACAGAAGGTAATGTGTTTTCATATGAATGTTGACTTCACCAAATTGGGAGAACCCTCCCACCATCACCACCACTGCCACTGACAAAATAATTATGAACAACTCACTTTATAACAGTACAGAGTTGAGAGTCAAATATTGTATTTCTATTGGCAGCTGTTTCCTACTCACTTATTTTGTGTATTAAAAACAAATCACTTACTGATAAAGTATATTTACATACCGTGATTCTCTGAAAATAAGACTGGGTCTTATATTAAGTTTTGCTCCAAAAGACTCCTTAGAGCTTATGTTCAGGGGAGGTCATCCTGAAAAATCATGCTAGGGCTTATTTTCCGGTTAGGTCTTATTTTCAGGGAAACACGGTACTGCCTTTCTTCTCAGAAACTAAAAAGATTATAATGCCAGTCATCTCCCCACAGTGTTATAAATAAAAGCCTTTAAAACATTTTGATCCCTTCTGATAAATACTGCTAAGCATAAAATGCTATTAGTATTAATTACACATTGATCACAAGATGTGTAACTTTAAAACTTAGAAACGTTCACTGTTCTCTTGAACAGAAACAGTATTTGATTAGAAAGAAGACATACATTTTGAAACTTCAAAACTGAAATGTCAGGTAGTTACAGTACATTTAGTTGTGACATAAATGCAAGAAGGAAAGTGTGCATTCCACTTACCACTGCACAATACTTCCTCTTCACTGCCTCTTCAATTCTTTTAATGCATTAAAATTATTCTTAGGGTAAAGCGTCCATTTAAATGATTGCTATGTTTTAAACAATTTTAAAAATATGATGGGATGACCATTTTTTATACTGTCCAAATCTTGGGCTAATTCTGATAGCTTAACTGACCTCAGCAATACAGAATGACCATAGGGAATAACACTAATCATAGGAGACCACAAAACTTGAAGTCAATGCTAGTATTATTAGTATTATTAGTGTTATTTTCCTTTTATTCAACTAAAGTAGTTTTTGCTGTATTCATAATGCAAAGGTATGGAGTGTTTTCTTTCATTCAGCAAACATTTACTGAGACACCTCTTGAAATTTTCCTTTTTTACAAATCATCAGTTGGTTATAGTACATCTTAAAATGCAACATGGCTCATTGAAGAGTCAGCTTACATTTGGGTTTCTTTCTCTCTCTCTCTCTCTCTCTCTCTCTCTCTCTCTCTCTCTCTCTTTCTTTTCTTAGATACTCTGAGACATCCTAACAAAACAATAACTGCCTTTATCCATCAAAATTAAAATGGCTACTGTCTTTTTAATAGGATAATTTGGGCCAGGCCTTCAACCAATGTTTCAGACTTTGATTTTAGATCTCATTTTGAAAGACAAAGCAAAATACCTGCCGAGGATAGAAGTAACATTTTTATTACTGAGAGAGATGGTGTCTAAACAATAGGTAGATCTCATTGTAGCTATAATATTGAACTCATTGACTTATAAATATTAAAAGGGTCTATTTCTTCTAATAACCATCATTATTATAACTATACTGGGTAAAATAATACTTAGTGACTCTATAATGACATCTGAACTGAATTCATAGCTTTCCATAGCTATCTCATTATGGCTAAGTAAGACCCAGTCACCCCTTTTCTATTTTGCTTTGTTTTTAATTTTAATCTCGACTTCTTTTTAAAGCTTTATTTTCTCCTCTCCCCTAATTACAGACTAAAGTTGAGGTCTGAGCTGTTTGTAATGGAGGAAAGAAGGGATCCTTGGGCTGTGAAATTTCATTCCTTCTTCATATCATTAGCTTCTCCATTTATTGTTACAGGGAGAGAGTATGGTAACTATTTGTCTATTGTACAAGGTCAGGTGACAAGCCTCTCTTGTGGTTGATGTCCTGTTTCGCTTACTAACACTACCTGGTACTCAGTAGTGTAGTAATAGATGTAATAGATGCCAATAAATGCCTGCTAAATGAATCAAACAATTTACTAGAGAATTTATTTTAAGAAGATGAGTAATTTTACCATTTCTTTTAAGTTTCTGCAACTAAATTTATTCTGAATATCCTGGTCATCATTATCTGCCTATGAGCCTCTTTAACATGAGGCCATGCAATGTACTCAGTAATCTGAACCAGTAAGTACTCAGTAATTGATGTCTTTCGTAAACAATTTACTAATTTTCAGGCTCTATCAAAAGCACTGTACACATAATTTCACCTTAGTTTCATTTTGGTTCTTACATCTTATAAAGACAAGAAAAGGAGATGTTGAGAAATTATCTTACTATAGGTCATAATATTATTGGGAAAGTATAGAGCATGGAGTTTAAGAAGAGTATTGGATTAGATTGTCGACAAACTAATCACTTGCTCAGAGTTGGAAAAGAGAGTAAGGAAAACAATTTGATGTTCAAAACAATTGGGGGCTTGCTCCATAATATTTTTAGTGCTTTGTTCCTTCAATTGTTTTGATCTTTTCTTGGTTAAGTCTTGGAAAGGGAAAAGTAACAGAGTGTGGCGGTAACCTGAATTCGCCACTAAGTGGTATTGTGACATCAGACAACCTCTCTGAGGCTCATTTAAATTCATCATGTGTATAATAGCAGTAATGACATCTATATTGTAGCTGTGTAAGGGGTAAATAAGAAAATGCAAAGACCTTAGTCAAAAGATATTAAAAACTCAGCAAAAACTAGACAGCACTATTCGTACTTACAGAAACAAACCTAGAATTCATAATCAGATCTGTCTCATTCGAAAGCCTAGACATTGAACCACTGTACACAGTTCCACCTACATTATTTTTCAGGAAGTTCCCAAGAATTTCCTCATGTCAATCACTTATGTCTATTTTTGTGCTGCTTCTATGTGTTTGAATCTTCCAGTGTATTTTTATAGAAAAGTGAGAAATAGCAGACGCAAATATGTGTCTCTTAAGAGACTGAGATTGTGGACTGCAGTGTCTTGAAAGCACTACCTCTTTTTATTTTTAATATCATGTGAAAAATATCCAATAACCCATTCCCTCCAGCAGTTTCAACGTATTCAAATTCCTAAGGGGAATTTTAAGGTGAAAACTGAACTGGGGTGTGTTTCTCCTGAAAGAAAGTGGTGAGGAACAAGGAGTAGATTTCACCATCTATACTTGCTAAGACACCTGTGGAGAAATAATTCGCACCCTCCTTGGCTATAGACTCTAGTTTTTACAAATATAATATCTGACAATGGATTATTTGGCATCTATTTGCAATTGGGAGTTAAATTCAGTAAGAAAACTCAGTGAGTATTTACAGGTTGTGGCAAAGGAGAAATGGGGCAGACCACATCCATTTTGTGACGGATCAGTCATACACAAGGGACCCACTACCGTGGATTGGATAAAAATGCGATGGCTGTATTTCATACTGTGTTTTTAATAACAACACGCACGTTCAGAAAAAGTGCCTCTGCAATTATTTTAATAAAATAATTATATAAAAACTAAGATCTTAGCAAAAAATTTCCCCCATCCAAATGCCTTCACAGTTTGCAAACTTCTGGTACAGAAAGAATAGAAACAGAACTATTGCAGTCAAAAGATGTTGATTTCATGTATTTTTTGAAAGTTGGACTATTTTTCATATTAAACTTAAGCAGCCCTCTAATATCAAAAATAGATTAAATGGGTGCTTTATTACAATAAGTTAATTTTATAAGTTCAAATATAAACTATGGACATATGATAAATCAACCTATGGAAGGAATGAGCCTGTTTTTATAAATACATATTAGTGTGGTTGTCATGGGCAGCAATTGCAGTTTAATAGAATATCAATTTCAGTATCTATTCTTCTTTTTTTCTCATTAATATAGTTTTGAAAAATATGAATCCACAGAAATCAAAGAAAATGGAAATAGTTCTCGTAGGACTTTTGGTAACCTCAAGGCACTGGTGATTTAAACAAATGTAGAAGTTTGAAATAGAAGTAGGAGATTTTTGTATTAAATTTCAAGACCCAGTAACTTTTCATTCTTGGTCAATAACATAACAGTAAATAGTCAAAGCTGACAAGTAAGCACAACAATTATTTTCCAATATTACCCATTTCTACTGACAATTAGGTGTCAAAGAGCACATATGCCTGAGAATTAGCTGGCATATACTTTAGCAGGCTCTTATATGTTACACAATGAGCTTAGCAGGGCAAGAGTAGATGATTGGGCATGCACACACCGTTTTTTAAAAAAATCAACTGCAGAATATCACCCTTTCTTCTCAATTATATATTTATAAGAAATACTGGGGGTGGCCGGTTAGCTCATTTGGTTAGAGCACGGTGCTAATAACACTAGGGTTGCTGGTTCAATCCCTGCATGGGCTACTGTGAGCCGTGCCCTTCTTAAAAAAAGAAAAGAAAGGAAAAGAAAAAAGAGAAGAGAAGAGAAGAGAAGAGAAAAGACAAGAAAAGAAAAAGAAATACTGTTGGATGCACAGAGGTAGGAGAACAAAGAAGCCTAATTTCTGAAGTCAGCACAAAAAAAGTGCTACAAGTGAGTGTTTAGAAAACATTATTTGGTGTGTATCAGAGTCAATTAGAGTCTTTTCTAAACTTTTCACTTTTACACTTAGTATTACCTTAAATATTACCTGAAAACTATTAAAATTTGAATTTGATTTGTGAGAACAGTGAATACCTGAAGTACATAGTTTGAAAACTTTTCTCTAGTCCAGTGTCATCATCTTCCAGGTGAAGCAGCGAGAGGATGAGGAGGTGGGGAAAAATTTCATATTCAAAGGCATTTTAAACAAAGCTGCAATGAACATTGGAGCACACATGTCTTTATGTATAAATGTTTTCAGATTTTTTGGGTAGATACCCAGAAGAGGGATTGCTGGGTCATATGATAATTCTATTCAAAATTTTTTGAGGAACCTCCACACTGCCTTCCATAACGGCTGCACCAGTCTACATTCCCACCAACAGTGTATGAGGGTTCCTTTTTCTCCACAGCCTCTCCAACACTTGTTACTATTTGTCTTGTTGATGATAGCCATTCTGACTGGGGTGAGGTGATATCTCATTGTGGTTTTTATTTGCATTTCTCTGATGATTAGTGATGTTGAGCATTGAGATTTCCTTACATTTATTTCATCATTAAAAATTATTCCACATTGATTTAGTGCTGTGGTTCTCAGTTGACATGATTTCGACCCTAAGGATACATTTAGCACTGAATGTCTTGAGACATTTTTGTTGTCACAACTGTAGGGGACTGTGCTACTGGTCCTAGTGAATAGATTCCTGGTATGCTACTGAACACTGCAATGCACAGGGCAACCCCCACCAGAAAGAATTATGCAGCCCAGAATGTCAATGGTCTCAAGTTTTTGAAACACTGCATTAGACTGCTAAGGTTAAATTAAAAAAAATAAATTAAAAAAAAAAAAATATATATATATATATTTATGATTCTCTACTGGGAATTTTATAGACAACTCTTATTTTCATACATTCTGATATTATGTAAATCAGAATTCAGAATAATCCTTAAAACTACATAATGTTTGATACTTAACAGTCTTTAAGTGACAGAAATTACACATACCACAGATGTTTCGAAGTTTCTAAGAGTGCTTAGAATAACTTCCGTATAACCATGGAGTCTAATGATAATGCGGTGATTTGTGCAATAGAATGATAACACATCATCACCCTGTCCTCACATAATATTTCCCATTTTGAATGACTACTGATCATGCAGTTTCCTGGCACTCTACTCTGAAGCAAGGTCGTGAACCTCTATACACTCTGGTATTTTGTTTATACAAAGGTTTGACTTAGATGTATTGTATCAATAACATAATTGACTCTGATTGTTCTCAACTTCAAAAATTATCAAGATTATTTGAAAATGGGTTCCTTTGACATAAGAGTTTCTTAGGTCATCTCTTGGAGGATGCATTCTTATCTCAAATTATATCTCTGAAAATAACATCCATTTTATAGTTATAGGGCCTTTGATATATTAAAAAAAAAAAAAGCCCGCAAGTGTAATTTTGTATGATGAAGGTTTGTATCATGCATAATTACAAAGCTCATAAATGCATATGTCATGTTACCCTTAATAGTAATTCATAAGGGAGGCTTTTCAGCTATCACTGAGCTATGGAACACTGGAAGTTGAAATTCGCAAGTTAATGGCTTGCCCTTTTCTGACAGCACACCATATTTTCACACTATAACTAACAGTTTGCCTCATTCAACAGCTCAGCTGTTGACAAGGGCACTTAAGCTAGTCAGAACAGCAAAAAATATCAAGTACATAAAAAGCTAGTAAACAAGGAAGAGAAATAACAAAATTAAAGAAAACCAGTAAAGAACTCTAGGCTTTTCATTAATGCTGGCATCAAATATCCCACCTGAGTTTTCCTGTGTCACTCATATGGTAAGTAAAATATATCTCTCCCTGTTAAAGAATATATTAATATTTTAAGCTACTTAAATGGGAGAGTTGATACTTAACAACAAATGTTATTTTAAAGGTACGTTTAAAGTCTTATGCTCATTATTTTAATAATCAGTGTCTTTGTATTTACTGATTAATTTCATTAGAAATGTGATCAATGAAGTTACTGACTTTTATGACAAAACCAAGGAAGTATTTTTCATAAACACTGAAGTAACATCCAGAATTTGTTTCCAGAGTCATTCTCAGAAATGGGCCTGCATTGTAGGCAGACTACAGCACATTGGCTAAGTTCTGTTTTCAAACCCAGCACTAGTTTCGTTCATCTCTCTTCAGAAGCTATGTTCCAAACCAAAGCCTATTTGCATTCCTGATTCACTTGCTTTCAAGTTGTCCAGCACATTAACAAAATAAATCCATGTCACATTGATATACGCTTTGGTTTATGAATTTGAGTATCCTGTGTTGACTGTGCATTGCATCGTTGTTAAAAATCTTAGATATAAATGGAAATCTGAAATGTCAAATATTTTAGCACAAACAAAATATTTTAAGTAGTACTTTTTACTAGCATAATGGATTCAAGAAGAGTAGAGGATCTTTGAAATTCATTTTATGGAAAAGTTAAGGAATATCTATACACAGTCATATTTTATTTAGAAGTTAACATATTCAGTTATCGCTGTAAATCATTCTGTAAAAAAACTGTATTTGGAAAACATAAACCAAAAATACAGCTTCGAATACTTTAAATCCTGATGAATTACACTTTATTTGCAATTATAGAAATGCATATTAAAACTGACACAAAATTGACATTATGTAAGGAATAGAAAGATTGTATGATAATTTTTTTAAATGCATAATTAGAGCTTCTAGTCATTGTGGCCCTCTGATTTCATATGCATGGGCCTGATTTTCCTTGTCCAAAGTACATGCATTATAGTTTTTAGAAATAACTACATCTGTAAGTGCATTTTGTTGTACACAGTTAGCATTATTTCATTACTTTTCCTTTTAATTTTGAGACAACATAGTACAGTGATTGAAAGGATGAACATACATTTATTTTTGTCTTTGTTTCCATTGTATCATTGAACTGGGAGGTTTCTTATCAGTAATATAGTAATATTATTAATAGTATTTGGTACGTGGATTTATTGACAAACTAAATAAGGTGATTGTGTAAAGCAGTTAGCATTTTGCTTCCATATAAAAGCTCAACAAATGATAGTTATTACTGTCTTGGTTTGAGATTATTAATACATTTAGAGTTTAATAATGTTAAACTAGAATTATGATTCTAGATAAATGGCAAATCTGTTATTTTATTGGGCTCCTAGTGTAAAGGGGAGAATATGCTCTTGCGCGCTCGCACACACACACACACACACACACACAAAATGACACCACCAAAAACAACATAAAAACTTGAAGAGCACCCAGAGCAGGAAACTGATTTTCCCCTGAGAGATTCCAAATAAATCCTACTATATCTAGAAATAAATGAAGTATTATACAACCATTATAAGGGTTCTATGGAAAGATGTAGAATTACATATAATTGGTAACAATGGCTACAAATAAAGAAGAAATTATTCCCTACCCTACCAATCTGTGTTGCACAAGGGGAAATTTAAATGTTAGAAAGAATCTCTAGAGCCAATAAGTATAAGATCTTCCCTTAACTACACTTATTAAGTATTACTGCCATTTATTTAATGAGAGTGGAACAAAGACTGATACCATATGGTGGTATAGCTTATTTTTTATCATAAAAATATACATCCTATGCTGCATATCACTCTATATTTTGGGTAAAGTTTATCTCAAGGATTGTTTTAATTATCTTGCATTCAGTACATAATCATTGAGGTTTTACTCTGTGCCATCTAATATGCTAGGAGGCACTGAGCATATATTACTAACCAAGACAGACTTAGCCCCTGCCCCATAAGCACTGCAATATATATAGGAAAACCACTATTTTAAGTGTATTAAAGATTAAGTGTATTCAAGATTAAGAAAGAGCTGAATAAATAAAAGTTCCTTGGAGTTGAAAGGAGGAGCAAAGAGATGGAACAGTGTGGTAGACAGAAAAAATAGCATGTGGGGAAGCCTAGAGTCAAGCATGAATGTGGCCCCATTAAAGACCCAAAATAACCATAGTACTTGCATGTCTAGAGATAAATACGAGGTGAAGTTGTTGAGGTAAGAGGAGAAGGCTGGTACCAGACCAAGGAAACAGGTCCACTGTGAACTCAAACCATGTTAAGGATGATCTATGTTTGGGCTGCTATAACAAAATATACAGACTGGGTAGCTTATAAACAACAAGAATGCATTTTTCACTGTTCTGGGAGCTGGGAAGTCTGAGATCAGTGTGTCAGCAAGGTCAATTGAGGCCCTCTTCCTCCTTGCAGACTTGTATCCTCACGTGGCTGAAGGAGGCACAGCTAGGAAGCTGTGTGGAGTCTCTTTTAAGAGGACACTAATCCCATTCATAAGGGCTCCACCCTCCTGAAGTAAGCACCTCCCAAAGACTCAACCCCCTAATACGGTCACATTGAGCATTAGAATTTAAACACGTAAATTGGGGGAAGGGGCACAACAATTCATACCATAGCACAAATTTCAGAATTTTGTATCATTCAGTCTCAGAGTCCAAGCTAGTCTGTGTGAATCCAGCCCACTTGTTAGTTAATCATTAAACAAATATTTATTGAACACCATATTTCTCAAACACTGAGTTATATTCCGCAGGTACAAAAGATTAAAAAGAGACAAGAGTTAAACATAGGCCTAAATACCTTACCTAATAGAACTTACGTTTGGTGGTAAGTAAAACAAACTAGTAATTACAATAAAGTTCTGAATCAGACCTGGAAGAGGCTTCTGCAGTAAGACAGCCCAAGAATGCCGACGGTATGATCTATAGCGGTGGCTATGAAAAAAGTGGAAAAATTAGAGGGTAATTAAGTTCTGTAATAGGACTTTGTGACTGATAAAAGACAGCTTGTGCGAAAGGGGAAGGAATGAAAATTCTAATATCCAGAGTTGGTGGGAAAAGTTAGGCAGTTCTACTTCCTGATTTATCTCTAAATAAAGCATGCATATCTAAAGTATTTATAAATACTAAAGTGTATTCAACAATTTATGCCTGAAATTTGAAATTCTAGAGACACAAAAATTTATGTACATACTAAATTCAAAACATGATATCTCATAATACACTTACAATATGGCATTCTTAATACCCTATTCTTAATACTCTATTCACATAAAAAAGAGAAAAAAAGAAAATCTAAAGAAAAATAAAATTATCGTTAAGTGGGAAAATGCACTGGGGATGTGACAGTTATAGACTACTGAGTTGCCAAAGAGTCAAAATTGCTAAAGAGTCAAAACTAATTACAATGCAAGGTTTTTATTATTATTATTATTATTATTATTATTATTATTATTATAACAAATACTAAGGATGTTATCTTAATGCATAAAATTTTAGGATCTCAGACACTGCTTTCAAAATCAAGTCACCTTTATATACTATTTTTATTGAAGTAAATACATTTAAGAATATTTGCCCTTTTAACCATTTTTTAGCTTGCAATTCATTGGTGTATTGATAATGATTACGTTGTGAAATCATTGCCACTATTTATTTACAAAAATGTTTATAAACCCCAAAAGAAACTCTGTGCTCATTAATCAGTAACTCCTGTACATCCTCTTTCCCCAGCCCCTGGAAACCTCTAATGAATGAGTATGTTCTACCTCTATGACTTTCCCTATTTTAGATATTTTGTGAAAGTGCAATCATAGAACATTAGTTCTTTTGTGTCTGGCTTATTTCACTAGGCATAATGTTTTCAAGGTTCATCCGTGATGCAGCATATATCAGAATTTATTCCTTTTTGTGGCTGAATAATATTCCATTGTGTGTATATAACAGATTTTGTTTATCCACTCTTCTTTCACTGGCCACCTGGGTTGTTGCCACCTTTGGATATTACAAATAATGGTGTGATGGTATTACAAATACTTGTTATCTATTCTTTTCAGTATATACTTAGGAGTGGAATTACTGGATCATATGATAATGCTATAGTAAACATTTTAAAGACCTGCCAAACTGTTTTTCACAGCAGAGATGCAATTTAACATTTTTAATAGCAATGTATGAGGGTTCCAATTTCTCCACATCCTTGCCAACACTTATTTTTTTGTTATAGTCATCCTAGAATGATAGATGAATATTTAACAATGAGAATAAAATGTTACGCATCCTAGAATGGTACAATAGAATACATACATATATATATATATAATATATATAATGTAGATTATATATAATAAAATTATAAATATTGTATATTATATATAATAATTATAAATATTATATATATATATATATATATATAATATTTAAATGGTTGCCATCACAGTGACATTAAATGAAACCTTGTAATTCATGGTCACTTTTATCCTTTAAGACTTTCCTTTCCTTTTTTTTTTTTACTTCTTTCTTAAAGATACTGATATAAGTCCACGAGTTTGTAAATTAATAACTGAGGAACTTAAATTATATTTTTGGCCTCATTCTGTATTTTCAAGAAGATGCATTTGGCCACAAGCGAAAAACAACTAAAGAAGGAAAACTGGGGGGATATTTGACCACATGGGACATTCTAGATAGAGAGTCTAATATCACTTCTGTTGTTAATGACAACCAGTAGTGTGATCTTGGGCAAATGATTCAATTTCTCCACATCTCATAGGCTGACTTTGCTCATTTATAAAGATAACATTGTCAGAGATTTGTTAACATTCCAATAAAATTAAGATATGCAATCCTTATTGCATCTCTCAGAACTTTTTGTTTTAATAATTCCATTACATGGTCGATTTAGCATGACTTGTTCTTGCTCAATTCTTGCTATTGCCTAGGAATCATAATTTTCTCTTTCAAAAGCCCCCAATCCCTATATATCAACAACATGCTTGTCCAGGTGTAGGGTGTAGTTGACTATTGAGATCCAAATGCTTTTGTTTTTGTTTTTTTTCTGAATATCAAGAGAATATTTGCATAAACGGCTTACAACTTTGCCATTGTTATGATTCTCAAAGCCATCCATACTAATTCTGCCACTATACTAGAATTACTCTATTATTACAACTCTTAAAATTATAAATTAGTAGTAAGTTTCAGACATTTTAGAGCATTTATTTGCCAGACATTGTGTTGAGAGCACTATGTATATATTTCACTTCATGTTCCAACAAATCTATGGGGCACAATTATTGTCTCCATTTTGGAATAGAGAAAACTAAAGCACAGAAAGATTAAATCACTTACTTAGGGTTGTACATCTACAAATTGGTGTAGCTGGGATTTCAAAATCTGTAATCTTGACCAGCATTGCAACCTGCCACTTGATTTTTTTTTTTTTTCACATGTACTGGAATCCATCTGGATCTAAGCATTGGCACCTTGAAAAGCAAATAGGTATTCTTATTTTTAGAGGCTTATGCATATTAAATTATCCTTACTTCTAAAAGTCCAGAATCAGTAGCTGGTGGTAAGAGTATAATCACTAGTTAGCTGTCATCTTCTACTGCCCCTTCTTCATTCCACTCCAGTCACAGAAACTTTCTGGCTGATCCTTGGACATACCATACATGATTCTGCTTGAGAGTTTGATACTTCACTGTTTTTGTCTGGAATACTTTTTGCTAAGATATCACTATGGTTTAGCCTACTTCATTTAGTAGGTTTTTACTCAATGGTCATCTTCTTAGTGAAACTTTGTGTAACCTTCAAAAATCCTTCCTTGAAATCTCCTGTTCCCACATTAATTTTCTCTGATTTATTTTTCTGCTGAGATATATCATCACTTTATTTTTGTTTTTTGTTTTGGTTTCGTCTATAATCCTGCTGTAGATTTTAAACTCTATGAGATGTTTTGCAATGTAACTTAGTGCTTTGTCTCTAGGAATTATAATAGTGTACTGCATAAAGTAAATATTTAATAAATATTTGCTTAAAAATGCATGATGTAGAGGAAATAAAGTGATTGGTCTAAAATGGTTTAGTGACAAGATCACTTTTAAAAGAAGATGCGTCTAGTAGTATTAATCAAACATACATTTGAATACATCTTTTCAAAGAAATAACTGAGTAACATTTATTTGGTATGTTGTATTTCAGGCAGTATTTTAGGTATTAGGGATGTTGCAATGAATAGTAGGTAAAGTTCTTGCTCAGAGTGATAACATTTTAGCTCACTTTCCAGCACTATGCTTATATCATGCTGTCTGAACAGGTTTTGGGGATGGGAGTGAAGTAGATAATATATCAACATCATTGCAAAGAAAATCTGTTTTGCAGCTAATTTTTCTTTGAAAATATTTCTTGTTGGAAATAAGCATGGTATAGGGAGTCTGTACTATCAGTAATCTTCAGGACATAAATGATAATATTACTGACTATCCAAACTGCGCACAAATACAAAAGAAAACAATTAAATTATAGATGTTTTATTTCTACTTGAAAATGGCTCCAAATCTGAGAATCTTTCCCTTATGTCTCATATGCTAAAGTGCAATATTCAATGAAGCATTTACTATGTGCACATAATATATCGCTATGTTATCTCAAAATAACAATATTAAATACAGGATTTTTAGAGAAATATGCATGCTAATGAAATGAACACTTCAAAGGCAACATTTTAAAAATTATTATTTTAGCTAGCAATATTCATATTTGCATAAACTCAGCATAATAGCTTAATTTAAAAATATCTTGCATTTTTCACCCCATTTAACAATTTCTCCTATTTTTAAAGGAGGCTGTGGTGAATTAATGTGAGAATATTCGCATTATCTTATAAATAACATAAGCATTGTTAAACAGAAAAAGAAAGTCAAGTTCTTTAAAAATTTTGCAGATATCTATTAATCATTTGATTATGTGTCTTTTCAAGCTCTTATTACATTGCTTTTTTATACTTGTAGAAAATGACTGCAAAGATGCATAGTGAATTACTGCTACCAAAAATGAAATATGTATTTCCTTAACATAAGATAATTTTATTAGTACCTTTTAGTAACACTTTCAAACAATCCAAAAAATTATACATTCTAAAGAATGCACTCCAAATTAATTTTAATGTATTTAATTAAATGTATGACATTATATATTTGCAAATATTTTATGTACAAATACACTTTAGTGTCACTGAGTTGAAAAAAGGTATAGAACACATGTAATACAACAGCTATTAAATCAGAAAACATTGTAGTAGACGTAGTAATGAATATTAATAAATTTGGTATTGAAAATGATACATGTAAAATGTTTAGATGCAATGTTTAAATAATAGGCAATGGATAAAATTAATTATTATCAACATCATAGAGCAATATCATAGAAAAGAATTATATATTAGATTGTTATGTAGTAGCAATAATGTAGAGGAAATTGTCACTGTTTTGAGGAAGCTTGTAATTTAAGTAGACAAAGCTGAGACTGATGAAATAATTCCAGAAATTAAGGAGACAGGAAGTCATCTGATGGATCAAATGCACAGTCACTGAATGGTATATGAATTCACAAAACTGACGGTACTTTCCTATGATTCCAATGATGATCCAAAGCTCATTACCAACAGCAGTGCACAGTGAACAGTGGTCAAATATTGATTATCGTTGACAAAAGATAAGCGTTTAAATTTTGAATATGAGCCTTTTTTTATTTTTTAAATTGTATTTTTCAATTACAGTTGACATTCAATATTATATTAGTTTCACGTGTACAGCATAGTTGTTAGACATTTATATAATTTACAAAGTGACCCCCCCCCACATAAGTCTAATACCCACCTGGCACTAAACATAGTTATTATGATACTGTTGAGTATATACCTTTTGCTGTACTTTATATATTGCCATCACTGTTTTGTAACTACCAGTTTGTACTTGTTAATCCTTTTTCACCTAGCCTCCCAACCCTTTCCCATCTAGCAATCATCAGTTTGTTCTCTGTATCTAAGAGTCTGTTTCTGTTTTGTTTATTTGTTTATTTTATTCTTTGTATTCCACACCAGATCACATTCTTACACCATATACAAGAATAAACTCCTAATGAATTAAAGGTAAAACCCCAAACCATAAAATTCCTAGAAGAAAATGCTGGCCATAAATCTCTGACATTGCTCTTAGGAACATATATATATATATATATATATATATATATATATATATATATATATATATATATATATATTTTTCTGATGTAGCTCCCCTGGCAAGGGAAACTAAGGAAAAAAATAAACAAATGGGACTACATCAAATTCAAATGTTTGTGAGCCTTAACTTGGAACAAGTCACCTAACATCTGCAAACATTGTTTAATGGGGATTGTAATAATGATAGCAATCTCACAGATTTTCTGTGCTGATAGATTAATAATGCATCTGAGTGAACCTAATACAGAGCCCAACATCAGTTAAATACTTACTTGCTGTATTATTATCATCATTCATATCCATTGTATGCATAAAAATCCCTTCTCTTGCCCCTTGCATGGGAAAACACAGAGGCTTAAATCCTCCATTAATTCCCAGTCACCCACTTGCATAAATAAATTCTAGACACACACAGTGCTAACTTGCTTGATAATGTATATTTTTCTGCTACTTTCCATTTGTCTTGCTTCTCCTTCTCTACCGCTGCTTCTCTTCTTCTCTACCTTGATCACTATCAAAATATTGCACTTGGATCTTGGCTTCAAGGTCTTCTGCTGAGTATACCAAATCAGAGAGTTGGAAATATAGCTTTAATCTAGGTCATATAACAAGCCAGGTTGAACTCTATTTAATGCAGAAGTATAGACATTTTGAACATAGAGTGATGTAATGTGAGTACCTTTGGGAGGAAGTAAATCTAGAAGTAGACTGCTAGATAGAGTTAAAAGATGAAATACTGGAGAAAGGAAGGGCACTTAAGAATTCATTACAATTGGGTAAAAGTATGATGAAAAGGATTTGAATAAAACAAAGTAGCGAGAGTAAAGAAAGGAAATATAAGAAAAAATTAAAACAGCTAAGAAAAATTCAACAAGACAATGGTAAGTGGGTAAGGTTAGTGGTCAGGCAACAGTGACCATTTATACATTGAATAAACTGACTCAATTAATACATGTTTTAAAAATGACATAAAAGAGAAAAAAAAATTAAAAAAATACATAAAAAAGCAAGTGAATCATGTTGCATAATGACTGACGTGTAAATTACTAATTTCTAAGAAAACAGTGAAATAATTTTCTACTGAAATAAAGAATGGAAATAAGAAAGACAAAAACATAAAAGTATACAATTTTTCAAAATTTCATGCATTAACGGGTATAGATCTTACCAGTCACATGCAGTCTCCTACAAGGAATTATTTTGCTTTTATTCTGAGACACCATTTGTGATTTTAAAGTCTTCCCTTACTCATTAACTGCTGTTCACCAGTCTATTCAAACATTTTGTTGTTATTATTGTTTCTAAGTCAGCAAGGTCTGGCATTAAGTGCACTAAAAGGCATAGATAAGTTAGTAGCTAGAATTACATCCAGTTGAATAAAAGAGAGAAAACAAAAGCAACGATAGCTGAAGGCTGGCTCACACATCTGATTTCGGCAGAAATGATACTCGTGTTTGGGAAGCAAAGAAGCACTCATTTATTCATTGGCATGATTTCAGGGAAAAAACAAATGACCTCAAAAATAACCCTCAAAATTAGAGATAACAATGAAAATTTAAAAACTCACCTGTTAATTTCTCTAGATTATTATTTTCCCTGTATTGTTTTAAAATTGAATATCTAGTATAGCTATACATGTCATCAATTTCTGGAATGTAAATGGGTGGGGGAAAACACGTGCAAAATTGTATATTTCATTCCAGACAAACTGAAATAGGAAGCAACCTGAAGCCCAACTTTAGGTTTCTATAAAGTTAACAGCTGTAATAGAATGAGACAAATACAGAACATTGTGGCAGGTGAAGAGCCCACATTCATAACTGAGACATGAATTTTGCCAGAGCTTTGGAACTAAAAGTTGACAGCAGATGAAAAGATAGGAACGGGATATCTCAGAACCACCCAGTGTCTTGGGGCTTGATAACCTTTTCTTTCCTATGTGAAGAGAAGTGTTTTGTGTGCTCTGTGCATTCTCTGAAAGATAGGGGCGAATTCCTTGTTTCCCCTTTTGTAGACCACTCTTTATCTCCTGCTTCCAAGCAAAGACAACTCATGCCACTGAAAAACTGTAAAAAAAAAAAGCAACATTATTTTCTTTAAGTTCATCAGGAAAAAAAAAAAAAAAAAAAAAAGGGAGGGGGTGGGGAAAGAAAGAAAAACCTGAGGGAAAAAATAATAAAATAAAGGAAGAGATGGAGAAGAAAAGGAAAGAAGGAAGTATCTGTGGGGGGAAGAGGTAATGAAAAACAACAATTAACATTGTTTTGTTAGCTAAAATATAGACTGTAGGATATAGCAGAGATATTAGAAGCCTTTGAAATGCCCATTTAACTTCAGGTGAGGAAACTGAAGATCTGAGATGTTAACTGTTGTGCTTGGTATCCATGAGTTTATTCATTAGTGTTTATTTAGTGTTTAATATAATACATATAAGACTTTGGGGTAGATGCTAGAATACAGCAGCATATAAAGTCCATATTTTCAGGATTCTTCTCAGCAGAAGTAAGAATCCAGTGCAAATCTCCCAATTCCCAATTATTCTATCCACTCATGCCCTTGTGAAAATGACTTCACTGTTGCCATGAGCCTGTGTGTATATACTTGGAAGAAGTTGTTATAGTTAGCATCTCTTTACGCTAAAAGTCTCTGGTCCTAACAGGAATTGTTTAAAACATCAAATTATTAATCAACCATTTATACATTTTCTTCATAATGTGTAATATACTGAAGATCTGAGGCACTCATCAAAAAAGTATAGATGACTTGTGGTTAATGGGTCATAGCAATAAAGTGATCATTCTTAGGAAGTTGCCTTCTTCCTTGTGTATTTTTTTCAGTCTTTCATAGTTTCAGTTATTGGGAACAACAACAACAACAAAAATGCCCTTAAACAAGTTATAACACATAAACAATTCTTAGGAAAAAATAAAGGCTAAATAAGTACATTAATATTTGGAAATAATGCATATGTGAAACAGAAGAGTTGCAGTAAATGCCATATTTTTACCTGCTTTGATTGGCATATACAGAGGAAAGTGAATTGCTTGGGGTTCATACAAACATGGCTTGTAACTCAAAGGTATATCATGTGCTATTCTACAAGCTTAATAACTTGTCCTGGAAACCTCTGCAAATTGTTGATGTGTCTTTGTTTGAGATCATATTGTTGAAATATCACTTTTTATAGGGCATTTATTTTGTGTGCTTTGGGTGAAAAATCATTGTTCTGAAAAAGAAGGTAATCATTGTCTGAAAAGAGATTTTTAAAAAGGTTAAGAGCAGTTTAGGAAAAAAAAACAAATAAACAAAACCAAACATTAACGGGACAGCAGTAATATGTCAGGGAGGTCCATATCTTTCTCTTCGTTTTACCATTCTTTTTTTGGTCATTAGTATCCCTGCCTGTTCTCCTCCCCCGCCCCCAAGAAAATATTTGTCTATTCATCAAAGTTCAATTCAAATGTCAGTATATTATGTGGCTGCACTCATCTCCAGTTTTCCTTACATTGAATCTCTTTCTTTCCTTTAATCCCAACTCCTTTGCATTTACTTTCCTTTATAGTTCTTATTAAGATATATGTTTTGGAAAGAATAGGCTTCCAAAGTTTGTCATGTTCATTGGATTAGAGTGGTGAGTTGGGGAGGCAGGAACATTAGTTAAAATCTGATTGATTATCCAAGTAAGAACTGATATAATTCTGATATAAAGTAATAAGGTAGAGATGAACAGAGAGAATGATATGACAGGTAATAGGCAATACAAAACAAAAGAAAGTAAAACAAACTAAATAAAAACAAAAACAGAAATCCACTCCAAACAAACTAACAGAAAACTTTGTTTCATCAAACTAAAAGAAAAATAACAGAATAATTTGGTTGACTATATAATTTATCATCTAAATCAGGAAACCTTTTAGATTGAAAGGGGACACCACCGGTAATTAAATCAGGATAAGACACTGCTAACCAGGAAAGTCTCAGGCAAACTAGGTCATCTGTTCTCACCCCAAGTATATAGTAGAATAAGTGCTGAATTAAGAGTTTAAATGTATATAAATTCTAACTTAAATGTATCACTACTTACCTGGGAAACTTTTGGAAAATTAGCGGAATGATCTGGGTCTTGGTTTCACCTTTTCAAAATTGGTCTCTATATATTGATGAAGGCGGGGGGCGGGTAAAAGGGAGTGAAATATTAATATAAGCACCTACCTTTTATTCTAAGATTGTATGAAAACAAAGAAGATAAAAACTTTCATTCCTTTGCTTCCCACCCAACCCCACCTTACCCCAACCTCTGCATGCAAGTAAAATAAACAAACCAAGCAGCATCCAAAGAAGCCAGGTGTTGCTTATAATCTGATTGGCATCCCACATGAAGATGTTGCTTCTTAGTAACCAAACTCATTCTCTGATTGACTGATTCAGTCCCAAAGCTCCAATACCATTCATATACTGATGCCGACTATTTCTCTAATGAACTCAAGACTTGATGTATATACTATGTTCTATTCAACTGAAGTCTTGGAAATCCATTGTATATTTTATACTTAATATCTCAGTTCAGATGAAATTTTTCATCAATTACTCGATCTATTTTTAGACTTCATAAAATTACTGTCGGAAAACTAGATTCACAAATCCAGTTGATCCTAACACACCTCATTTATTCAGTGACAGAATTAAGCAGCAGTTTTAAAATTTAAATTTAAATTCAGCAAATGAAATGAAATGTGAAACTTGCTTTGCACTAGCCACATCACAAGTACTAAAGACTACCTACCACATTTCACGTTTTAGGAATAGCAAGTGTCTCAAAGTTATAGAGCCCCAAACTGAATGTCTGCCCTACCCCCTAATCTGGTCCTCCTCTAGTTTTCCCCATTGAAGTACCTGGCACTGCCATTTGCCTGTAAATGGCAAAGTAGAAAAATTCTGAACTCAAACTTGACTCCACTTATCTCCACATCCCACTTCCAGGTTACCAGGAAATCTTAATATATATGTAAAAAATCTGACCATCTCTAGCTACCTCCACTGTAAAATCCCCAGGCATCCTTTCCCAAATCTTTATTGATTCTCTTATTCCACTTTTAGTGTCTCTATGCTACTTTCCAGACTATTAGTCCAACTAAACCTTTTCATCTGAATGTATCACTTCTTTGTACAAAGTTCCTCAAGTATTTTTCATCACACATAAAAATTGTACTGAGATTCAAGGTCCAACAAGATCTGCTTCCTGCCCACTCTGTTAATATATCCACTATCTCCCTGTCATTGCAGGTCGTCCATGTTGTTTTCTGTGTTGCTCCCTGGACACAGGAAGCACAACGCCAATGCAAGGCTTTTCTCTTGCACTCTCCTCAGAATTCTTCCTCATCTAGTTGCAGGCCTATCCACCCCATCTTCTCGGTGAGGCTTTCCTTGACCTCCTCAAGTAAAACATGCCACTCTCCTACACATTCATTTTTTTGCTTTCTCTTAGCACGCTCAGCTTTTTTTTCAGAACTCTTACCACACTGAGAGCTACCATAGCACAATGATTGAGGGTGTATATTTTGAAGCTAGATTCCTGGGTATTGCTATTTACCTATGTGATCTTTAATAATTTTACCTTGCCTCTCTGTGCCTGAGTTTCCACAATTGGAAAAATGAGGTTAATTATAGTACCTTTATAAGGATAATGTTATTTTATCTAATGTTATAACAGTGACTGGATCAGTTATTCTTTATTTTTCCATTAGAGTGAAAGATATATAAGAATGAATACTTTATCAGTTTATGTACAGCTTTCTCTTTAAATCATAGAAAAACGCCCAGCCTATAGACTGCTAAATTAATCATGAATAGAGAGACCAAAGTTTATAAAATATGCACATGGACAAAAGAAGAAATCAACAAATAATTTGAATTAAATGAGATAGCACTGGGAGGAAATAAGAAACTAGGAGACTTGGGGGAACGGGAGTTTAAAGAGAAAAATCCACCTGCACTGTTGTGAAGTAAATTAAATTAGTCTTTTAGAGTCTCATTTTTGCATCCATCTCTTCATTTAATATTTCACTTGGTTAAGGCTAATTTGACTTGACTTATCAAAGGCAAAGCAAGTGACATCCGATATGCTCTGTTTGAGAGCATACCATATAATGCAATTTAGAGAGAACCGAGTCAGTAATTAAGAACCTGGTTTCATTTCTTAACTCTACTGCTACACAGTATTAATACCACTTTACCTCTTTCAGTCTTAGTTTTTTTGTGAATAGAATAAAAGAATTGGAGTAATTGTTATTAACCTTATAACTTTGTAAACTATTGCAGTTTTGTCATTTGCTCTGACTTTCTTCTGAATGTTTTCTGTCTTCTCTCTGACCTCAATTGGCATAAGTAGAATAAATCTAAGCAATGTTAATATATGTAATATAGCATAATTGCAAAGATAAATATAATGCACAAAATTATATGTATGTTAAATGATAGCTTACCCTTCTATTTGGATTAGCATTAGTAATAATTTTTTATGTTGCTCAACCAAATATGATGATATAAATTGCTGTTAATTGATAGGGAAGATAAATGATATAAAAACAAAGTGGTAAAAGTAAATTAAGTAGAGAAAAGAAAGGTTCAAGATAAAATTAAAAATGGGCAAAACAATGAAAAACAAAGACTATTTATGTATTTCCTACTTAAAACTCTTTCTAATTTTATAAACTAACAAAAACTGCTTCCTGGTAGAATGAGGGAATGAAGAGAAGCTAGAAACATTTATAAACTTGAACCTGATTTCCAAATTCGGCATCTGATTCAGTTAGGATGTGTTGTCTTTAATTTACAGAATAGCTGAATAATTTTGGCTTAAAAGTATGTTTTCAGAAATTCTAGAAGTAGGAAATATCACAAAGATTGCTTCAGTGGTACAGGGAGGCCTTTTCAATAATTTTTTCTCAGTAGGTTGGTTATTTCCCATGTTCATAAGTAGGCATCAGAGCTTCAACATCACGTCCTCAGTCAACGACATGAAAGGAAGAAGTGTGTGGAGGCGATCTATTTTTTTACTACTCTCTATTTTCATTAGGAAGGAATATTGTTGCCCGAATCCCACAGTACTTGTTCCTAATAACCCCCTCTAAGACAATCACTGGCAAACTAAGCAACTTTGACTGAATAAGGTTTATTCCCTGTGTTTAGGATGTCATCGTACCTAAGTACCACATCACCCTTTATTACAATTTATTTTGGGTTTTCTTAGCAGGGAAGTGGTTTTGAGGGCAGGCTACCAGAAGACAAAGGATTTTTTTATTTGTTTTTGGTCTTGTTCTCTACATCTCTAAATAGTTCTAAACAAGACACACATTACCTGTGGCCTTTACATAAGATTATGCTCTGTTTCTAATCAACTTTACCTTTCATTTTTACACTATTTTCCCTTGAGCCACACCCCCTCTGCCAGGGGGTTAGGGATGGAAAGGTGGAACCCATTCTCCAGAATGGTTTTGATGCAGGATTTTTTTAATGAATAAATCTGGTGACTACAAATGGAAACAGATTTTTGAACCTACTATGTTATGTGGTCATGTACTTAATAATTTTTGTGAATTTTAATTACCATAATTGATAAATTTTCTTGGTCTGCGCAAAGTGAAGAATAGAAACAAGTGTGTACAAAACACTTGTAAAGTATTAGGGGGAAAAATAAGTCCTGCACTTTAGCTGAAGGTTCATCAGTCACTTTCATTGTGAAAGTGTTTTGTGCAAACACAGGCACAGATAAAACAGAGGTCGCTGCTGGAAGCTCTTCAACCACCAAAATAAATAATGCCTTCATATTAAATAATGGCTAAGGCTTTGGAGTCAAACTGTGTTAGCATCTAATCTCTGCTACATTGTAGTAATTGTGTGATAGTGGAATGAATCATACTCAAACTTCCTGGGCCTTAATTTCCTTATTTGTCCAAAAGCAATAGTTGCCTTTCCCTCCAAAGATTATCATTGCCATTTAATGAGATGATGTATATAAAGCAACAAATATAGCTCTGTATCAGTCTATAGTGAGTCCTACGATATTATATATGCTATATTATTAGCGTGATGTTTGTTATATTTTAACATCTCTGAAATCGAGATGCTCCTTTTACTTGATGAGCTCACATTTTCTGATGGAATTTCTAAGTTAAAATATTTTAAAGATATTTATTTATTTAGAGCAATATATAGGAAATAACTATTACATTATTGAATACTAAGAACGGTAATAAGCCCTGAAGATACTATAGAAAACAAGATGGAGAATAGGAAAATTCATACTCTCATGGAATTTACTTTCTAGTAGAGAACATAGACAACAGACAAATAGATGCGTAATATAGTTATTGGAAGTTATAAATCTAATGAGGAAAAATCAGCGAAGCATGTGGATATAAACTTGGTGGAAATAAATATTCAAAATAGATGGTCTGGGAAGACCTCTCTAAGGAGGTGACATTGATACTAAGAACTGAAATGAAGAGGTATACTGAGATGAGTATCCCAGTTCAGATTTACCAGACGTTTTATGGCCAAGAATCCTTTCTCTCTCGTTTTTTTTAGTTAATTATTAAGCACATTAATATAGTCACATTTATACTATGTTTTCAATGATCACATCTTCTGCAATCTTTGATGTCCAGACTCAAAAATCAACAGTGGATATCTTCCTCAAGTTCTCTTATAGTGTCAAATTTTTGTAAGATGAAGTTGAAATTTAAAATAACTTCCATTATTAGTTTGGCGATAATGCTGGTCTGCTTTTCTGATATTTTATATAAATTGGAGTATGTGTTCAAGTCATCCATAATATAATGCATGAATAATTATGTATTTCTAGATATTTTCATTTTAAGCAGTACTTAATGTTGCCAAGTATCTGTTTCTGTTTGTTTGATTGTGTGCGTGTGTGTGTGTGTGTGTGTGTGTGTATGGACTAAATTAGTAAATATCATTATTAAATATTGTCAACTATTAGAATTTTTGTATTATTAGTAATAAAGAAGTACTTTATAAGAGTAAAACCTTCGCTGTAAGCATTTGTTTACTTTATTATAGTATTCTAATAAATTATTAGATAAATATATAGCTATATTTTAACCATATAATTTATTATAATTATATAACCAACAACTATATAATGTATTGTAATAATAAATTATTCATAATAAATTATTTATAATTATTATAACATTTATTTTAAGATGCTCAAAAGATTTATTGTTCAAAATATAGCATTATCATTGAATATATAAAAATGGCAAATAAGGATAAAAATGTAAATTTTTAAATTCTAGGTAGTATACAAATGGCATGCTGTTACGGTAAATCAGAATATTCCAGAGAGCGACAACGACAGCTTTAGTACATATGTTTCAGAATTTTTGCCTCATGTGATGATATTTTATGCATTCAGCTACAACCTCATTCATGTCTTATAGTCTAGTGAGTCACATAAATGACTGTTAATGAATCAAATATGTTTCAGTAGAAATTCTATTGTTAAAATATATGAAATCAAAGTGAACATGGTGCAAGTACCGTGAATGCAAACTTCCTTGTCAATAAACATTTAATAAGCATTCTAAAAAAACTGTTAGTGCAATGATTCTAAAACAGAAAAACTCGTGTTTAGCTCTTGAAAGCATCCTTCTATAACCATGCTATGTTATTGTGCAATTTCTAGTTAAGTGACCATTTCTTTGTTTCCTTGCAATTGTCAGTCAGGGATACCGTGTTGCCCCGAAAATAAGACATAGCCGGACCATCAGCTCTAATGCGTCTTTTAGAGCAAAAATTAATATAAGACCCGGTGTTATATAAGACCTGGTATTTTGTATTATATTATATTATATTATATTATACCCATTATATTATGTTATGTTATGTTGCATTATGTAATATATTATATTATACTATATTATATTATATTATATTATACCCGGTCTTATAGTAAAATAAGACCAGGTCATATGTTAATTTTTGCTCCAAAAGATGCATTAGAGCTAATTGTCCGGCTCGGTCTTATTTTTGGGGAAACGTGGTATGTTTGAAATGTATAGACTACACCATCATTGCAAGAGTTATTCAAGTGAACAGCCAATTGGAACTGAAAGAAACAAAAATAATTATCATGGACATCCTGTTTTAAAAATAAATAAACACAAAATACGTGGAATTATTTAATTTTAAAGATGTTCCTAAGTATAATTTTTGAGCTTCAAAGTTAAATAATAGTTCAATTTGGAATTGCTCATATGCCCTTGTTTAGTTATGTAATCTATATACATCTTAATTAAAATGATAGTTTTAATGTGTAACAAATACTCCTCTTTTTCATGATCATGAGTTTATCCTTACAGTGTTTGAAAAGCAGCTTATCCTTATAGTGTTTGAAATAACCAAAATGAATGCCAAATAAATGCAAGGTACTTTTTAGTGCCATATTACCTCTGTAACAAAATTATTTTTTAAAACTACTGCATTTATTTAGTGTTGTCTTATTAGTGCTATGTTCCCTTTGATAACAAAATTCTTTCTGAAACTACTACATATTTTCAGTACTATTGAAAATCCTCTGGTTGGTTCTAAATACATGAGATTTTAAATCAACTTATCTGAAACATGTTTTTGGGGGCAGGAAAATAGACACATCTCCTCTTCAAGGTCTTGAGGGCTTTTATAATTGCCAATTTGATAAAAGGCAGAGCTGATTGTCCTAAACAAACAAGCCAGTGATTTGCTATATGACAATCTGTTTGAGCCACTTGTTTGGGATATTGAGACTGAATGGCATTAGTGTATTTCTACACGAATGGGATTTTTATTAACTTTCATTCACCATCCCCCATATTCCCAAATGAGAGAGAAAATGTTGAATCAATGGTTATAGATTATCTCATTATATTCCATTAATGGATTTCACAAAACACATGATTCTAATACTCATTGCAATTAAGTCTTGATAAATGCTCCATCCTTGGACATACTGTGGGGGAAAAATATTACCAAATTATTGTCAGAGAAATTATTGTTATTTATTAATACTAGCTTTGCAATTTGTAGCCTACCATACACACCAGTGTTTGCATTTTGATACCACTTTATTAGCTGTAAATTCCTAGATAATGACCCAGGTTTTAAATTTCAAATGACTGACTTTTTTTGCTTCAACCACCAAATATGTGCTGATAGATTTTTCACCTTTTTTCTTCAGATTAGAGAATTATTGCGTTTAACTTAATTAAATATCATTAAAAGAAATAACAAGGTGAATGTTTAGGTTTACCAAATTCTCTATAATATATAGGCTGTTATTGTGGTAGACCATTTTTTGGGGGGTGTGGAGTGGAGATAAGGGAGTTTGTTTTTATCTGGATTATCTCCATTCAAGAGAATGTTAACCTTTTAAAAAGTAAAATTTTAGTCTTTAAGTGTGAGAGAGCCTGAACTAAAAGTAACCATAAAAAACTAAACTGTCAATATGATCAAAGATATATGTAGAAAAGTGAAGAAAATTATCACTTTTAAGTCCTAATTTTAATAATGATTTTGGTAATCATAATAACATAAAAGTATAATATAAAATTCTAGAGGTTCATCTAATGATTTTCTATATTTTATCTTATTAAGTCTTCCTAATAAGCCTATGATGTAGGTACTATTATTAACTCAATTTTATAATCAAGGAAAGTTACCTGCCCAAAATCATGCTACTTATTAATGACAAACAGGATTAGAACCAAGGAGCCCTGGGTTTTATACTATGTAGACACTTCCTTCCTGTGGATTTCAGTCTTCTTTTGGAATCAAATACCTTAACTCTCTGCTATTTAATCTATGCATTGCTTCTATTCTCCCATGTTTTGAATATTCATGAAACAGAATTTAGTTCTAAGGTCTTATTACATTCTCATTTTGTACCAATTTTTCTTATTAATGCTTAAATATAGTAATGTGCTTCAAATGGGCAAGAATCTTTTGTAGATTAAGATATTTCTACTATATAATATTCCACAGCTGCCACAGAAGCCTCTTGCGGGGGGACCCATATCTTAAATGAGATGAGTTGTGCAGTCACCCCATAAGGCACGCAGCAGACTTCCAAGTTTTCGTGTTGTTGGCCCTAAGCCTATTTGCAGTAACTCTATTCTCTTTGCTATTAAGTAGAATCTACTATAAATCAAATCCTTCTGGAGCTTCATCTAAGAAAATTTACAAAGACCTGGTATAGGGAGTTCTTCCCTTTAATGCAGCATGCTTCTAAGTATCCTGGGAACATGCCTGAAGGCAAGCTGTTTTCCAAGGCAAGGAAAACTTCCGTGAGGAAAACGTATTTTCCAAAAAAAAGCATAAAACATTAAAAAGGTCACATTATAACATATCACCTTCAACAAACAGAATTATAGAGGACTTAAAACTTCCTAAATGTTTTCTTTTGGTGAACGTGATTAAACCGTATACCACATCTCTCTAAGAACCAAATGAATGAATTTTCATTCTTTGATTTACTAGTGCCTGCCATCTACCTCTTCCCACCAATACACACACTCCAAATTTTCCTTCGCAAGACGGTAGGGAAGAATGGTCTGCACCTAGAGATAATAGATCATGAAGTAATAGCCCTGTTTCAAAGAAAGATCAATAATCTCTTAGGCTACCACATTTCCATAAAAGTGATGCAGTCTTTTTTTGACGCGTAATATATTTTAAAATAGGGCACCACTGGGATAGTTCCCATATGAAAAAAGGAAGTTTTATATGTAAGTTTATAAATATATGTAATTGACATCGCGTGTGTTTGTGTTGGATGTAAGAATAACTAAGTGTATTTTATATACACATATATATGTACTTAGTGATGTTCTAGAAGGTCGACTATTACCTACATTTTTGAGACGTACTATAGGTACAAGAGACGTATTGTAGGTACAAGATACACTAAGAACCATTTTTTTTTTAATTTATTGGGGTGACAATTGTTAGTAAAATTACATAGATTCCAGGTGTACAATTCTGTATTACATCATCTATAAATCCCATTGTGTGTTCACCACCCAGAGTCAGTTCTCCTTCCATCACCATATATTTGATCCCCCTTACCCTCATCTCCCACCCCCACCCCCCTTACCCTCTGGTAACCACTAAACTATTGTCTGTGTCTATGAGTTTCTGTTTCTCATTTGTTTGTCTTGAAGAAACATTTTTGAAGATACTAATCTAAGCATAAAGTCCCCAAACATAGGGTAAAAAAGAGTACTTATTTGTTCATGTTCACCTTTAATGTTATAAAGGGCTGCTTGCATGGAATTACATATGAAAACAATGTGGTGTGTTGTGATAAGACACAGACATGTGGGTCTTATTTTCATTATTAAATATCCCCAGCATGTTATTCAGCTTTTCAGATAATTATATTGTCATCGGAATTGTCAACCACAAGCACATATTAAGAGCCTAACTTCTTCATTGTGCCTTGCTAATTACATAATAATTAGTTGAAGTTTTTGTGATTTATGTAAAGTCTGCAATCTCTATAGTTTTATCTACTATAGACACAATCATACAGTAGCCTTAAGAAATATAGGTAGGAAATGTTAAATGAAAACAGATGTATTTGGATAAGTACTAGAACCATATAAAACAGATTATCCAGGTAGTTTTCCATATTGGGACGCTTCAAAGAAGAATGCAGAAGAGATTTGAAAAATTTGAAAAAATGATAAAGAGAGGTGGGAGTTATAGATATATTTTAAAAGAAGAAAGGGAGATTAATTTGGAAATGGATTGAGCATCTACCATTATTGTGTAATTTAAAGGACTTTTGAAGCATTGCTTCTTCCATGATTTGATGAAATTACCAAAACAACAACATCAGTACTTTGTAAATCCTGTTAATCTACTAAAGAACTTCATTTTAATTCAACTCTGAACTTGTCCATGAGTTTTAAGTTGTTACCAGTTAGTACTCAGCAACTTAGCCAATCACCCAAAATAGTTACAGTAGATTATATATTATCTGGTAAATAAGGGAAAGAGAGGATCACACACACATGAGAAATTATATAAATCATATTTCAAAATTATCTTACTTGAAGGACAGGGGAACTGGGGTATTTATATGCCCAGGAGTTCCATCTCAGGCACTGGCATTTAGAAATTGGTCAGAGCACACTGAATATTCTAAAGGCTATGGATGAGTCACTGACAACATCTACTACAAATTATAAAATGGAAAATGTGAAAAGCAAAGCACAACACAATGTCTGATATTTAATTATAATAAAACTAGAAGAGATCCCAAAAACATTTTTGGGGTGGTGATAAATTTGTTAATGAAGATTTCCTTTCTCCATTTTGGATCTCCATTTATGTGAGTGTGGTGTGATTTCATTGGCCAAGTTTGTGCTTTAGTAAGAAAGATAAATTCGTTTTTCATCCAGTGATGAGAGTTTCTCAGCCTCTGGTACCTTACAACATTTTTAAGCAAATCAACATCTATTAATCTCACATTACGCGCCAGGTACAGTTAAAGACATTAGGATACAACCATGAGCATTACAGACAAAATGTGCGTGTGTGTGTGTGTGTGTGTGTGTGTGTATTTATTGATAAGAGTTATGAAGAAACTAAACAGAGAGGTATGACAGAGTGACATGAATGGTTAACAAAGATCTCTTGGAAGAGTTAGCATTTATAGTGTAACTTTTACAGGATTACAAGAAGGAGCAAGCGAAGCAAAGTTTTTGGTAAATTTCCTACCGGGCAGAAAGGTGCTTTCTCTTAGCACTTTTTATACCATAAGAAAAGATGAAATAGTACCATTGTGACAACATGGATCGATCTTGGGATTATTATGCTAAGTGAAATAAGTCAGACAGAAAAAGTCAAGAACCATATGATTTCACTGATATGTGGGATATACAACTGAAAACAAGAAAGGAAAAAGACAAACAAATGAAGAAACAAAAACTCATAGACACAGACAATAGTTTAGTGGTTGCTAGAGGGTGTGTGGGAGGAGAAGGGTGGTAGATGAGGGTAAAAGGGATCAAACATATGGTGATAGAAGGAGAACTGACTCTGGGTGGTGAATAAACAATGTGTGATATTTAGATGATATATTACAGAATTGTACACCTGAAACCTATGTAAGTTTACTAAAATTGTCACCCCAATAAATTTTAATTAAAAACAAAAATTATAGCAGGGTTCCTCAGACAAGGTGAGTGTCATCTGCGGTGCTCACTAAAAATGTCAAGGCTGCAGGTCACCACTGCAGAGTTACTGAATCAAAATATCTGGAAATGGAAAGTATCTGCATTTTTTTCAAGAAGCTTTCAATGTAATTTCTACTGTGCTCAGGATCTAAAACAACCTGTTTCGTGCATTCAGAAATTATTTTTTTTTAAATATTTATATGTCATACAATACAGAGGGTGCCAAAAAAAAAAACGTATACACATTTTAAGAATGGAAAAAACTGTGTTAAAATTGTAATAATATATACCAATAACAAAAGATGACTTCAAGTCATGTGTATACATTATGTTGGCACCCCTGGTTGAATATAATTATAATATTTTTTTAAAAAGTGTTATACCAGGAAACGTATCACATTAATACATTTATCATAATTTTACGCTGTGGTTTTATGGAAGGAATAAAACTGTATTTAGTAAAAGAGGATTTTGTTGAAATGGTCAAAATTTTCTGTGATTCTTTTGGAAAATACAAATTTTGTTTTGACAAAAAAATCTATTAGGTCATTTTCGTTTCTGGGTCTTGAGATATATATATCTTTATAAATAGAAAACTGGACCACTATTTAATGTGCTTACCGCATTTTTCATAAAGTGAGTAACATCATACAACAGCGATCAAACCTAGAAAGCCACATTTCTAGCCATTTGTGTTATAAATAGCTTTTATCTGCTAAATCATGAATCATACATAGTATTTGATACAAATAATAAAAAGTAACACAAGCAGTGCCATTTGTTTTAACCTACAAAGAAGATTGATTTTTTTTTCTTTTCTGGAGAGTGAAAAAGGTCAAGTGAGCTTCACAAGTGACCTGTATTTTCCTGTGTTGCACAGCCTCCTGGGTATCATTCCCCTCTTTCTGACAAGCCACAGGAACACAACACAGAGAATACTATTTGAGGCTTAGGAACTATGTGTATATACTAGGGGTGCCAAAAAATATACCCATTTTAAGAAATGTTATCGGTGTATTACTTTTCAAAGTGGAATAGAATTATGGTAGCCATGTGTAGTATGACGTTCGCTCAAAAGATGGCATTAATCAAATGAATGCTAGTGTCATTCATTGTATTACAATTTTAATACAGTTTTTTCCCTTTCTTAAAATGTGTATACATTTTTTTTGGCACCGTGTTTGTCTGTGTGTGTGTGTGTGTGTGTGTGTGTGTGTGTGTATTTTTTTTCCTCAAGGTTTGAGAAGGAATGTACTTCACACAGAGGGAGGCCTCACTGATAAGACGGTGCAGGTGTTTCCACCTGCTGTACACTTTATTGTTAGCTGTGTAGCCACCATGATTTTGTCCTTGCCTCAGCCTGGCAATTAGCTTAGAATTAAAGGCCCCATCTTCTTTTCTCCTCTGTTCCTAGTTCTGGCTGAGGTCATTCTTGCTTTCACTTTCAAAATATCTCTTTCCTGATTTATTGTTCTTTAGTAATTTGGGGAAGAAAGTGGACACAATTTGAAGAAGTTTTCACAATCTTATTTTTTTTATTATTATTATTTTTTTAGTTGACATTCATTATTGTTCAGCTTCAGCTTCAGGTGTACAATGCAGTGATCAGGCATCTACACCATCCCTGAAGTGGTCTCCCTAATGAGACAACTGTCCATCGGATACCCTACCAAATCTTTACAACATTATTGATTACATTCCCCAAATTAATTTTCAGAACCCCGTGACCATCTTGTGGTTACTGACTGTTTTCTAATCCCCTCACCTTCCCCCTTATCCCCACCCCCCTTCCATCTAGCAACCCTCAGTTTTTCCTCTCTGTCTCCAACACTGTTTCTGATTAGTTCATTCACTTATTCTTTTCTTTAGATTCCACATATAAGTGAGATCATATGGTATTTGTCTTTCTCTGTCTGACTTATTTAACTTAACATAATGTTCTCTAGGTCCATCCATGTTGTTGCAAATGGTAAGATTTCTTTCTTCTTTATGGCTGCATAATACTCCATTGTATAAATGTACCAGTTTCTTAATCCAGTCATCTACCGATGGGCATTTCGGTTGTTTCCATGTCTTAGCTATTGTGTATAGTGCTGCAACAAACACAGGAGTGCATAAAGTTTTTTGAATTAGAGTTTTGGATTTCTCCGGATAGATACCTAGGAGTGGAATTGCTGGATCATAAGGTAGTTCCATTTTCAGATTTTTGAGATACCTCCATACTGTTTTCCATAGTGGCTGCACCAATCTGCAATCCCACCAACAGTGCACAAGGGTTCCCTTTTCTCCACATCTACGCCAACACTTGTTGTTTGTTGATTTATTGATGATAGCCATTTTGACTGGGGTGAGGTGGTATCTCATTGTGGTTTTTATTTGCATTTCTCTAATGATTAGCGAGTTTGAGCATTTTTTCATAGGTCTGTTTGCCATCTGTATGTCCTTTTTAGAAAAATGTCTCTTTATGTCCTCTGCCCATTTTTTAATTGGGTTGTTTGTTTTTTTGGAGTTGAGTTGAGTGAGCTTTTTATAAATTTGTGATATTAACCCCTTATCAGATATATCATTGGCAAATATCTTTTCCCATTCAGTAGGATCCCTTTTTATTTTATTGATGGTTTCCTTTGCTGTGAAAAAACTTTTTAGTTTGATGTAATCCAACATGTTTATTTTTTTTCTTACTTCCCTCGTGCAAGGGGATATATCAGCAAAAATCTTACTCCGGATAATGTCTGTGAAGTTTCTTCCTATATTTTCTTCTAGGATTTTTATGGTTTCAGATCTTACATTTAAGTCTTTAAGCCATTTTTAATTTATTTTGTATCTGATGTAAGGACGTGGTCCAGCTTCATTTTTTTTCATGTGTCTGTCCAGGTTTCCCAGCACCATTTATTGAATAGACTGTCTTTACCCCACCATACATTCTTGCTTCCATTGTCGTAGATTAAATGGCCCTATAGGCATGGATTTAATTCTGGACTCTCTATTCTGTTCCATTGATCTATGTGTCTGTTTTTATGCCAGTACCATGCTGTTTTGATTACTATAGCCTTGTAGTATAATTTGATGTCAGGTATAGTTATACCTCACACTTTGTTCTTATTTCTCGCTTTCCAGGGTCTTTTATGGTCCCATATAAATTTTAGGATTATATGTTCTATTTCTGTGAAAAACGTTGTTGGTTGTTTGATAGGAATTGCGTTGAATATGTATATTGCCTTAGGCAGTATGGACATTTTAACTATATTAATTCTTCCTATTCATGAACATTATGTGTGTTTCCATCTATTTGTATCTTCTTTCATTTCTTTCTTCAGTGTCATAATTTTCTGAGTACAGATCTTTTACTTCTTTGGTTAAATTTATTCCCAGGGATTTTATAGTATTTGAAACAATTGTAAATGGGATTTTTTTTTTTAATTTCTCCTTCTGATGTTTTATTATTGGTATATACAAATGCTACTGATTTCTGAATATTAATTTTGTATCCTGCTACTTTACTAAATTCATGTATCAGCTATAATAGTTTCTTGGTGGAGTCTTCAGGGTTCTCTCTATATAGTATCATGTCATCTGCATATAATGACAATTTTACTTCCTCCTTACCAATTTGGATGCCTTTTACTTCTTTTTCTTTTCTGATTGCTGTGGCTAGAACTTCCAGCACTATGTTGAATACAAGTGGATAAAGTGGGCAACCTTGCCTTGTTCCTGATCTTAAGGGGAATGGTTTTAGCTTTTGCCCATTGAATATGATGTTAGCTGTGGGTTTATCATATATGGTCTTTATTATGTTGAGATATGATCCCTCTATTCCCACTTTCTTAAGGGTTTTTATCATAAATGGCTACTGTATTTTGTCAAATGTTTTTTCTGCATCTATTGATATGATCATTCAATTTTTATTTTTCATTTTGTTAATGTGGTGTATCACATTAATTGAATTGCCGATGTTGAACCACCCTTGCATACCAGGAATGAATCCCACTTGATCATGGTGTATGAGGTTTTTAATGTATTGTTGAATTCTGTTCGCTAATATTTTGTTGAGGATTTTTGCATCTATGTTCATTAGAGATATTGGCCTGTAGTTTATTTTTTTTGTAGTGTCTTTGTCTGAATTTGGGATCAGGGTGATAGTGGCTTCATAAAAAGTGTTTGGGAGCCTTCCCTCCTTCTGGATTTTTTGGAAGAGCTTGAGGAGTATAGGTGATAATTCTTTTTTGAACATTTTTTAAAATTCACCTGGAAAGCCATCTGGTCCAGGCTTTTGTTTGTTGGGAGATTGTTGATTACTGATTCAATTTCCTTGGTGGTAATCAGTCTATTCAGGTTTTCTGTTTCTTCTTGAGTTAGCCTTGGAAGGTTGTACACCTCTAGAAAATTGTCCATTTCTTCCAGATTGTCAAATTTGTTGGCATATAGTTGCTCATAGTAATTTCTTAAAATTTTTTGTATTTCTGCGGTGTCTGTTGTCACTTCTCCTCTTTCATTTCTGATTTTGGGTCCTCTCTCTCCTTTTTTTAATGAGTCTGGCTAAAGGTTTGTCGATTTTGTTTATCTTATCTAAGAACCAACTCTTGGATTCATTGATCTTTTATATTGTTTTTCTGGTTTCTATTTCATTTATTATCTCCTTCCTTGTACTCCCTTTGGGCTTATTTTGCTGTTCTTTTTCCACATCCCTCAAGTGTGAAGATAAACTGTTGATTAGTGATTTTTCTTGTTTCTTTAGGTAGGCCTGCAATGCTATGAATTTCCCTCTTAGGACTGCTTCAGCAGCGTCCCATAGATTTTGTGTCTTCATGTTTTCATTTTTGTTTGTCTCAAAATATCTTTTGATTTCTTCCTTGATCTCCTGGTTGACCCATTCATTATTTAGTAACATGTTATTCAGCCTCCATGAATTGGTGTGTCTTCCAGTTTTTGCTGTAGTTCATTTCTAATTTCATAACACTGTTCAGAGAAGACAATTGGTATGATTTCAATTTTCTTAAATTTATCAAGACTTGTTTTGTGGCCTAACATATGGTCTATCTTGGAAATGTTCCATGTGCGCTTGAGAAGAATGTGTATTCTGCAGCATTGGGGTGAAATGCTCTGAAAATATCGATAAAATCCAAGTGGTCCAATGTGTCATTTAAGGCTGTTGTTTCCATATTGATTTTCTGTCTGGAAGGCCTGTCCTTTTTTGTCAGAGGTGTATTGAAGTCCCCTACTATGATAGTATTACTGTTGATCTCTGTCTTTATGTCAGCCAATATCTGTTTTATATATTTAGGTGTTCCTATGTTGAGTGCATAGATGTTTACTAGGGTTATGTCCTCTTGTCAGATCGATCCCTTTATTATTATATAGTGCCCATCTTTGTCTTTTAATGTGTTCTTCATTTTAAAGTCTATTTTGTCAGATATAATATTGCAACTCCAGCTTTTTTCTCATTTCTATTTGCATGAAATATCTTACTCCAACCCTTCACTTTCAGCTTGTGTGTGTGTCTTTTGACCTGAGGTGAGTCTCTTGTATACAGCATATAGAAGGGTCTTGCTTTCTTATCCACTAAGCCACCCTATGTGTCTTGTTTGGAGCATTTAATCCACTTACATTTAAAGTGATTATTGATAGGTACATAGTTATTTCCATTTTTAAATTTGAAGTTAGATTGTTTTCATCTTTCTTCTATTTACAGAAGACCTTTTAGTATTTCTTGTAATGCTGGTTTGGTGGTAATAAATTCCTTTAGCTTATTCTTTTCTGGGAAGCTCTTTATCTCTCCATCAACTTTAAATGATAGCCTTGCTGGATAAAGCAATCTAGGTTGTAGGCCTTTGTTTTCCATCACTTTGAGTATCTCCTGCCACTCCCTCCTGGCCTTCAATGTTTCTGTAGAAAAGTTATTTGATAGTCTTATGGGAGTTCCCTTGTATGTAACCCTCTGTCTTTCTCTTGCTGCTTTTAGGATTCTTTCTTTGTCTTTAACCTTTGCCATTTTAACTATAATGTGTCTTGGTGTGGACCTGTTTGGGTTTATCCTGGTTGGAACTCTCTGCACTTCCTGGGCTTGTATGTTGGTTTCCTTCATCAGGTTAGGCGAGTTTTCGGACATTATTACTTCAAATATGATCTCAATCCCTTGCTTCCTCTCTTCACCTTCTGGTATTCCTATGCGCATGTTGTTGCACTTGATGTTATCCCATAGGTCTCTTAAACCATCTTCATTGTTTTTTATTCTTTTTTCTTTCTGTTGTTCTGTTTGGGTGATCTCTGCTAACTTGTCTTCTAAGTTGCTGGTTCAATCCTCTGCTTCATCTAACCTGCTGTTAATTCCCTCAAGTGAGTTCTTTATTTCAGTAATTGTGTTCTTTATTTCTAACTAGTTGTTCATTATGATTTCTCTATCCTTCTTTATGTCATCTCAAAGCTCCTTAAACATTCTTATCATCAATGTTCTGAACTCTGTCTCTAATAGGTTGGTTACCTCTGTTTCCTTCGGTTCCATTTCTGGAGGTTTCTTCTGTTCTTTTATTTGGGACATGTTTCTTTGTTTCCCCATTCTGGCTGACTCTCTTTGTTTTCTTCGATGTATTAGGTAGATCCCCTAGAATTCTTAGTTCTTGATGGATTATCTTATGTAGTATGTGTCCTTTATATTTGACTTGCACTACTTCATTCTTCTCCTCTGCGTGTGCTCCAAAGGTGACTCTTGCATTGTGTATATTGTCCTGTTAAAGAAGATCTTTAATTGCTTTTCATTTGTGAGTTGGTGGGGTTAACTTCTAGGCTGACTAGTTGTGAGACTTGGCTCTGCCCACAGCAGGATGTTCTGTTGCGTGAGGGTTGACCACTTAAATGTGATTTGGCCTCTATGGGCTCTTGTGCCTGTAGAGAATTCCCTCTGGGTGTGTTACTTGTAGGTCAAACCCGGTAGTACTCTGGTTTGGTCTGGAGTTGGCCTCTGGGTGTGTTGAATCTTGTGCCTCTTAAGCTGGGCCCTGGTAGGGCAATTTCAGAACAAAGCAAATCATCAAGCACAACACAACAACAACAACAACAAAGAAAAAAATCAAATACATTCACATGTAAAAGCAACCGACAACCCACACTCAACACAGGCAAAGACATAAAAAATATAAAGATAAAACAAAACAAATCAAAAACAAAAACAAACAAACAAAAAAAAGTAGGGCTGATCTTGGCTTAAGCCCACCAAGTAATCTCCAGGTTGTCCTCTAATGTACCAAAGAATCCTTTGTATATTGTGCAGGCAGAGCCGGTCACCTGGTGTCCAGAGTGAGGTTGGGACTCCAGATTTAGATGCCTGGGGCTAAGGGGTCTGGGTGATAGTTTCTACAAAGTCAGTGCAGTTTCTGCCCTTGCCTGCACCTATGTACACTGAGTAGCACCACCAGCCCTGTGTCCAGTTCTCCTGAGTCTTAGGGCACCTCTTCCCTGTGTGTGCGTGCACACGGGCGGGAGATTTCTGAGCTGCTTAAAGCCCAGAGCTGCATCTGCCGCCTACTGCTGATCCCTGGGAGTGCTTCCGCAGTTGTAATTGCCCTGCCCTAGGCAGGCCAGAAAGGGTGGGGGCTGGGGATGGAGGGGTCTTCTCTCTCCCAGCCCAGCAGTGTCACACTCTTCCTACAGGTCAGAAAAGGTGGTGGCTAGGGGTGGAGGAGTCTCTTCTCTCCTAGCCCAGCAAAAATCACACTCTTCCCAGCCTCTTCCCTGGGTCAGAGCTGCATGCCTGTCTTCCCAGGGCCTGAGCACTAAGGCTCCTCTGTAATCTGACACTACTCCTCAGTTCAGGGGCCAGCTTAAATCTCTGGAAGGGCGGGGGTAGGATTGGAAGAGCAGGCGGAGGGGCCCAGTCATGGAGTTTGTATCCTTTGTCCAACCTAGGGTCCAACTGGCTGCCCCCTCGGCGGAAGAGATCAGCTGTGGGACACAGGGAAAAAGCCCACCTTCTGGCTTTTGTGTTCTCTCTTCCATCCTGTGATCCCCTGCTTCTCTGCAGCTGTGGATGCCAGCAGCGTTTCCACCACTGCAGATCCAGAATCTTATTTTTGAGGACGGTCCCATGTCTCAGGAAAAAAAAAAAAATCACTTACTTTCAGCGTACATATAAGTAAAAAGGTTAAAACAGAACCCGTTGGGTACTAAATCTTAGTCCAGTATTTGTATGGGTCTCTTTTCTTCTTATTTCATGTTTCCCTTATGAAGAAACATCGATAAACTATCACTCTTGTTTATCTCTACCCTCTCAATAATTTCTTAAAGGAAAGTGGATTCTCTTGTTGGTAGTTTGGGATCCAGACATGGGCATGAATACTCAATCCATTTCCTTCTTTATCTCAGTCATGACTGACTGTATGACACAATTCTTGGTCATATAGTTAATGAAAAAATAAAAGTCCCAGCCCTCTATATATGTCTATCATTATCCATGGGTTGCCTGTGACCAAGCACATATCATCTCATTTGATACCATAAAGCCCATTAATTCTACATGTTTACAAAATATCCTTTGATTCTGTTTTGCATAATAAAGTTTCTATTTCCATTTACTTTTTCTCTGACTCCTGAGTATATCTCAATTGGTTCCAAATCTGATGGGGAAAAGGGTTGATATTTATTGGGCTGCCCCAAATCCAAATTATAGAACATCAATAACTATCACTCTTGTTTATCTCTACCCTCTCAATAATTTCTTAAATATATATAATTTATATATATATATATATATATATATATATATATATATATATATATATATATATATATATATGGAGAGAGAGAGAGAGACACACTTTGTACTTGAAGTTGGACCTAAAGAAAATCTCAGTTGACCTGGCTCTGATCTCTGAGTGTGGTTTAATTGCTAGTTAGGCTGAACTTACATTACTGAAGGAGGGGAACCAATATTCAGACTCAAAAATATCTTGTGTGAAATGGCTCAAACCAATAGGTTTAAGGTATAAAAATAAGAGTAAAAGAGAATTGATCTGCACAATACCTACCCTAATCCATCAATTCCAATAAATACAAGTCTTGTCTCTCTCACAGCACTATGTCTACAGTCCTCTTTGTTCTAAACCATGAGAATGAGCCATGACACCACCATTATTGGGTTTGTCAGACTTGTCCAGAAATCTTGTTTTGTTCTCATTTAACATCTGGTATACAAAGAAAATTGTATGCCACTCATTGGGGGCCCTTTCCCCTACTAAAGCTTTTAGCATATGATTTTATGTAGGGATTGAGTAAGGGGTTCCCATCTTGACGGCTATGGATACAATGTTGGTGGCATGTCACAAACGAACTAACCCACCTGGCTTTTCATTAAGCTTCCTCTTAGCCTTATTTGTGTTTCTTGTACAGACAGCTAATACAGAGAATGGAATGGGTAAATCAGCCACATCTAAAGAAATAATTTTACAGCTATTTACGTGCTACAATTTACAAATTATTTTCACTCTTATATTTGAAGTTCAAAATAGTGGTATGAGTTGTGGAGGACACAGTATATTTTTTTCCAATAGTGCAGGTGAAGAAAGATAGGCTTGGAGTCTTGAATCAGATGTATTTGGTTTCAAATTCTGGCTTCACAACTTACAAGTGGTATGATTTCAGTGAGTTACGCTATCCTTATTTATAAAATGTTTGAACAGTTGAATGTGGGAGTTTAAGCTCTTAGCACAGTCTAGTGTTTAATAACTTAAGAAATGGTAGCTATTTTAAATTTAAACCCAACGTTTCCTCATTCTATCAATTTGAACACCAAATCTCAATTATTCAAATATTTTAGAATTTCTGGATGTTTGACAGTGTATTCATAAATATTCATGTAATTTAACTTTTAAACCCTGAGCCATATGTTTTGGCACAGACTTGAGTCCCTATTTAATGACAAATATATGCCAACCCCATTCATCAAATGTAATTAAGGAAAGCAGAAAGAGGAAATGGCACCGATAAATAATTCCATGTAATTTCTTTGAACCACAGATGTTTAAGTCGAGCTGTATTCATAATTTCATAATTCATAATAGATTAATCTATTACAGGGTACCACCTCCAGTTGTTTAATAAATCAAAGTGTTAAAATTTTATTAAAAATAATTTTATTCTCTGAGAATACGTAAAAAATTTTACTGTCATAGTAACCTGTATTGCTGGTCTACAAAGGAAGCTTTTATGCAAGTCTGTCTCCCTTAACATGCTAAGAAATTTCATATATCAAAAAACAGCCTTTCAAAATATTTATAAAATGTTATAAGATAATATGTTTAAGATAAATTTCATCTTTTTCACTTTGTCAATCTAAACAAGTTTGTCCAGATATTAGCCAAAAGAAGAACCCGTATCCATAATCTTATTCCAATGTTCTGCTCCTGACATAGTTTGAATTTATTTTCTTTAGGTCTCTTTAGAGACCTCTGTTGGAAGTATGTATTTTTTTCAACAAATTTCTTCTCTCTACATATTCTCTTCTCTCACATTTTATAAACACAATTTTGTAATTATCTGCAGAAATATTATGATCGGAGTAGTCAGAATGAATTTATACTCAATGAAGGTACTTATTCATGTTTGACTCTGACTAGAAGCATATCTGAAAAACCTTAAATGCTGTTAAACAACTGTTTTAAGTGATTTATTCCAATTCTGCTTGTTAATTTTGTTGGAAGTTTCAATTGGATCTCGTCTTAGATAATATGCAGTTATTATAGTAGTTTCTTATCTCTCCTCTGTAAATTTAAAAAAAATTAAAAACTATTTTCTAAACAGAGAATTTACTAATTAATCCAATCTATCTATCTATACATTTCCTTTCCCTGGACTTCTTATCTGTCCCTCATCTCTACCTTTTTCCTCTTCATCTGTGTGCACTGAATTATGTCTTCCTAAAATTCATATGAAGCCTTAACCCCCAATGTGACTGCATGTGAAGATAGGGAGGTAATTTAGTTAAATAACGTCATAAGGTGAGTCCCTAATCCAGTAGGACTTGTGTCCTAATAAGAAGAGGGAAAGATAACAGAACTCTTTCTCGCTGAGCCTACATACAAAAGAGGCCTTGTGAGGACACAGTGAGAGGTGGCCATCTACAAGGCTGGAAAAGAGGTCACACCAGAAACTAATCTCTTGGCATGTTGATCTTAGACTTCCAGCCTCTGGAACTACGAGAAAGTAAATGTCTGTTGTTTAAGCACCCAGTTGATGGTATCTTGTTATAGCAACCTCAGTAGACAAATACACTGTCCCAAACAACCAAATTCTACCTCTCTTTCTGATTTCTGTGTAAACGTTGTCTTGTCCAGAAGCCCTTTCTGTCCAACCCATTTTCATCAGCACCACATTACTAAACTAGATGTTTTCTTGTATGTTGCTGTCTCTCACATTGTTTTGGATTTCTGTTGCCCCAGGCTGGATTCGGAGCTTCTTGAGTTTAGAGACTGTTTCTTGCCAATTCCATATCCTTAAGACCTACTGAAGGGAGTGATAAAAGGCAAGATACAAGAAACACTTGTTGAAGAACATTTTTTAGAGACAGATCATGGTACAGGGAAAACTAGTTACCATAAAGATGTCAAATAACTTTTATACGTTTAATTTCATTTAAATTGAAATTCCCAAATGCTTTTTTAATGTGATAAAATTGTAGTTTTGTTTTCTGGTGTGTTTTTTTCCTTCAATGGAGTAAAATATCTCCAATGAGAGTGTTAAATATATCATGATACATCAACTCAATGCACATCTATGCAGCCTCTAAAAATAATTATTATGAACTCAGTGTAGCATTATGGAAAAAAATATAAGTGTAAAATGAATAAAAGGCAAGACATGGATTTGCTCAGGTACTATGATTACAAGTGCTTACTAATTGAAGCATATAAGAATATTTAGAAAATAATGGTTACAACTGGTGTTAATATAAGTATTTTCTATATTTTCCAAATTTCCTAGAAGTTGCTTGTTATTTTTATAATTAAAATATTTATTTAAAAACCAAAGGAAGCATGAGAATATCATAGACAAAAGTATTGGAAAAGTTCATTCTAAAAGGGCAAAATAACATGGTAGCTAAACACATAGAAACACAAACTCTCTGTGTTTCAATCTCATTTTTAATACTTACTAGCTTGATGACCTTGAAAAAACTGATTTACATGCCTGAGGTTTAGTTCCCTTGTTTTTCAAATGGGAAATTATATTAACAATAGTGTCCACCAAAGCACTAAAAAGAATGTTGGAATATAATCAGTGCTTTTAAAAGCTAGCTAATGATTTCCTATAGAAAGTAAGTTCTGTGAGGCTAGGGACTTGTTTAATTCACTGCTGTAGCTGAGTACCTGGTATTTGGTAATTTCATAATAAACATTTATTGATGAGTGAATGAATCAAAAGGAGACTATAATGAAGCTGATAGAAAAGCTTCATAAAAAAACTAAGAAGTTTGAAGAAAAGAAGAGCAGGACTATACACAATAATTTTTTAAAAATAAATTTTGTTATTCAGAAAATGTCTGAGCAGGTAGCTAAAATAACACTTTATATTTCCTGCAGAAAGTTAATCCAATTTCCCTACTGTATAATTTGTTACTTATATAAAATAGATACTTTTTCAGCAACTACGTTGACCTATACCTTGCAGTAATTTACTGCATCTCCCTTCAAAATGATTTCTTTGCAGTGGGTTAGCTCAAGCTTTAGTAGAATCAGCCATGGTAAGTAAATAAAACAAAATTACTGTAAGAATGGTGAATTACATTTGATAAGATCCTTTAATATTTTTGGAAGACGAAAAACAGAAACTGCCTAAAGCTTAGAATGCCTCGACTGAAAAAGCTGTATTCCCAGCTTTCAGAATTCATCCTGCCACTTCTGCTCAGAGATGTCACTGAAATTTACTGATAACCTCCTCCACCACACTTTTTTTTTTCTTTTTTTTTTTCAATCTCAGGTCATAGCACATTTGCAGTTTGCTGTCTTAAAAACACACCTGGAATACATCCCAGTGTATTGATTATCGCTCAGATTTAAATTGAAAAATGTAAGTGACTTGGAAGGCAATAAGCCAAGCAGTAGGCAGTTTTCTCTGTCCCTTTTTCGATACACAGCACAGCAGCTATCTAAACATTTTTAGGATAAAAGAGATCTGAGCAAGCCATTTAGTGAAGTGATAATAAACTTCCTTCCCACACACATAGGGGAGTGTAACATTGACTTACCAGTAGGCATGTTCTGAGAGATGAACTACCTATTCTTTAAGAAGTAAGTGTGACATAAGGATTCACAGTGTCTCCCTATCCCCCTTGCAACTCATAATGAATACATGTGTTTATCTATTGATTCAAAAGGTTAGTATATATATATATATATATATATATATATATATATATATATATACACACACACACACACACGACATGAAATAAAAAATATGCCAAATATTTAAATTAAAAAAAAATATTACAGCTATTAATCCACCTCAAAATGCCATTCCCCCTCAAACAAACACTTCTAACACACTAATCTCATCCTTCTTGCCACTTTCTGAAGCAGTTCTGGAAGTCCTCTTTTGTTAGTATCTTTAGTGCACTGTCATGATTGCCTTGATGTCCTGAATCTTGATTCAAAACATTTTCCTTTCATGGTCGTTTTGACTTTGGGGAAGAACCAGAAGTGCATGGTGCCAGATCCAGTGAATAAGGTGGATGAGGACACACCATAATGTTTTTATTTGACAGAAATTGCCATTTACCAGGAGTGATGTGTGACACAGAGTGTTATGATGGAGAATGAAGTAAAGACACTCACAAGTATAATATATACATGTAAAGAGGGTGCCAAAGAAAAGTATACACATTTTAAGAAAGGAAAACTGTATTAAAATTGTAATACTCAATATATACTGATAAAAAAAAGATGAATACAAGTCAAGTTTGACTTCTTCAATTACAAGAGGCGCTCAAAGTGGTTACCATCAGCATCCAGACACTTCTGATTATGGCGAGCTACTGCTTGACCAAAGTGTCCACTTGTATACATTTTTTTTTGAAAGTATATATGTATTCATTGAGCATTTACTCAACTACAAAGGGTTTGGGGAACTTGCCAGGTAAGAACTTAAATTTTCTAATTAGCGGAGAGACACTCAAAATAAACTAATTTTAGTACATGAAAAAATATTGGTAAAGAAGACAATGGGACAGTGGAATAGAGAATGACTTGAAGACGTTTTCATGGCTGCTTCACAAGTGTCCTGAATGACTTCCCTTAGGGTATTACATTTTAAGCCATGACAATATGAGAAGAAGAGCACTGCAGGCTTAGAGGAAATACTGTACACATTTCCAAAGTGGATAGTGGCTTGGAGATTTTGAAGGACTGATGAAAATGAAAGAAAAGAGAGAGAGAGAGAGAGAGAGAGAGAGAGAGAGAGAGAGAGAGAGAGAGAGAGAGAGAGAGAGAGAGAGAGAGAGAGAGAGAGAGAGAGAAAGAAAAGAAAGGGGGGAGGAAGGGAGAGACAGGGAAAGAAGAAATGAAAGAAAAAACGTTAGTGGAACTGAAGAAAACAGTAAAGGGCTATATGGGGGACAATGAGGAGAGGAAACAATATGAGCTCAAGTTGGCTGTGTAAACATGGTTTGAATTTTATTCTAATTGCAACTGGTGGCTAATAGAGCACTTTCTCCAAGGCAGTGATATTATCCCAAAGCTAATTAAAAAAAAAAAAAGTTAGACGTACTTAAAAACACACTATACTCCAATATCATATGTCTTATGGGAAGTTTAACATAGTGTCTGGACACAGATATAAGCCACAGTCCTCAGTGGAGTCAGAGAAAGATGTCCAAAGGAATCAATGTGGGAACTAAATTCTGAAATTGTTAATGAATAAAGATGTGAGCAGGAGATAGTTCCAGTCCTAATGAACAAGAGAAAAAAGTAACTGAGACATAGGTTTCTTGTCAAAGGGACAAGAATTGAATGATTCAAATTTAATGGATATTAATGATTTGTAATCATCTGACACCTATCTGATTTCTACATTGGAGTAGTTACTTCCTAAAGGCAGTGACTAATCCTTTATCTTTTTACCAGGATACTTGCCCTCCCTTACCTAACCACTGTCTCTATAATGAGAGGATACGTAACAACCTTTTATTTACTTTCTATAAAGATTTAACATGTTTGGTACAACAGAATGTGCACTGAGTTGAAAAATAGTGTAATTTATTTTTGAAACAATGTATTACAAATCTACCAAATTGAAATTATAATTTAATATTTCCTAATTTCCAACACTATTATATTAAAATCAGGGATGTGTGTCAACACATATGAAACATTCCTAATAGTTCTATACATTGTAATTATTGGCTTCATTTCCCTTACCGTGTTATGAGAAGAATTATTAAATAATTACTGTGTGAATCATAAAACTATAGTTTGTGTTGCTGTCAATAATACTGATAAGCCTTTTAATTATTTTTTCTTTAGTTGAATCAACTTTACACTAATATTTTAACTCTTGATTTTGTCAAAAGCACATAAATATAAGCAATAGTCAACTGAAAATCATTGGTTTCCCTGGAATTTTAAGCAATCCAGCCACATTTGCTCAAAGGAAATACCTGATAAAATGAATTTTCAAGTATCTACTAAACATACAAAAGTCAGACGATTAAGTTCGCGAACTCATCCTAGAAAAAAGTGCTACACACCTCATTGCTGAATATCACTATGGTCACCTTCGAAGTAGTCCCCTTGGAAAGCTATGCACTGACTCCAGCACCTAGTCCATCCTTCAAAGCAATTTGGGAACTCTTTTTCTGGAATGGCCTTCAGAGTTGTCATCATATTACGCTTGATGTCCTGAATGTCACCAAAATGTCTTCCTTTCAATATTTCCTTTATGTTCGGGTAGAGAAAGGAGTCATTGGAGGCCAGATCAGATGAATAGGGAGGGTGTTCCAATACAGTCATTTGTTTACTGGCTAAAAACCCCCTCACAGGCAGTGCCATGTGAGCTGGTGTATTGTCGTTATTCAAGAGCCATGAATTGTTGGTGAAAAGTTCAAGTCATCTAATTTCATAAAGCGTTTTCAGCACATCCAAACAGTAAACTTGGTTAACTGTTTGTCCCGTTGGTACAAATTAATAAAGAATAATCCTTCTGATACCAGAAGGGTTAGTAACGTTACAACAAGTTTGTGAACTTAATTGTCAGACCTCTTATATTTTACTTACTACAAATATTTAAAAATCTTCATGTATTGCAGAGACAAAATAGAGGGTGGTTCTTCACAAACAGACAATATTTTTTTTGGGGGGTGTGAAGCTTTTTTTAATTTATATATATGTATATATGTGTGTGTATATATATGTATATACATATATATGTGTATATATATGTATATATATATATATATATATATATATATAAAATATTGACATATAATATATTATTTTCAGGAGTACAATATAATGATTTGACATTTATATACCTTACAAAATGATCAACACAAGAAGTCTAATAACCATCTGTCACTGTGCAAAGCTATTGCAATATTATTGACTGCATTCCTTAAGCTGTACATTATACCCCTATGACTTATTTATGTTATAAGTTTGAACTTCTTAATCCCCTTCACCTTTTTTGTTCATTCCACCCATTGCTCAGCCCTCTGGCAGTTATCAATCTGTTCTATGTACCTATGACTGTTTATTTTGTTTTGTTTTTTTTTTTTAGTTAGATTCCACATATAAGTGAAACGATACAGTATTTGTCTTTCTCTGGCTTATTTCACTTAGCGTAATACCCTCTTGGTCCATCCATGGTGTCACAAATGGCAAGATATCAGTCTTTTTTATGGCTGAGTAATATTCCATTGTGTATATATTTATATATCTCTCTATATAGATATACACATATATAGATATTTACATATATAGATATTTACATATATACATATATCTATATATGTATGTAGCTATATATTTATATAGATATCCTACATCTTCTTTATCCATTCATCTATCAATGGACAGACACCTAGGCTGCTTCCATATCACAGTTATTATAAAGAATACTGCAATGAACATACGGTGTATTTATCTTTTATTTATTTATTTTTTCATTTTCTTAGGATAAATGCCAAGATATGGAATTGCTGAACTGTATGGTAGTTCTATTTATAATTTTTTGAGGAATCTTTGTACTATTTTCCATAAGGGCTACACCAATTTACAATTCCACCAATAATGCACAACCATTTTCTTTTTCCACATCCTCACCAACACTTGTTTCTTGTCTTTTTGATGTTAGCCTTTCTGACTATCATCAAAAAGTGGTATCATTGTAGCATTTTACCTTTGTTAGTTCCCTGATGATTAGTGAAGTTGGGCACCTTTTCATATGTCTGTTTGCCATCTGCTTATTTTTTCTTGGAGAAATGTCTGTTCAGATCTTCTGCCCATTTTTGAATTGGATTGTTTGTTTTTTTGATGTTGAGTTGTATAAGTTCTTTGCTTATTTTGGATATTAATATCTTATCAGATATATCATTTGCAGGTATCTTCCTCCATTCAGTAGGTGGACTTTTTGTCTCGTTGATGGTTTCCTTTGCTATGCAAAAATTTTCTGGTGTAATGTAGGCCCATTTAATTTTTTTTATTTTGTATTTGTTGCCCCTGCCCAAGGAGTCACATCCAAAAATATATTTCCAAGACTGACATCAAAGAGTTTGCTACCTGTGTTTTCTTCTAGGAGTTTTATGGTTTCAGGTATTACATTTAAGTCTTTAGTCTATTGGAGTTTATTTTTTTATGTGATGTAAGAAAGTCATCCAGATTTTCCAACACAATTTATTGAAGACTATTTTCCATTGTATATTTTTGCCTCCTTTGTTGTAAATTTAAATGACTATATAAGTGTGGGTTTATTTCTGGGCTCTCTATTCTGTTCCATTGATCTGTATATGCTTTTGTGCCAATACCATACTGTTTTGATTACTATAATTTTGTAGCATATTTTGAAATCAGGGAGAGTGAGTTCTCCAACTTCAATTACACTTACTTCTGTTCTGGTCTTTATTTTTTCTTCTCTCTACTAACTTTGGGCTGTGTTTGTTCTTTACCTAGTTCCTTTAGGTGCAAGGTTAGATTATTCAAGCATTTTCTTGTTCCTTGATGGCGGCCTCCCTTAGAAACGTTTTTGCTATTTCCCATAGATTTAGCAATGTTCTTTCCATTTTCATTTGTCTCACAGTATTTATTATTATTATGATTTCCTCTTTGATTTTTTTTACCATTGGTTGTTTAGTAGTATGTTGTTCAGTCTCCACATTTTTTTTCTAGTGATCATCTTATAATTCATATCTAGTTCCATGCTATTGTGGTTATAAATGATGCTTGGTATGATTTCAATTTTATTAAATTTATTGAGACTTGTTTTTTGGCCTTACGTGCGATATATACTGGAGAACATTCATATGCCCTCGAAAATAATGTGTATTTTATTTTTGCATGGAATGTTCTATACATATCTATTACGTACATCTTCTCTTATCTGTCACTTATGGACAATGTTTCCTTGTTGGTTTTTTTCTAGATAATCTATCCATTGATATAAGTGGGATGTTTAAGTCCCCTACTATTATTGTATTACTGTCAATCTCTCCATTTATGTCTAATGATATTTGCTGTATGTATTTAGGTATTCCTGTGTTGGGTCCAAAGATGTTTACAAATGTTTTATCCTCTTGTTGGATTTATCCCTTTATCATTAGGTCATACCCTTGTCTCTTGTTACAGTATTTGTTTCAAAGTATATTTTATCTAAGTATTGCTACCACAGCTTTTTTATTCATTTCCATTTGCATAGAATATCTTTTTTCCATCACTTCACTTTCATTCTGTATATATCTTTCGATATTAAGTGTGTTTCCTATAGGCCGCTTATGTGGGAGTCTTGTTTTTTGAGCCATTCAGCTACCCTTTGTCTTTTGAATGGAGCTCTCAGTCCATTTACATTTAAAGTAATTATTAATACACATGTACTTATTGCCATTTTGTTTTCATACTGGCTTTACAAAGGGTTAGTCGACTAGTTTTACCAAATATGTTTGCCTTTACTAGTGAGATATTTTTTGTTCATGGAGTTTCTTATTCCTAGATTGGCCTTTTGTTTTCTGCCTAAAAATTCCCTTTAACAGTTCTTGTAATGCTGATTTAGTGGTGATTATCTCTTTTAGCTTTTGCTTGTTTGGGAAACTGTCCTTCAGTTCTGAATGATACCTTGCCGGTTAGAATATTCTTAGTTATAGGTTATCACTTTTCATCACATTGAATATTTTGTGCCACTCTCTTCTGACCTGAAAAGTTTCTGCTGAAAAATCAGCTTATACTCTTATTGGGGTTGCCTTGCCTTGTATGTAACTAGTTGTTTTTCTCATGCTGCTTTTAATATTCTCTCTTTATCTTTAACTTTTGACATTTTAATTATTATGTGTCTTGGTGTGAGTCTCTTTGGGTTCATCTTCCTTGGGACTCTCCTTGTTCCCTGGACTTGGATGTCTGTTTCCTTTCCCAGCTTAGGGAAGATTTTAGCCATTATTTCTTCAAATAGGTTTTCCGTCTCTTCCTCTTTTCCTTCCTGGACTCCTATAATGTGAATGTCAGTATGCTTGATGCTATCCCATATTTCCATTATACTATCCTCATTTTTTAAATTCTTTTTTTTTTCCCCCTTTGCTCTTCTAATTGGGTGATTTGCACTATCCTGTCTTCCTGATTGCTCATACATTGTTCGATATCATCTGATCTGCTGTTGAGTCCCTCTAGTGTGTTTTTCATTTCAGTTATATTCTTCAGTTTTGATTGGTTCTTTTTCTACATTATTTATCTCTCTGTTGAAGTTCTCATTGAGCTGACCCATTGTTCTGCAGAGTTTGATAAGTATCTTTATGACTATTACTTTGAACTCTATCTAGAAGATAGCTTATTTCTATTTAGTTTAACTTATTGTTTTTTCCTTCTTCTGGGGTTTTGGCATTTTGTTCGTTTGGAACATATTCTTTTTCTGCTCATGTTACCTGTCTGTTTCTATGTATTAGGTAGATCAGCTATGTCTTCTGGTATTGAAAATGTTGCCTTATGTAGAAGGTGTCTTGTGGGGCCCAGTTGTACAATCCACCCAGTCACCAGAACCAGGTTCTGCAGAGGTTCCCTATGAAGACTTGTGTGGCTTCCTATTGTAGCTGGTCCACAACGGCTCTGTACATACTGGCATGTGAGGCTGGTCTCTGGCCAGCTGGCTGTGAGCCCTGGCCACAACTGTTGTGGGTACGCTGGTACGCAGTGCAGCCCCCTGCTCCCCCCCCCACCCCCCATGGCCTGGATGCAGTTGACTGTTGGGTTTGAACACAACTGCTACTGGCATGCTGGTGTGCAGGACAGGTCTCCAGTGTGGCTGGCTGTGAGACCCAATCTTAACTGTTGCACACTGTGTGCTAGTGCCAACTGAGGCTGCCCACCAGGTATGGTGAGCCAGGGGCCTCTTTGGGGGGATACCAGTGATGGCTGAGGCTACCCACTAGATGTGGCAAGTCATGGACCACTTTGGAGGGGTACCAACTAGGGTGGGTCCTCAGGGAAATGGCACTGTGGGGTGAACTGTGTTAGCAAGGTTAATGAAGAGTGTCAGAAATAATGCCTGTTAGTGTCAGACCAGGTAGGTGGATGGAGAGTAAAGAAAAGGGAAAAATGTGGCACCTACCAGTACTTCTGTCCCTGGAGAAAGTTTGAACAGTCCCCTGCCCCTCCAACACACACCCTAAAATTAGTCAGTGTGTTACCTTCACATATAACCTAGGTGCTTTTCAAACTGTTGCCTCTGATTTGGGACTTGGAAGGAGTGCAACCTTGGTTTGTATAGCCCTTTGGCTCTCCAAGACATAAGCCCTTTCCAGTGCAGCCCCCCCCCCCCCCCAGCTGGGGCTGAAACCCCTTGCTCTACAGGGTGGGACCTCTGAGGTTATGGCATCCTTCTCTCTTGTGGGTCACCACACAGGAAATGGGAGATAGGATTGTGCCTGCCTAGATTGAGTCTCTGACCCTTCTACCAATTTCAATGTGGTTTTCTTTATATCCATAGTTGTAGAAAATCTGGTCCTGCTAGTCTTCAGGTCTTTCTCAGAGATAGCTGTTCTATATGTAGCTGTAGTTTTTCTGTGAGTGAGCTCTGGATATTCCTATTCTACCATCTTTAACTAAAAATCAGGAGCCTTGCTCTTCAATGTCAATTTAGCTTGTATGTGAAATGTTGTTTCTTGTGGTTAGTGCACAGTCCCCCAAGATAATAATTCATAATTGTTAAGCATCTACCATGTATTGGACTATTGCATTATTCAGTAAATATTATAATTTTCTAATAAAATCCAATTTTACATTGTTCACGCTAGGTAGCTCTTATCAAGTTCAATGTACTGTTGACGAAAATGTGGGTCAGTGAGACTTACCCAACTCATCTCCATTGGTAAATGTGGGATAGCACCAGATCTGAGTTCAAGTCAATCTGATCACGTTGCATTCCCTACTTTAAACCATGGTTATTTTCAAAGCATGTCTGAGGATTCAGGGATAGAATATGGGTTTCTTTTATTGTGCACATTACTCTAAAAAGAGTAAAAGCAAACAAAACTATGAAAGAAGGGAGGAGGTTGGGAATCCATACATTGCTTGGCCCTGAATCATCCCCCTTCTCCTTGTTCATTTCTAGTGTTCTTTGATTCTTCATGCATAAGTCTTTCTTCTTTGACTTATAGACTTATAATTATAGTGTCTTTGTAGCTATATCTTATCTCTTCAAGAGAAAAGTGTGTAATACATGATCATGGATAAGCAAATTTCATGACTACTAAATCTATAATTTTATACAAATAATTTGGTCATTTTAAACTTATAAGTAAAATCTCCATGTGAATTGTATGTTTGCAAATATGCAGATTCCACTCATAATGATGTAATTCTTTTGTTTTTTATCTTAAAAGTTATGGAAATAAGCCTTAGCAAAGTGCTTATAATTGTCGACATAGCAGAGAGAAAGTTATATAGTTATATAGCCTTAGAGCATCTGTCATCTGAATATGAACCAAAAAAATCATTTTTTTTCAAAGATGCTGAGCATACTAATTAAATCATGATTCTCTCTGAAAGGAAATGAATCTATAGATAACTTCTACAAGGAACTATAAGAGTATATAGTACAATATTCAGTTTCATAAAAGAAAAAAAATATCGTGTTTGTTCTACTGTCAGAAGACATTCAAGTTATCAAGAATTTGGGTGGGAGAAATAAATAGGGGTAAAATATAAGAACAGAAAAGACTTGGTAGTCAATTAAAAAAAAAATCAAAACCCAAAAACTGAAAAACAAAAACAGTTCCCTTTTCTAGGGAATAGAGAGTAATTCATAAACATTCGACCATTTTATATCATAAATTCCATAGCTCCATTGTCTTAAGTCCTACTAACATTGATGGTATTTTCCCCTCTTAAAAGCACCACATTTAATTATTTTTTAACAAAATGAACAAAATTATGAGCATTTATGATAAAATATAAAAATAATCAAAATATTTTATAGCATCTCCTATCAAAAATGTTATGGATAGTCTCAGCTTTGGATTTAGGACACTTTGTAACTTCTGTTTTTGCATGTAAAGAAGCACAGTCTAGCTCCTTGGATAATGAGACACATGTGGCCCATTGCTCTTATTATCCCAACTTACAGCCAGCCAACCCTTAGAATCTGAATTGCTTGACCTGCAAATGATCAGAAATGCACGAATGAGTTCAGTGTACATCAGTAGAAGAACCATCCAACTGAGTGCAGCCCAAATAGTCAACCCACAAAACATTGAGCTAAGTAAATGGCTATCCTTTCAAGCCAAGTAAATGGCTATCCTTACAAGTTAAGTTTCTAGATTGTTCTTCTATTCAGCACAAAATAACTGGTGCAATACCAACAAACAAGGATTGGCAAAGTTATTTCAATAAGATTTTTTTCCTAAAAAATTAAGTGCCAAACGATATCCAGATATTAATTTCACTACTCGTGCCCTATGCCTGAATGTGGATTTCTTAACTTGTCTGGAGAATTCTCCAGATCCCGAGCTGTGGTTGCTTGTTTAGCAGTGGTGAAGGATAAGATTTGAGTTAGCCTGCTTGTCATCCTAGCCCTCTATCAGCCATGTCTGAAGGTGGCTGACTTGTCTGCTGCTGGGATTGTATACTGTTCCTATTTATTATTTTCTCCAGGGCAGAAACTTTAGACCTATGGTGACCTGTGATCACAATTCTCAGACATCATCTGGGTGACTGAAGGACACAACACCATGGTGTTTTACATAGATGTAAAATGTACATAAGTATCTCTTATTAACAAACAGGGGTCTTTAATAGGAAATTGGGCAAAGATTGATCTTTCAACTTCAAAGATGAAACAGAGCTGTGGGAGGCAGGCATCAAAAGGACATGATTGCCTTTGACCAGAGAGATAGATGAGGATAATCAGAGGCTCTTCACCCCTCCCCTGTCCTTGACATATACATCCTGCCCACTGTTCCCACATTAGCAACCATTTCAAGGATTCAGCCTTGAGAGTAAGATGGTGGTGAATGCATCCAGACTGAATATGTGACTGAAACCAGTTAAGACATCTATAGAAAAATTTAAGATTCAGTCTCATTGTGGCAGAGATTTACTCATTTTGCAGCTGCCCAAGACAAGCCTCATAAGAAAATTCCATTCCTTATTAAACCTGCCACCTCCCAATCTAGAATGCTCTGCCTCTTTGTTCAGTCTCTCTTTGCCCTCTGGGGATGGGGGACCAATTTGCCAATCAATAAGAGTAGACTTATTTATCTAATAATGTGTCTATTAACAGAAAACTTAAGTTAAATAAACAAATGTGGTTGCCACCTCAATCTACTTTAGGGATTAGAAAAGAAGGTGAAAAACAAAGTTCTCCTAACTTGAGCTCTACGATATTTGTAGAGAAGAAGAATTGGTCACTTCTGGTCGTGCATTCCTGAGCAGAGTAGCTCAGCTTTGTTACTTTAGACAAAGACAGCTATTTCACTAGGTGCTCCATGATGGGTAACTGACCTCGCACTGGTAAGAAACAACTCTATTTTCAAAAGTTTTCCAAGAGGGAGGGCTTTAGGACAAGTTCATTTTAAGTGGCTAGTTGGGTTGCTCGGGGATTTTTTTTTTTAAAGCAGTGGTTCTCAACCTGGAGTATTTCTCCCCTGGGACATTTGGTAATATCTGGAATAGACTTTTGATTGTCATACCAGGATACAGTGCTATGGGTATCAAGCCAGAGATGCTGTTAAATATCCTAAAATGCACGAGTTACACACAATCCAGTCCAAAGTGTTACTAGTGCCAAGGTTGAGAAACTGTTCTAGAAAAGCCAAGCCTTTACTCATGCTGTCCTATTTATAATTTACAGACTACAGGTTTCAAATGATTTGGGTAACAGTCTGTTATTCAAAGGTAGACAGTTGGCCCACCCCTCCAAAGTAAGTTTCCATGAGGCAATTTACCATAATAAATTTACCATTTATAATACCACAATAAACCCTCCCTTATTGTACAGTTTTAATTTTACAAAGAAACTTTTGTGTATCTTGTTATTAATAATAGCCAAAAAATCACTACTTATGAGTTCTATCTGTTACTCAAGTTAGAAATGAGTCATTTCCTGGTAGTGTCAGAGATCTAAAGTGATTTTTTTTCCCCTAGTGTCTTCCATAACACACCATGAAACAAGTATCATTAAACATATCAAAAACAAAATAATGCCCTTGATTTTTGAGAGCAGTTACAAGAAGTGACTTATTTAATGAAATCTTCACTGCACATTATACTAAGATATGTATAGCTTAATCAGGATTAAACATAATCTGTTTTTGTAAGGGTTACAACTTAATTCATGCTTGCATATTATTTTTTTTCCAAATGTATTTATATTGTGTTTATGAAACTTACAGAATTGAAGGAACATTTAATTATCTAAAATGTATTCCTCTCATTCTTCCTAAATTAGTATCAGACTAAGGATTGATGACCATTTGAAAATCAAAACCCAAATTATAAAGGATTATTTTTTCCTCATGCTATTTATTCACTTTTTTGTTTTCTCCCATGTGATTTTTTCCTAAAAGCAGCAGTTATCTTAAAAGTCTTCCATACTGTTATGGTGATAGTGGAAAAAAAAAAAAAACAACTAAGTAGTAGAAGCTAGCCTAAAGCATAGACTTTGAGAAGAGATAAATGTCAAAACTATTATAATGTTTTTTATTTGGATAACTATTGCATGAAATGATAGAAAACCTGTCTTTATAGAAGTTTTAAATCACCAAATGTATACTTTATTTTTTTTGAAATTCTTGCTCTTTGCTTTTGAACCTTACATATCAAAGTTTAAAATATGGGTAATTTTCTTTTTTCTCCTCTGTAAAAGCCATTCTCCTCTATGAAAGCCATTTATTACAGTGAAACTTGATTTTTAAATTATTTTAGGCTTCCTCATTATCTTGATTACATCATCTTACACAATGACCCAAATAACTATTTTTACCTCTTTTATCCATTGACTGACAAAACAGTGAATACACTTAGCAGAATTTTTGTACAAAATAAAGTGTCCTTACTTATGTCTGTGGAAGAGAAAAATAGTTTCATTTTTACTCTTAGAAAGCCAATCCCAACATTTTTACTCTTTACTCTTGGAAACCAATCCCAACATTTATGCTGCCATTCAAAATTATTTTAAATGTTAAGTCTTCCATTTATTTACTTATTTGGACATCCATCCAAAGTCTTCCATTTATTCAACAAATATTTATTGAACATGTGCAACAGATCAAAATGCCCAGAGATAAAAAAAATATAATTATTACAAACAAAATGTACTTGCTTTCATCTATGGCTTGTATTACAGCATGTTTATTCTAGTTTATTTTTCTTCTATTCTTTTGATTATGCTGTGTCTCTTGATTATTTTTCAGTCTATGCATTTATCTTTGTAGCAAATATTTATGGGGCTCCTATTTTCTTGGCTTTGTGCTGGGTGCATGGCAAATAGTGGTGAGATGATTACTGTCTTCATGGTTCTTAAATTCTAATGGGGGAATACATTTTAAATAATGAAGGCAGAAATGAGTATAGAATAATGAGATTGTAAGTGCTAAGAAGGAGACAAATACAATGCTCCATAAGAAAATAGCCGGGTGAGTGAGGCCTAGTATGGACTGGGCAGTCCGGTGTTACCTTTAGAGAAACAACAGCAAAGCTGAGAACTGAATGAAGGAAGAAACTAGACATGCTCAAGAATATAAAGTTGAGTTTTTCTGATAGAACAGTTTATACATCAATAATGAGATGGGTAAAAAGTCAGAACATTGAATACATGAAGCAACTAAAATTCAGTGAATAAATAGAAAGAAATATTGAAAGTCATTAGGTGGTAAAAGTGATGACGATTATCCAGGAGATGAATTTTGGGGAAGTATAATTATCAACAACCATTGATACTTTATGTGAAGAATAAGAAATAGAGAAGAATCAAAGATAACGTCTAATATTCAGGCTTAAACAGCAAGATAAGTAGGAGTATGGTTTATGGGAAAAGTGAGTTGAATTTACAGCATGTGGCATTAAAGACACCTGTATAACACTCACGCAGAGGTGTCAGGTAGATAGCTGAATATAAGTCAAAACTCAAAGAAGGTGATCAAATCGGAGTCAGAGGTATAACTTGAAGAGTTTGTGGCTGCAACTTCAAGTCATCGAACCAAATTAGATTTCCCAAAGAGAAAGTATAGGGAAGATGATTCCTATCTAGATGCAACAGTAGGGCTGGGGTAGTGGAGTAAAATCCGAGAGTAATAGGGGATCCAGAATACATGGAAGGAACAAAGCTCTGCTTTCTAGGGAACTGAGGTCAATGTGAAGAGACAAACAAATGTCTGAACAGTTATATGATAAAAGTATGTACTAATAGAGGGCAATGGGGGGACATTTATTCTGCTTGTGAGTACTTCAGAGGAGACTTACAGAAGGATGGCATTGAGCTATTCTGAAAATCAAAATACTTTAAATAACAAGCTAATAGGGCACAGTGAAGATCATTCACAGCAAAGGATTTGAGATAAGAAAAAATTAAAAGCATTTGAGCAACTGTAAGTAGTTCAGCTTAATTACATGGTTATAGCTTGTTTCACAATTCAAGATTGAGGTGAACCTTCGCTGATGTACCTTTTTAACCTTTATCTTACATTCCTATAGTAATTAACAAATCATAATGCTTTTGTCCTTTAATTGCCTGCATTAATATTTTCTCTCCTGATCTGCCCTGACTCTACATAGGGAGTAGAGGAACATCACTCCTTTTTATAAGCTGAGCCATCTTGCAGTTCTAAGCATACAGAGCAGGTGGTTATCAAATGTACCATTTCCTGAAAGACTGGATTCCTGTCCGACTGTTCTCTCTGGAGACGGAGATAAACCTTTGAACTAGTTTTAAAACCAAAATAACTATATCTAAAACATTCTTACATATCAGTACATCCTGTCTGTGATGCCCTGATGTAAGACAATTCAGTGACCTGAAATTAGCCTCTAATTAAAGTGTCCAGAATCATTCTACACAATTTAGTTTTCATTCAGTTCAACCAGACTCAATGTTGCATCAATTTATTAAACTTACTCATTTACCAATTCCCAACAGACAGAATGATACCAACATGTAACACTTTCAGATAAATAAACAGTTTACCTATTCCATTTATAGAAGTGAGAGTACTACTTCCCGGCTAGAAGAAGATACACTCTAAATGCAAATTAAAAGCAAAACAAGACACTCCAAACTGAGAACTGCTGGCTGTTGGTTAGAATGTCTTGAAGTATTGTTCTTGATCTCTATGCAAAGCATAGGGGAACACACTTGTAAAACAAGAACAAAGACTTCAATCTAACCAATCTATCTTATCCTGACCCTCCCTTCATTGAGTAATACTTAAAACAAATAAGGCATTTAGGTCAGGGATTCAACAGTGAAATCCTAACTCAAAAGCAAAAACAAAACAAAAAAGTGTATTGTTGGCAAAAAGGCCCATGTGTTTTTGAAAAACCAGCACCTGTGAGTGATATCTCCTCCCCCACAAATTTATATTAACAGACCCTCTCACCTACACTTGGAGCAACTTCCCTAGAATCATGAACTGTGAAAATGAATTACGTATAAAGGTGCTAGCATACAAGGGCCTTGAGTTTCCAAATGATATTTTTCAAGACCTTTAACTAAATGCTGCCATTATTACATTAGTAGAAGGTAGTTGTCAATACGAACATTTCAGTAAAGTCGCAATGTAGATTTTTATATTCACTTATCCATTATCAGTTATGCAATAAATAACCTATCAATTAATTTTGAACAGGAACAATTAAAGTTTATTTGAGTTTTTGGTAAAACTACTACCATAACGAGCAATGATAAGGTGCTTTTATAAGGATCAAACACCCAGTTCAATTTAATCCACAATGCATTAGAGTCTCTCTTTTCAAAAGCCTGCAGAGTTCTTTGACAGGTGGAAAAATTTTGTATACTGAGTACATTGTATGACAAAGATCTTACAAAACTCACATTAAAATATGTCTCCAAAACTATCACAATTTATTGCTAAATTAATATTCAGTTGAATAATCCATTGGTCACATATCTCAAGTGTTGCAAAGGATACTCTGAGAACTGATAGAACACCTGAATTAAATAGCCAACTAACTTAAAATCAAAATTATAACAAATTACATATGTATAAAAACTAATCTGCTAAATTTTTGCCTTTCATATTAATATAATATAGATTGAGATGGCCAAAATTGTGGGTGAGTAGGGCATAAATTAAGTGATAAAATGGTCCTGCTTGCTAGTAAATTAGAAACTGAAATGAAGAAGGAATAAGGAGGAAGTCAGGTAGGAAGGAAAGAAGAAAGGAAGGAAGAAAGGGAGGAAAGGAGGGAAGGAGGATTTGTGAACAAACTGTAATACATCAGGCAATAAACTAAATTCTTTTCTCTTCTTTTCCCTTAATTCTCCAGTACTGGTTCTATCCCCAGAAATTAGTTCAGTCACCCTGCCAAAGCTGGGGATATCAAGGTTCAGGAAGGTAAACAAAATTTCCATGAATACAAACAAAATAAAGCACTAGCCAGGCTTTTAAGCCATTGACTTCATTATCCCTGGTTGACATTCCATACTTGAACATAGACTGGCTAAAAAAATATTTACTACTATTTGTTTTTGTCACATTTCTATTTTTCTGATAAATCTTATAATGACCAGCAAATTTCTGGGATGCAATGATGCAATGCCTCCTTATTTCTCCTTTGTAATAGGAGATATAGGAAAAAAATATATATACATATACACACACAAGTATATATACACACACACACAAGATATAGGAAAAAATACATATATATATATATATATATATACACACACACACACACACACACACACACACACACAATAAAATGTTTTATTTTAGAATATTTTCTATTGATCATGCTGAGTCAAAATTCAACTAATGGTAGTTATAATTAATAAGAAATTGAATAGAAAAAAGGGCTTAATTGTTTATCTAAATGTTTATTTCACAGCCTGTTCTAGATGTCATTTTTAAAATCACATCTTAGTGGAACATCTCTTAATAAACAGTTACTGTTTTTAGATATATATTTCGAAAGACTATGATGATACAATGTAAACGAGATTATGCTCTTCTACTAAATTGCATACATGCAAATTCTACAACATAAACATGAGGTCAGCTTTGTTTCTCAATACAAAATTAAACTCTACTAAATTAAACCATACTAAAGGGAAGTGCTTGGCTAAGAAAGTTTGGCCATCTCCATAAATGACTCTCATTTATGCAGTTTGCTCATTTCCCAGCAATGCTTTTGCCTGCTCAATAAAAATTGATGTGAGTGAAAGGATATGAAACCTTTATCAACAAAGAAGAAAGAAAAAAAAAAATAACACACTAATTTAAAGTATACTTCAGCTACCTGTCATGAGCAAATTAAAAAAAGCCTTTAATGGAAAGAAGTGTAGCACTTGGGAAAATCAAGACTTGCTTCTATAGATGATTCAGCTTATTCAAGTCTTAAAAAGGATTCAGATATCTTTGTATCTTCATATCTGAATGCTACATGGTTTCTCTATGGAATAAACTGAGTTGTTTCAGTTTAATAACTCTAGAAGCCAAAGGTAAAATATTCACATATTAGATTTTATCTTTTAAAATAGTTTTTTACTATATCCTGACCTCAGAATTTGCTTTTGTTCATATTATTTTAATTTTCAGTTATCATTTGTCAATTTTTTTCCATGGCTATTTCTGGTGAATAACTAAAATGGATCAAACACGGGCATTGTATTTGACTTATTCTGGGATGAAAACTGGGGGGGGCGGGAAGTTAAGAAATTCTGTTATTTGCCAGGGGCTGCTCTGTATGGCTGGTGGCAGGAGATATTCAATTGCTTACCTATGCAAGATTTTTTTCACTAAACTGACAACTTCAAGTGCCTCTATTTACTGGTTCTTGCTGTTAAACATCTTTAAACTCATTGATTGAATCCATGCAATTTTAAAGACTGCCACACAGCCCAGGCCTTACTCAAACTACAAGGAGAGTCTGAGACATGGAGATCAAAGACTGAAAACTTGAACTTTTAAGGGTAGATTCATTTACATTCTTTATATGTCTTCAAGCAAGAACCACAGTTGACAGTCACATAACTGCTAGGTATATATTTACAGTTGGTGCTACTTGTTAAGAAAGTATATGCCAATTAGGAGGGTGACAAAAATAATAAACGGAAAAGGTAAAAATAGGGTTGGATTGTTCTGAAATACTTTATCTCATCACTTTTAATTCAGTCAATCACCTATTCAAACATATATCAGTTGGTTATGAGAGTCTTATGAGTATCTACTATGGAATAAAATATCACTAATAAGTCAATCAGTACATATTTGCCCACCATAATAATTCATATTTGTTGAGTTATATTCACATACTCTAAAATTTACATGTTTAAAGTGTAGAATTCGGTGGTTTTTAGCATGTTCACAAAATTATGCATCCATTGTCATTATCTACTTCCACATATTCTCATCACCTAAAAGGGAATGATGTACTGTTAATAGTAACCTCCATATTTTCCTCTTCCTACCCCCTGGTAACCACTAATTTACTTTCTGTCTCCATTGAGTTGGCTATTCTGGATGTTTCACATAAATGGAATGTCTATAATGTGTGGCTTTTTGTATATAGCTTCTTTCACTTAGCATAATGTTTTTAAAGGTTTATCCATTGTGTAGCACAAATCAGTACTTCATTCATTTTTATGGCCAAATAATATTCTATGGATATGCCATATTCTATTTATCTATTAATTAGTGAACTTCAGCTTGCTTTCATTTTGGGGACATTACAAGTGATTTTATTATGAACATTTGTGTACAAATTTTTTGGACATATTTTTCTTGGACATATATCTAAGAGTGAAATTGATGGATCATATGGTAATTCTTTATTTTACTTGTTGAGGAACTATTTTTACAAAGTGCCTTCAGAATTTTATTTTCCCTCCAGCAATGCATGAATGTTCCAATTTCTCTACATCCTTGCCAACACTTGTTATTACCTGTTTTTTCTTATTATAGCCATCCTAGTAGGCATGAAGTAGTATCTCAATGTGATATATATATGTATATACGTATACATATACATATACATATACATATACATATATATATATATATATTTAAGTTTTAGCATTTAGGAAATATGTGGTATAGGGGTAGAAATAAAAATAAAGTTGTGAAAATGTAATTAGATAGATGATAGAAAGTTAGCATATATAAAACACTTTCAAACAAATTTACACAAATTGCTGGGGTTTTTTGTTTTTCTGAGAAATGACATTCTCACAGGATGAGATGCTCTTTTGTAAGAGTAGGGATTACTCCAAAGTTGTTGGCATCAACTGGCTTTTGAAGGATGAACATTATTCTCACAGAGGTTGAAGAGAGTGAAAACGTTTTAAACAGAGTATTTAGCATTCTGGAAGTTGAATTGCACAAAGTGTCATTGGGAAGCATTGAACAGATCAATTTTGCTTGAGCAGACAGTTTAAAAAGAGAAGGTAAGATTGGGAAAACATATAACCGTCATAACAGAAATAGAGAAACAGAAATAATTGGAGTGATTACTATACACATTCAATATTTTGAAACAATGCAAGATGATTTCTATCCTGTTGCTTTGCTGTTGAGAGGGGCACTAAGATGAGGGTGGATCTCCCAACATACTGATTCCTCAATCCTTTGCTTATGTATACTGCACAACTGAAAAGAGGAAAAGGGAAGAAGGGCACTAATAGCTTTTAAAATTGTCCTTAAAGAACAAGATAACAGTTTTATATTTTACTGACAATTTAATCACCAGACTAGCTGCAAAGCATGCTGGGAATATATTTCCAGAAAGTATTAAGTGTTATTTCCACCCCAAAAGAGAATGGACATAGGGTGATAGATAACTGGCGGAGTCTCTTTCACATCTCCTTTGACAAAGAATCAGTGTAAATCATTTTATAAACCTGTAGATTTGACCCAACTCCTTTTTTTGTTTTTTGTTTTCAGAACACTATTTGGTTTTGAACTATAAGTAGGTCAGAGAGATTTTTTTTTTCAATTACAGTTGACATTCAATATTATATTAGTTTCAGGTTTATAACATAGTGGTTAGACATTAATCTAACTTACTAAGTGATCTCCCCAATCAGTCTAGTTTTGTCATTCAACTCTTGTCTCACAGAGAAGAAAAATGAGTTTCAGATCAAGGAGTAGCATTTTTGTCCGTGCCTTACTCTGCGCCACATCTCTTGATCTCAGTAAGTCAGCGGCTCATGCAGATGAGAAAATAATTCTCAGATGCCAAAAACAAAGTTGATTCATTGTGAAGCATGTTCTATAAAATCTTCCAGCTTAATCTTAGACACAGAAGGGCCTCAGGATGTTCTGTGATTGTTATAAATGTCTCTGGTTCCTTTAGGGCTATGTGCTTAGAGTATGGGATATGTAGCTATGTTTTAGCTTTACATATGTTTGGGTAATGCTATTCATTGAATAAATATTTATTGAACTTAATGCATGTCAAGAATTATTAGTCCCGGTCATTCCTTTAAGAGAGCATGGACGGTAGGTAAAATTATGACATGTTTCATACCCTCAGTGGCCTATGGTACAAGGAGTAGATGACAAGTATATCAACAACCAGAGAATATTTCAGCATGAACAGTTTCACCACACACACACACACACACACACACACACACACACACACTGGGTTATGTTATCTATGTTAGAGTAGTCATGAGTAATACATTCTTCCCCTTGTCCATGGGATAAATCCTTAGTAACTTGCGTTTAAAGGAAAAATATAGGAAGAGCTGTCTCCACCTATTTTGGGAAAGAGACAAGATGTAAATGTATTCAAGTAATATAATAAAGATGTGTAGGTACTTCTTTTTAGTATTCCTTGATAAGTGTATTTACGTGCAGAATTATGCTTGACCATTTTGATCACTAAAGTGTGCCTATAAAGACGATCCTGGAGGGAAGTGAATGTTTTCCATTGGAAATGCCACAACATATGCAAATGGGGATTCCTGCTGCTGGCTAGAATGACAAGTTTAGGGTGAAGCATTAACCATAGCATTCATTTTCCCTTTTGTATGTGAGCCACTAAAATCATGTTTGTGGCCTGCGGCATGCTTGTAAGCAGAGCGGTGTGCCCACAGCATTAGGGAGTCGCTGAAGTTGCGCACAGTGTGCTGTGTGTTATAACATCATACGTTAATTATGACTTTTCTTTTTAAAACATGTACCCCAAAATAATAACATAGCTACTTGTTGCCCTTACATATTTAGTTTAATTAACTGAAACCTTTGGGTAAAGTATGCGGTGTTATAGTCTATCAGACAGCTTGGTGTTGTAAGTGAACAGAATATAAATTTGATACATTTTAATACACTATATCGGGACAAATAGGGCATTTTAAGAAACTACACAATTTCACAAAAATTAATGTTCATCTTTAAATGGCATATCTGCTTTCAAGTTTAGGAACTAAATACCTGAGGCTTTTATGATTGAAGCACAATTGTGGTTTCCCATTTACTGTATTCCATCATTTTCATGTCTCACACATATCTACTTTAATCAGTCATATTTATTAGTTTCCTAATGTAAAAAAAGGTATAAAATTACATTTTACTGAATTAGAAATGTAAGTATAATGGCTATTAATATTTTTGAGGTCTATTATTCACGTGCTAGAATGAGATTCTACTATTAAATTAAAGAATGTTTCCGTTTTTATTGCCCACTGTGTTTTTTACATTCTGTGCCTTCAGTGTTGTTCATAAGGTTTCTTAAAATTTGTTGCTACCACTGCCTTTAGAGTGCAGTTTTTACAGTTATACACTCCTTTAATATTTTAAGGTAAAAAACCAGTATTTTAGAGAGATGATTATATTCCTAACAGTCCTTACTCTGCTTGAGCAATCAGAGGAAATCTAATTCTGCATTTTCCAAATATCCATAAATGTTTTCTAGCTAACACAAATAATTTTGATATGGGGGGAACATAAGACTGAATGAAATGAAACTGGCAATATAAAGAAAATGCAACATATAATATTTTGGCAAAAAAGCACTTTTAGCAAACATAATCATATTTAATTTGTATAGCATTCTTGTGGAGCAATATTACTTTCTGTAATTTAGAGGTAAGAGTAGTGAGTCCCCAGATAATTCAACAAACATGCTCAAAGTAGCTCAGTTTAGAGACTTCAGATCCAGGACCACAGAGTGGAGCTTGTGATTCCAAATATGTGACCCATTCTATTTTAAATACTATGATGAAGCCAGAAATTACATTCTTCAAGGCAAGCAAGGTAGACCTCCACACGACTCTTCCTCAAAAGAGACTTAATAGTAGGCCAAAGTAAGTAAAAAACCAAGACGCCTATCTTTTCCCTGTGTTTATTTAGAGACCAAATATCCTCTTGTAACTGCTTCTTTAGATGTGTCCTTCACTTCAAATCCAACTGACTTTTTCAACAAGAGCTTAAATTCATTCTCTCTAGTTTATCATTTAAACCAGATAAATGGTTTCAGAGTTCTGCCTCTCCCACCAATTGAAACTTGTTCGTGAAACTGACTTGCTTAGTGGTCCTATTTAATAGACACTTTTAATCTGCACTTAATGTTAAATCTATATGATTTTATTTTTACTTTACAACTGCATTTTCTAAAATCCTGATGTGGATTGAATCGTGTGCCTCTAAAATTCATATGTTAAAATCCTAACCTCAGCTACCTCGGAATGTGACTTTATGTGGAAGAGTCATTGCAGATATGATTGGTCAAGATGAGGTCATGCTGGAATAGTGTGGGTCTCTAATGTAATATGACTGATGTCTTTACACAGAGGGGAAATTTGGGCATAGACACATATGGACACAGGGACAATGCCATGTGAAAAGGAGGTCAGAGATTGGGGTGATGTTTCTCCACACCAACGCATGCCAAAGATTGCCAGCAGAAGCTGGGAGGAAAGCATGGAGTAGATTTTTCCTCATAGCCCTATTGATACCTTGGTCTCAGATGTCTAACCTCCTGACTATGAGACAATACTTGTTTAAGCCACTCCATTTGTGGTACTTTGCTATGGCAGTCCTAGCCAATTAATACACCCCATTTTCTTTTCCTTTAGCAAACTCACTATTCTTTTCCAGCTCTTCCATCTTTTTAAAAATAATTTGGGTTACTAATGTTGGTCAATGCCTAAGATGCTAGTATTCTACCATGGTCTGTTCTTACATGTCACTCTCCATGCATATTTTTTTAATAATATCAAAATCTTGTGGTTTCAAGTATCACCCAGTTATAGATCCAAACCACACATATCTTCTAAAATCCACAAATTACCCAACATAACTAAAACTCAATTTATTCAATTTCCTTTTCTTGTTACCTCTTCTCTATTTTCTCTTTTGGTGTTGCTCCTTTGACTCAACAAACCTGAATGAAGGTCAGTCTATATTCTTCACTTCATTTGGTGCCCTACATTTAAATAATAAGTCCAGTCGATTCTGTCTTCTTAATAGATCCTGAACAAATCCATCTTTTGCAACCATTTATGTTCTCTCCCAGTCAACACAATAGTTTCCTAGCTTGTCTTCCTGCTTCCTGCCTTGTATACTCTCCCAGTATAGTTTTGCTTGAAGACTAATACATCCAGGACACAACTTAAATCTTGCCTGAAGTGGTTGGTCCTTAAATCCATTATTCAAGAAATAGTTATTTCTGGAATAGAAGTATACCACTTTTTTTTCCCATTCTGTAAGATATTATATAGTGTATTGTGAGAATTCATACTTTAATTTTGTTGAGGAATAATTGGCAAATATAATTGTATTTGTGATTCTTAATACATATTAATAAGGGTAACAGTTTTTCAATGCAGTTTTTTTTGGGGGGGTAACACTTCTCTATACTTTCTGCATCTAAGCAATCTCTTTAACTTTAAATAAGAAGTAATGCATTTCAATTTATGTTCTTTTGTGATTAAACCTTTTAGTTTCAATGAATTTATGTCAACATTTACATTATTATCTGATAAGCTTAAAACACCCAAAACAAAGACCGCATTTTTCCCTGTCTACTACACCTTCTTACTTCCTGAGATCCTCTCAACACACACACACACACACACACACACACACACACACACACACGCACACTTCATCTCTCTTCTTGCTCTCTCTTTCAATAGTTTCAACAACATGCCATAAATATAATAAACTTATTTCTTTTTTTCTTAGTTAAAGTGATTTGGGGTGACAATTGTTAGTAAAGTTACATAGGTTTCTGGTGTACAATTCTGTAATACATCATTTACATATCACATTGTGTGTTCACCACCCAGAGTCAGTTCTCCTTCTATCACTATACATTGGATCCCCTTTACCGTCATCTACCACCCTGTCCCCCCTTACTCTCTGGTAACCACTAAACTATTGTCTGTGTCTATGAGTTTTTGTTTCTTCATTTGTTTGTCTTGTTCCTGTGTTGTTTTCAATTTTATATACTACATATCAGTGAGATCATATGGTTCTCTACTTTTTCTGTCTGACTTATTTTGCTTAGCACAATAATCTCAAGATACATCCATTTTATCACAACCAGAGTGTTCTTCAATAGATGAGTTGATACAGAAATTGTGGTATATATACACAATGGAATACTATTCTGCCATAAGAAAAGACAAAATAGTGCCATTTGTGACAACATGGATGGATCTTGAGATTATTATGCTAAACATATTTCTTTGTTGGTCTTTTTGCGAGTCTGGATAAGGTTCTTATTTATCTGTGGGTAGAGTAGTCCTCCCGTATCCATGATTTCATTCTCTGTGTTTTCAGTTACCCATAGTCAACCATGATCTGAAAATATTAGATGGAAAATTCCAGAAAAGAACAATTCATAAGTTTTACATTGCAGGCTGTTGTGAGTAGCTGGTTATGTTATCTCAAGCTGTCTCACTCTCTCCTGCACAAGACATGAATCATGCCATTGTCTATTGTATCCACTCCATATGTATAGTATGATAAGATATTTAAGAGAGACATAGAAACCATATTCACTTTTAACTTTTATTTTTTCACATATAACTTTTATTATGTATACTGCTATGATCATTCTATTTTATTATTACTTATTATTAATCTTTTACGCTGTTTAGTTTATAAATTAAATTTGATCATAGGTATGTATGCATATGAAAAGACATAGTATATATAGGGTTTGCTCCTATCCCTGGTTGCAGTCATCCACAGGAGTCTTGGAACATATTCTCTGTGAACAAAGAGGAACAACTGTAATTAATTTTAAAGAAAATCTTTTGAGTTTATAGGAACAGTTGTAGAATGCTTTTAAATATTTGTTCATCTTTTTGTGTGTTTTTTTCTTTTTTAATAGCATTTCTAAACTTTAAATGGAATTTTCCACTTTAGAAAATGCATTTTGGCATTTAGTATTTTATGTCCTTTCCATTTATTAAGCAATTTAATGTGTTTTTGTTGCCTGGCCTTTCCATTCCTATTCATATACATCCAGATCATACAAATTTCTTCCATAAAGAGAGTTCATAATGGCAGGGGCATTAGTTATGTTCTTGATTTTGAATTCTATAACTCTATTTTTTTTAAACTTTGATCTATATAATTCTAATAGCATATTTAGGGTTTATTGTTGCTGTTGTTGTTTGGGGAAGGGGAGAACAAAAAAATCATTTGTATTATTATAAGTCATGGTATGCCTTCCTTTCAATTATTTATTGAATGTTGTAAGAAACTGATCTATTAACACTTTCACACTTTTATTTTTTTAGTCATTTTCCACCATTAAAATTCCAAATTTTTAAAAATGTAAACAAAATTTCTTTTAGTGACTGGTTCTTAGAAATAGGAAAATATGTTTTCTCAGGCTACCAGGACTTTAATTCATCAAAGTATTCTATCATGCTCACACAGTCATTAAGCCAGTACCTTTGGGAAGATTTTAATTAATTACAAAATATCAAGTAATGAATGGATTAAAATGAGAAGAGGTAACATGGAACAGGGTTATCTGTAAGAAAGATATTTCGATACCTACAGTCCATGTTTGATAAAAAGTTGCAACTGTCCTAACTTGAGAACAAAGGACACTGGATTTAGAAGTCTGGTGCCAATTGTGCCACTAAGGTGATTTGGGCCTGGGTAGGGGACTAAACCTTATGGGGAATCTGTTTTATGATAAATGAAAGAATAGGACTGAACTAGGCAATCTCTAAAACCCTTCCCACTCTAATATTGTACGTTTCTATGAATATTAGTAACAGCTGTCAAAAATCTGTCAGCTTTGGTGGTGCATGTTGTTAAGGGTTAGTGATATAGAGAATGATATTGATGATGATGATGATTATAATAATGACTAATATCACTGAGTGCCATATGCCATTTTATAAATGTGAAAATTGAGGCCCAGATAATTTAACTAATGTGCCCAGTACCATAATGTCCTATGCCAAAGTCAATTATTTAAAATACTAGGCTACATGGAAAGACTATTACCAGTGCTCATCAGTATCTCATTTTCCTCCAGTTCTGTGCACAAGTAAGACTTCATTATTCCTCCACTTGAAGATCATTAGGGCCATTTGACTAGCTCTGTACAATGGCCATGCATAATTTTTGGCCAAAAGCATGCAAAAACTAGAAGTGAAGTCTCAGGTAGGTGCTTCTTCCTCTGAGGTTCCCACCAAAGAAGCAGCATGATCCAGATAGTGCTATTCCAAAATGGCAGCATTTCCCCATATTCTGAATCATTGGGTCGGTTAATCTTGTTTCTCATCTGGATACATGTTTTGCTTGAATAAATTACAAATCTTGGTTATTTAAACCACTGGAATTTTGAGGGTATGTGTTACCAAAACAACGTATTCTATCCTGACAGAATCATGAAATTTTCCACTTCATTGCATGCTAAGCTCATGGATCTTCCAATAGTTTTCATACTATCAGTTATATCAGTATTTTCAGACATAACCAGATACAACTTGTAGATAGCACTGGCTGTATCTCACTCTTAGGCACAAATCATGGTCTTTTTCTAGATTTTCTCACTTTTTCTCTCTCCTATCTCTCTTGAAATCTTTTATTTCCTCCTTCTAAGTTCTTTTAGTAACCTGATGCCTTAATCACCATCCTTAAAACATCTTACTTTTTTCTTTCAACATTGAAGTAACAAGAAACTATATTTGATTTTTGATAGTGACATTTAATAGTAGTGTGACCTCATCAAAGTAATGTCTCAGTCAGAGTCAATCAGACAATTAAAAAAGTATGAATATTGTGAAAGAAAGTGTTTATTATAAGATAACACTCCTCCAAATTGTGTATATTGCTGGGGTCAGAAAGTTTTAAAAGGGAGAATTAGAGGATCATAGAGAAGTCAGTAACCAGTCCTTTTGAAACTAGTCTGTTCTGGCTGCTCAAGTAGGTCTGCAAAGAGGATGTGGTAAAGAAAATAATGAAAATAAACTTTCTCTACATATCTGATGGCCTGGGTTGCTCTTGGTAAGCACATTTTGTATTTGGAAAGATGAGTTGGATTGAATCCAAATGGAGCAAGTACAAGCTAGAATCCGTCTATATCTCTTTATTGGCGAACACCTCTAATTCAACAGATGTTAAAGAGCAAAGGTGGCTGCTTCACTTTAACCTTCCAAAACTTGCAAAAATTTATTGTCTGGGTCAATTAGCAAAGGATAGGGGATTCTAACAAACAATTCTAGCTTAGCCAAGTTGACAATGAAAAAATGCTGAGAGTCAATTATTTTTCCTGCACTTTAATTTTCTTATTTCTAAAAATTTTGATTTTGCTTCAACAACTTAATATGATAGTGGTGGGATAATATGTGAATGTACACTGAAAATCAAACAATGACAAAAATTATTGTTGTTTCCAAATAATTGTGACAATATTTTAAAATGGTTCCCCTAAAGAAATCAATTTGTAAAAATCAATCTTTCATACTATTTAAATAGATGTCTCTTAAATCAGCATGTGCTTATCTTGTTATATCTGTATCTCCTTGTTTTATAGTCTATGATTATAGATTTCAACTGTATACAGTACATCACAAACATTTGAAATAAAAAGTTCAGTAATCATCTGTTATCTCTTTACTAGTGACTTCTATGGTAACACCTGTCATTTATTTAATATTTATGATATTTACACAAAAAGAGATGGATAGCTTATAAATTTTATTACATAGGACTCTAAAATGTATGAGCCACCAAAACAAACAAACAAACAAACAAAAACCCTAAATATTGCTTTAAATCTTATTTAGCTACTGTTCTGATAAAATTAGTTGGAAGAAAATCCAGTGCTTTGGGTTTTAAATAGTCATTATTTAAAATATGATTTACTTTAATTTTAGCTAATAAACACTGAAAACTAATGTACATTTAAACCAACAATTTGTACTCCTGGCCAAAACCACATAGAAAGTAACTATAAGAAATACAAATGTTACTCTGGATAGATTTTTAAAGTTTTACTATATTTCTTTTGAAAATTGAGAGAATTTTCAAAATTATCTTTTTTAATCCCTTCATTTGATAGAGGAAAAAAGAAAGAAGGTAAAATAACCTAAATTATAAAGTCATAGATAAAATATTTGGATAACTTGCTAAACTTTTCATGTTACTGTTTTATTTTTTATTATTTTTATAGTACATCTGAAAACCTACCCAACCATATTTTGCCAATTGTAATATTTCTATGATTCAGAATTATACATTTATTATAGTGTATTCAAAATACATTTGGAAAAAAAATACTTATAAAGCTTATCATACCTAAAGCAAATTGAGAAATTGGAAATTCATTTCAAATAAAAATCAATAAGACTTTGGAAGAGACTATCCCAGTTAAATCTATGACTCTATTTCAGAAAACAGGTTTTAAACATATCTGATCTAGGCCTCGTGGTGGAAATTGTACATAGACCAAGATTGAAACCATAGTTCTTGACTTAGGGTGTACGTGGTCTTCTTGAGATAGTAAAAGTTGCATAATAAATAACTATGGAACTATGCTAAGTATTTGATAATGACTGTTCTAAAAGAGAGAGAATAAAACATTTCTGTGGTTTTTTCAGAGACATAGATATCAGAACAATACCTTTGGTCCTAAACTTTGGAGATTTTATAAAGCTACAATAAATTATGGTAAAAAGGGTTATGTGAAAGCAGAGTGTGTGTGTGTGTGTGTGTGTGTGTGTGTGTGTGTACTCACATATGCTTGGATGTGTTGTGGGAAAAGATGTATTATTGGGAGAGTTACCTCGCGTAGCTGATATTAAAAAAAAAAAAATGGACATAGATCCCAAGTCACTTTTGATATTTTTTACTAAAAAAAGTTGTGAATAAAAATAATGGAAAAGTCTTATTTGTTTTTCCAAGCAACTTTTATTCTCAGTGGAGGGGGATAACGGATCCTGCCTTGTATTCAATGAAGGAATAAAGAGGATTCATGATGGGACCTTTCATTAAAACATGAAATTTGCCTTCCTAAGGTCCTCAAAAGTATGTTAGTCTACGCTTATCAAAAATAGTCCTCTGGGCATTGACTCACATAAGGTAATTTAATAGGATTTTACATTCTGCAATTGAGACTTCATGTTCATCTAATGATACCAAGTTCATTAAAAACAAAAATGATTTTCAAACCTCAGTCCCCTGCCATGATTATTCATACCTCTCAGTTGATTAATGATCCTAAAATGACAACAAAAATCAAAGTGAATTTTCATATTATGTTTATACCATTAATGCAAATCTAATTAAATATCTAATAATCAATGCAACTCCTTCAGGAGAGTTAATACATTGGAGAATGTCTATAGAAGATGAGTTGTGGGAATCATGTTCGTTGCTGTTTTTCAACAAGCTAGAAATATATGTATACATTTGTCTGAACTGTGTGGAAAAAAATTCTTGATACAAAAATATAATTATTTCCTTTGGTTGGACATTATTATACTGATGACATCATATGTATCTTATAATGTCACCCATCCGTCCATCCACTAAACATTTGTAGAATGCCTAATGTGTGGCAACCACTCTGCTAAAAGTCAGTGATATGAAGTGCATTCATACACAGACCTTTGAGTCAAAAGGCTATTTTTTTAAATTACTGATCATTATAATTAATTTAAGCCTCTAAGTTTCAGTGGCTCTTTAGAGTGGAATTCAAAGAAGTTGATTATTATGTGTAATGGTGTATATTAGGATACTCTTTGACATTCCACTTATTTTCATGTATTTCTCCCCTCTCCTCATCTTTGGGCTTGTAACTTACTTTGAGATATCAGCAGATGTGATGCACGCAGGGGCTGGAAACATGCTTATTCACTGGACTTTCTCTCTTGCACTCTGCCTCTACCGTGAAGACATGCTGAGTAGCCTGATGGCACCAGAGAAATAAAAGGCACTTAAAGTAGACTCAGCTAACCCACGGCCTGGAACTAAACCTAACCAAGGCCAGCAGAGGTCAGCAGAGGTGGACCAGGAGATGGGCCATTTGAAGCAGAGACACCCCAGCTGAACAGTACACGAGTAAGAATAAATGGTTATCCTTATAAGCATTTTTATTTTGAGGTGGTTAGTTACAGACCAATAGCTGACAGACAGACACAAAGGAATCTGTAATTTATAGTGATTCCAACGCCAGATTCATTTTTTCAGATCTGTATTGAATAATATTTACCAGGTTGTAAATATAAGTGTTCCCTGTTTTAAGAAAACTTACCAAGAATAGTATGGCTATGGGTTTTGTGATCATTTAACTTTAACAAAGGCAGAAATGCAGTGAAGACACCAATTGTATAAATATGATAAGATGAATAATTCTGTTCAGCAAAATTTATCCATGATAATTTCTTAAGTGATCCTGAAAGTGATAGGCAAGTTATTCTCCTCAGAAGGCCTTGTAAGTGCCCATTTGTGGTTATCCAGGTTACATAAACATGGAAGGCAGTGATGGAGTGATTTTTTGATTCAAAAAAAAAGTATGTGTCTGTATATATGCTATATATTTTCATTTAGAGTCAAATTTGTTTTCATATTGAGTTGGCTGCAAGAATGACAAGTAGGCAAAATTCATATAAAAAACCAAGGCAATTAAGAGAGAAACATACTCTGGAGTTAAAATCATTAACAAGTCATTGTTAACTCCTTAAAATAAAGCACACTTCTCATTGTATATACCTCTGGCACTTATAGCAACATCTGACACAGTGTTGGTACATTGCATGCACAATAAATAGGGTTAGGTGATTAAAACAATCATAAAACATACATATGTTGCTAATAAAAAAATGAAATGTTCAGAGATCCCCTTATCTGCCCTGAAGGACAGCACTAATAGCTAACACGTTAGAATTTGCTCAATCAATGGCTTACTCAATGACAAATGTATCCTTCATTTTTACGTTGAAGTTACAGACTAGCATGTATGGTTAAGGTGATCTTAATGAACATGCAGACAGTAGGAGTGAAGGAAATTGTTTAATCATATCTCAACAAATGTACTAAAGATACTTGTAAACTAATGTTGTATTGGGTAGACTATTACAAGATATTATCATCTACCTCTTCATTCCAGAAAAATGGTGTACTATGGGAAACAGTGTGTACGACAAAATCGAATTCCAAGGTAGAAAGCAAGAAGTCCTAAGCATGTTTCTAGAAGAGAAGACCACTGTTTATAATTCATTATTTCTGAATATTAGCCAAGGATCAGGGCAAAATTTTCCAGAGCCCATGTTTCTGGTAGAAATACGGTATTTTGTTCTAGGAAAAAAAGAAAAAAGAAAAAAGCCCTGTAATATATATACTGATGCCCCTAGTTGTGTTTAATTATGCTCCAACTTTTACCACCTGAGGTGAAAGCAGATGGCTTTGTGTTCAGTTTATTTACTGAAATCATGACAAAAAAATGTGTTTATTAATTAATTTATTGGCTGTGGTAAAGTATCTATAAATAATCCAAACTTTTATAGATTTCACAATATTCACACTTACCAAAAAGCTTATGAAATTAATTAGTATTTAATGTACTTAAGCCAAAATTTACATCTTCATGGATCTCAATGTGTTCCTAAAGAGGGATTGAACTGGTAGAAAAGTTTCCTTAACATTCTACATCTTTCTCCTAGAGCTCAAGTTCACGGAGATAGTATAAAAAGGAATTAAGAGGAAGTGATAGACTTTGATGCAAATAAATGTTCTGGGATAAAGTTTTTGGGTGAATCCCCCTTGAACAACCTCATGCTGAGCTCTTGAGCTTCTTATAGAGTATATTCCCATCTCTCTTTATGGGCGATCATTACTGGAAGGGGGTGGGTGACACACAGAAAGAAAAATCCTCAAATGCCTCTGTTTCCCATCATTGTATACCTTTATATATGCACAGTTATCTAAATGCTTATGCATCCTTTCAGTCTTTCTGACCAGCATTCTATATTTAGCCTTCCTGGGTCTTATTTATTTTACTCCTTTATCTACCTTTCATCAAAGATATATCTCTTTATCACATATTGTCATCATACTCTCTTTACTACATCCTTGGAATCAATATTTACACATGCACACTTCTCTTCTACTTGAAAATAGGAGAGATAAAGATAGAAAGAGAAATTGAAAGATCTCATATCTCTATATATCTCTATATTCGAGAGATAAAAGATAAATATATATATCTATATATTAGGAGATGGATGGATGGATGGATTCAGGTGATAGATCATCTCTCTCTCTTTAGATAGAGAGAAGGAAAGAGAGAGAGAGAGAGAGAGAGAGAGAGAGAATGAATGAGAACAGAAGCCATATGCTTCTGTATACTGGTTAAAAATATAGTGGGAAAAGAAGAGGAAGTAGAGAAGTACAGAGAACTACATTCAAGGTCAACTTGTATGTACACAAAATGGAGCTCTAGAATTTAGGGCTTACATTAAAGATTTAAGTCTTGAAGAAAAAAATGATAAAGGAGTCTTTAAAAACAAAGTACTGTGTAGCTTAGTGCTTGAAGAGAAAAAGAAACAAAATACCTTATCCTTCAGAGAATGTCCCTTCCTTCACATAAAACTAGGTGCTACATTAATTTTAGTCCCTGAAGTAATAGGGATGCTTAATGAAACCAACCCAAATGAGAAAAAGGCAGAATGTATTAAAAATATTCTGTACTATTTTGAGATAATACTTGGTAGAATAGATGTAAGGCCCTCAAAAAGAAAATGCCTTCTGATGCACCTGTTTTACGTGGTAGAGACATAGTTGGGTTCTATATAAAAAGGAGAAAATGGATCAGTACGAATATACATTGTCAAAGTAAATAGTAGGTTAAATTTGAGAATAATAAAATTGAAGAACTGGAACAGACTGCTCTGTTCCTATAGTCAAAGCCTTTCATTTATCATTTTTTATGCATTCATTAAGTCACTTATCTTACTGAAGTTTGCTTTATGAAAAACACAATGCAATGTATTGTAAATGCTGATATGAATAAATTTTAGCCCTGCACTGAGGTAACTTACATCATGGTAAGGAAAGCAGACAAGGAAGTGGTGACTACAAAATTGTTTCGTGAGTGTAAGAATAGAGGTGACACAGTGGATTGTGGGGATGTGAAAGAAGACAGCGTAATTCAGCGTGAAAGGTTAAAGAGCGTATCTCAGTCGAGAAGAGAGTTCAGGTGAATTTTAAAGGCTGAGTTAGAGTTCAGTAAGAAGATGAGGTGAAGAGTAAGACTAATCAGTGGTAAGAACAGCATGAACTTAACCTAGAATGATTAAGCAACTCAGTAATCTCAGATACAACACATATTTGGAATTCTTGTCCAGTGCTCTGTCTTCTATACAATTACCAAATAAATTTAAACTGTGGGTAATTAATGC